>NC_137050.1:51824670-51967170 GCF_032717465.1 Coenobita brevimanus
CAGGTCTGTGGTCTGTAAGTCAGGTGTCTGGTTTGTAAGTCAGGTCTGTGGTCTGTAAGTCAGGTCTGTGGTCTGTAAGTCAGGTGTCTGGTCTGTAAGTCAGGTCTGTGGTCTGTAAGTCAGGTCTGTGGTCTGTAAGTCAGGTGTCTGGTCTGTCTTCCAGTGACACATTCTTTTATACAGAGGGTCGACACAGCTGCCAGTGAAGAGATAATCTCTTGACTACGAGGAGGCGATTTTTGCATTGTTATTTTTGCTGCTACGGAGCCTTTTTGATTTGTTAGGAGTATCCAGATAGCGACGGTGTTACTGATGGCCGTATTAAGTCATCATCATTATCATCATCATCCGGACCTCCTTTCCCACCCTAGGGCAGGGTGAGGAGTAGCAACGTCCAGTCAACCCAAGTTCGCCCAATCCAATGTGCCACGCTTCCATTCACTCATCATTCAAGCTCCCGGAATCCTGGCTCTATCTGATACGCCAGAAACATTCATCACATTCGGTAGCTTCACATAAACGTATTCGTCCAATTCGTAAAGCCTTATTAAGCTGAATAAAATCGTCCGGCAGTGGCAAGACTATGATAATAATTATGCACTGGCGTTGACGGGGCTTGATGGTGGCTTGATAACTAATTTGGTTTATCACACGGGTCGCTTATTCACAAATTACCTATTATCATTAATTATTTTTAGCCAGGCAAGAGACAAAGACTAAATTAGGGTCATTGTGTGTTGAAAGTGAAGGCAAATACCAGGTCTGTGTCAGAGTAATTAGACCCGCGCAAGTTAATGAGGGAAATTAACACACAGGACAGGAGAGCAGTTGGTAGACACAATCAGGGGGAGTATGCAAGGAATTTGGCTTGTGAGGAATTAAGAAACGAAAGAGAAGTAAAAGAAATGGTTGAGGAAAAACCCTGGCGATATACCGGTACTTAATTATATGCAGAAAGTATATATTCATCCATCGTTTAATCCTTTACTGCCTCTTTATCAGGAGTGTGAGGGCCTGCTATAGTTCTTTCATCTACACTTGCGCCAAATTTTCATCCTTTTTGCAGCTTATTTCACGTAGCTCAGTAGCAGAAAAAGACAGTGTTACGGTTCTTCATCCTCTCCATAGCACTTCTTTGTGACTAGCCTCATAGTGTTAACCTGTCGTTGCAACTCAGCAATGTAAATGAACTGGCTGCGATTTTAGGCCAGGTTAGAGTGAAAAGAGGATAGTCGCTGGTGTGTGGCAGTGAGTGAACAGTAAACCCCAGCAACCCCTCACACTCAACCCATAAAGGGCACGTCAGGTTGGGGCGCCGTAACCCACTAGACCACCAGGCGTTTATTTCTGTATGTGCTGTTGGTCACGTATATCCTATTAACCCAGTCAGCCCGAGGACGTCATATTTTCTTCTCGCTACCTTCTTAAGATGGTACTCGAGGTAGAAGTATTGGAACTGTAGGGGTAAGATCTGGCCTTCATTTACCCCTTCGTAACAAATTATTTCCCTTAAGCTGAGTAGTATCGTCTGGAGGCAGCAAGAATAACCCCATAGACGTCATCGTGGAAAATACGTAAAACAACAAAGCCAGCCTAACTCCTCCTGGTGGGAAGATTTTGTGTTTACTGAGAGAGAGAGAGAGAGAGAGAGAGAGAGAGAGAGAGAGAAACAAAGCAAGTGAGGAGTAGAGAAGAGGATAAGATGCCATGTGAATGTCGGGTTCGTATCCTTGGCGACTTGGAGACTTTTAACACCTCTTCCCTAGGGATATATTTTACCTTTTTTTTTTCCATTGATGTTCTTTTTTACCTGTTTTAAAGGTGTGTAATATCGACATGGTTTGTACATACAGAATAAAAGAAGGAAATAACGTGTCACCAGCAGAATTATACTGGTAAGGAGGAGCTGTTGGTGAGCCTCTTGATGTGACGGGAATACGAGGCTTTGAGTGAAAGATCTGAAGACGAAACTAAAAGAACTGGAAAGTGAAACGGAAATAGAGAAGGATGGAAAAGAGAGAAGCTAAAGAATGAATGGTAATAGAAATAGTAGAAACTAGCCCCCGGAAAATGGGAATATTGTCGACAAAGTAATATATTGCGACCTGGGGCTGGAAAAGGAAATCTCAAATGAAATGGAGACCAAAGTAACAGTAAAAGAGAAAAAGAGATGCAGCAAGAAGGGTTAATAATACGAGAAATCTTGGCTTCTGAAAGTGGGAGGAATACTTTGTCGGGTGGGAGAGCAATATCATGGAATTAGAAGTGAAGGAGCTTGGAAGAAAGTAAAAGTAAGTCCGGTCAAAAGATGAGAGGTAATATGAGTGTCAGAGAAGGGAATTTCTGGAGCTGAGGAAAATGATCATCTCCTTCAGTCCAGCCACGGACCGTAATGTTTATTTTGATCCTGCTGCCACCAGGCGATTTTGCGTAATGTAGAAAGGATCTTTATATGTTAATGGTTTAATTATGGCTGTATATAGCTCCTCTGGCACGAAAAGACTATCCTGAGCTGAATATTATTATGTGGAAATTACATACTCTTGCCGAAAGACTTAAGCGGGGAAGAAAAAACAGGGATAGGATGAAGTAATACGGCTGAGTGAAAGGACATTTGTTTAAAAGGAAATTTATGTTATGAGCTACAGATAAGAATAGACTGGGTTATCAGGGAAAATGTAGGATGTTAAGAATAATATTAAACACAGATAGAGAGATGAGAATTTAAGAGATGAAGTGGTCAATAACTCATTTACTTTGACGGCAGCTTTTCTCGTGCATTCCTGCAACAACCAGAGTATTTTATTTAACCTAAGAATGAGCTTATGGACTGAGAGATTTGAAGAGAGACAAGTTTTCATCCATTTATTTCGAGTGGTTCTCCTTTAAACACTTTGCCTGACAGTCAGAAGGAAGAGCTACAACTAAAAATTAAAGACTGAAACTCAACATTAGGGGATAAAACATATGAACACTACAGTAACTCAACATTTGTGTACTTATTTCACCCTGTCGTATAGTGAACTGTCCCAAAAGCAAAAATTATGGAGAAACTCGTGAGCATCTACAGTACTGTGAGCACATCTTCAATGTGTGCGTGGAATTTAAACATTTATATATATATATATATATATATATATATATATATATATATATATATATATATATATATATATATATATATATATATTCCTCAGCGTCTGTAACTTCATATGTAATCCTAAAATTATTCCAGTAAGTTTCTAGTTTCTGTTACGGATTCAAATACCTAAGTTATTTTGCCTCTTGTTTCAGTTCACTAAGGCCTGGTGGTCTGGTGGCAGAGCACTGGAGTCGGGTGTGAAGGACGTGTTTTACCCACATTGGTTCGACGCGTCTTACAGGTGAGTACACAGTTTTCCTTCATGTAAAATAATGCCAGGGATGTACAACTGGTCTCCTGCCTTTAATGTTCTGATACTCTATGGGCAAGCCTCTACCACGACGCCCCGAAAGAGGCTGCGTGGGGACAGCTGTTCTCGGCTGGTTGGTAACTCGTTTTATCTTGTTAGTCATCAGATGATTAGGACAAAATAGGAAAAAGAAAACGGAATAGATAAACGTAAAAAGGGGCTATGTACTGATAATATGAAAGTGAAATCCAGTGTAGTTAGCTACCTCAATACTGATTTTTTTTTTCGTTAACACCCGATTTTACGAAGTGAGAACGACTGTTATGTTTTACTAGACGTGTATGTGTGTGTGTGTGTGTGTGTGTGTGTGTGTGTGTGTGTGTGTGTGTGTGTGTGTGTGTGTGTGTAATTCACCGGGTCGGTCAGGATCACTTGATGGTCGTGATGGTCAGCTTTTACCCTCCCGGAAGGGAGCTGAGCTCATATAGTCCGATCTAAGGGCAAGGCTGTGACCTTCACACACGCACACACCCGTCCCCTTGCTCAAGGGGGACAGTAACCACCCACTTCGTCAGTGAAACTTTTCGCAACCTGAGCGAGGCGCGAACTCCCGTCCACCAGTTGGCAAGCGGGAACGTTACCACTGCACCAGCGAGCGGTGTTTGTGTGTGTGTGTGTGTGTGTGTGTGTGTGTGTGTGTGTGTGTGTGTAGATAAAGAAACTAATTGACTTAATATCCTCTCTTAAACAAATTTGGTGCCAGAATGATAAAAGCCAAGGGCCTGATCCACTGTTTTTGAGAATAGGTCAGAGTTCAAGATCACATGGCTAGGTCATCATTGACCTAGGTTTATCAACTAGCAGTCGTTATCAAACTGAGACCAGTCGCAATGATAGGGCTGAGGGTAGTGCAAGAACTAAGTGGGTGGGGTTTGAGAACAACCAGAAAGAAGTCAAGGTCACAGGGCGGGGTGGGAGTTCGACTGTCTGTGTGTGAACAAGATAACTAACACAGTTTTTATTTGATTTGTACTAAACTTAGTGGAAGACTTGACGATCAGTCAAGGGGTTTACGTACTGTTTTTAAAAGCAGTAGGAAAAAAGTCATGTCATATTGCAAAGTTAGCTTAAATTAGTGTCTTTTTACACAAAATTTTTGGAATGGCTCAGGATAAGGCAAGGATAAAGCGATTCGATTTTGAGAGCAGTCGCCCAAAGGTCAAGGTCGCAGGGAAAAGTCGAAGTCACAGAACAAAGTCAACTCAAATGACTTTGATCTGATTTAAACTGAACTTGGTTAAAGGTTTAATGGTGTGTTGTGAATGAAGTAACTCGATTTTGATGGAAATCAGGCGAAGATCAAGGTTCCAGGATAATCTCAAATGTTCAACCTTTGGGCCAGCTGGTGGATGTGGGTGTGGCGCTCTCTGAATGATCTTGCTGATGGATGAGAGGGAAAGCCAGTGCAGACACCTTAATACTCCTCTCTCTCTCTCTCTCTCTCTCTCTCTCTCTCTCTAGTTTATTTCTTACTACTACGAGACTTATTAAACCCAGGAGAGAACTTCTCTACGGTTGTAAAATGTTGCTGAAGGATGAGTGCAGGTATAAGTCCTCTACTTAAAAATGTCTTTTGTAATCTTAATACTATCGTTTGAAGGACTCGAGAAGAAACTGATAAGTTGCTACGTCACCGTATTAAATTAGTTACTGAAGCCAGAGAAGAGTGTGATATTTTATTGGTTTATTGTTGATCTGCCTAAACACTTCCATTTATCCCGTGATGCACTTTTAAGACCGGATGGGTTAGATGCAGCTGTCATTATCTCCTTCAGTACGAGATAATTCCTAAAATGAAGCAAATCGTGTGGAGGAAGCAAGGATATAACACATCATAGGGTTAATGGGGGTTAAGGTGACTAACAGCCAATGGATGTATTTTTGGCAGCATCCAATGCACATCATCCATACCTGTATAAATCTTCACATGACATTTTAGTACATTCAGGCAGATGATGTGTTTTGTTACTTCGTCAGCGAAAGTTGGCGGATGTTATGTATTGACCCATTTGTCTGTTTGGCCATAAGATATCTAAAAAAGTTAATGGTGGATTTCAGTGATATTTTGTGAATATACCGGTATGGGTCATGGGTTAAGGAATTTTGGTGATCTGGGTTGTCGTGTATGGACGTTGGCGGATGTGTGCGCTCTGTGAGTGAGCTTAGCTTGTATATTATTATTTCTATCTGCAGGCGACCATATTCCGCTTACGAGGCACTTATCAGCATGAACGGGTTAGAGGAAGCCCTCTTTGACCCTCTGTCTTCTTTGTTATTGGAATGAAGGGGATACAAAACTCTTATATGATATTTAAGGAAACTGTGGATACTACAAAGATGAAAATAACAGCCAAGGGACATTTAAGGCATAACATGTAAAATAAATCCTCGGATAAGGTTTTTGAAAGTGTCCTAATCCAGGGAACAAGAAGACATCCTGAGAGTCGTGTACTGATCTGGTTAATTGGCACTCCAAACCATCGTACTTACCTGTTTATTTTCCAGTATTAAGTCGCCTATTTTACTATACGACATTTATGTTACTTTCGTTGATATAATGGCTTATAAAACACCACTTAAAAGACTGCTAGTGAAACGTGCATAATGAATAGCATAGGAAGAGGTATTAAAAAACTAAGCTCACAAGACTAAAGAGACTATCCAACACCAGAAAGACTCTGTACAGTACACACTTTGCCCATACAAGAACACTGAGGTTATGGAATTGTACTGTGCGTTATACACAGGTGAGGAAGAGCGGGTACAAAGCGTCAACGTGGGACAATAATACGGTGCTAAGAGACTACCCTGCACCAAAGACACTCTGTACAGACCAAACGTTGCCTGTAAAAGAGATGTAATGAGCATGAAGGAAGAGGTAATGGAAAGCCTCCTAAACTGACGAGAATACACGCAGCGTTGACAGAGAGAGAGAGAGAGAGAGAGAGAGGACGACGACGACGACGACGAAGAAGAAGAAGAAGATAAGAAGGAAAAATAAGACAAGGGGAAAAAAGAAGGAAAAGGAAAAAGAGAAAAGGAAAAAAGAAGAAAAACGAAGAAGGAACGAAAAAAGAAAAAAAAAGAAAAAAAGAAAAGACGTCATATAAGAAGAAAAAAGAAGGAAGAAGGATCAGAAGCAGCCAAAGAAATCCTGCTTAGGAAGAAGCATAAGAAAGCTTGCCAGGGTGACGAGACAGCCCCCAGCGTCTCTATACAGCAGGAATTTGCCAACAAACACCCAAGTTGCCAACAAAATCCTCAGGGGATCCAAAGTTAGGAAGTCTGGCGGGGCAGCGATAAACTTCCCTCAGAGGCTCAAATTTTTTCCCTCCTCCTCCTCCTCCTCGTCGTTGGACAGGAAGGCATCGCTTTTGAGGGAATGCCGGGTCGTTAGTCTCTCTTCATCTTTGCCACTGACTTCCCTCGCCTACTAAATCATATGCATCTTCGTCTTTACCCCTTTCACTGTGGTGTTTTATTGCTGTTATGGCCAGTGTGTTTCAGTCAGAACCCGGTCTTCAATCTTTCTTCATCTTTTCCACAGTCCTTCCTCGCCCACTCAGGTATGTGCATCTTTGTTTTTACCCCTTTCAGTATGATGACATTTTTTCTTTATTCCTGGTACCGCTACTCGATTATATTCAGCTATGGGTCTTCACTCTTTCTCCATCTTAGCATCTGTCTTCCCTCCCTACTTGGTCATTAGCATCTTCGTTATTACCCTTTTCTTTACGATAATTTTGTTTCATTCCGTCCACTGCCACTCCATTTTACACAACTCAGGACAGGCTTCTCGTACTGCAAGGCTTAGCGAAGGATGTATTGAACCCCTAATATGCATTGCCTTATTTAATCATTCCTTACTAAGACGACGCGTGTATTCTACTTGTGCTGCTCTCAGACTTTTTTTTTTTTATAGCATAATGGGAACAGCTTTGTAGTGAATGGGTGAATGAAGGCTCCATCTAACCTTAACGCCAAATGTTCTCCTAATCTTAATAAAATCGTCTGGGAGTAGCAAGAATGTAGAAAGGACGTCTTCGGCTTCAGATGATTACCTTAACTCTTCCAGCACGATGGTGACTCTTGTTTCAGTCTCTTTCTCCTGTTGCTTCATCCTTTACTACCCGATCACCAGCGTAGGGGCCGGGACTGTCTGTTCTTGTTGCTTCATCTTTATCACCCGATCACTAGCGCAGGAGCCGTGACTGTTTGCTCCTGTTGCTTCATCCACTATTACCCAATCACCAGCGTAGAGACTTCCTTGAGTCGTATGTGATCAGTAAATCCCAATCATCCCTCGGATTTATATCTTTGTTGTTCACATTCGACAGGAGCGCCTTTACCCACTAGACTACCAGGCATTAATTCGTTAGCTATATGGTTACCAACCAGCGTGTTACATGGCTTCCCGGAGTACAAGAATAATTCTGGCTTTTCGCTCATATCGAGTAACCTAAAGTAGTACAAGAAATAGTGACTGGATGGTTGGCGTTGCCACCCACTCACGTAATGAAATTCTTATTTTTGTGGAGGTACAACATTTTCGGCCCGGCATAGACCCTTCTGAGATATGGCAGATACCTGAAGATGGTCCATGTGCGGCTGGAATTATTGTATCTCCTGCTTTTCAATATGCGGATATAACGTTTTTATTTAAACAGTTTAGGACATCCTGATATCAAGACACTTTCCTCTGTTCCCAGCCCCTTCCTCTCAGCTCCCCGTACCTGTCTCATCAGCCAGCATTCACCTCATCCTGATCACTTAGCAACTCCCTTCATCCCCCTTCTGTTCTCCTCCACCTCCCCTCGCCTTCCATTAATTGCCTGTCTTGATTAGTTTTCCCTCTCCTCTCTGTCAGGCCAACCTCACCCTTTCACCACAAGGACGTCTCTTAGGCTTTATTCTCCCCACCTCTCCATGATTTTATTAAGATTGGGGGAAACCTTTTGGACTGGTGGGGTGGAATTTAGTCTTGAGTGGCTGGTTCAGAATGACAAGACCTTCGTTGGGTGATTGAAGTCGTGTTGATTCAAGCTCATCTTCCTTAGCGAATTAGTTTGCTTACCACACATGAATATACTTTTGTGTGTTGAACAAGTCAAGAGTGAGAGCTGTGGAAATGAGTTACCTGAGAGGAGCATGTGGAGTGATATGGAGGGACAGGTTGACGAATGAAGAAGTGAAAGAACGTTGTGGGGTGGATGTGGATGTGATTGAGAAAATTAGGAGAAATATACTGAGGTCTTTTGGTCATGTGGAGAGAATGGAGAATGAAAGAGTGACTAAGTGGGTGTATGTAGGTGAAGTGGAGGGAGGGAGAGGGAGGGGGAGACTGAGGAAGAGGTGGATGGATGGAGTTGAGAGGTATATTAGGGAGAGGGGAGTGCGTTGGGGGGAGGGCAGTCAAATGGTGGGTGACAGAGCGACTTGGAGGCGTTTTGTCTGCGGCCACCCTTTGCGGGATTAGGGCGTCTGGCTATATATAGATAGATAGATAGTGTTGCTTATATCTTACTGATTTTGATCCATGGTGAATAAGCAACAAATAGGAGGAAATAGAATATAAAAAGCGTAATAACCTGTCATGTGGGAAATATATTGATAAGGAAGAGTTGCTAAGGACCATTATAATCCAAAGACATTACGGCCCCAACACCTGTATTGTCAGCAGGTTAGGACGCTTCACCAACACCTCTTCCTTAACACTTTTTTTTCCTGCATATTGACACGTTAATGTTCCCTTGTATGGCATTTTTTGCAACGTATGCCTAGACTGAAATTGTGTACCACAAAAGGGAGTGCTAAGGTTCAATTTATAAAACAAATCGCTGAGGGAAAGGTGCTATAAAGGCTCTTAAGCTCACAAGAATACGGCATTAAAACAAGGCAACTGTACCAAGCCTCCTCCCTCTCCACCTCTTTTTCCTTCTTTTATTTCCACTAACTCTTCCACGCCTCGTGTTGCCTTCCCTCATCTTCGCCTTACTTCCCTTTCATCACACTTTTCCGTCCTTCACCAGACTGCTGAAAAATTGTAATTTTATCTTATCCTTGTTGCCAACAACACTCCACCTCCTTTCATGCTCCCAAGTTGCCCTAAAAGCAGCACAGTATTTTCACCGCGTTTATTGGCTTCATCTCAGGCATGGTTAACTTCCATAAGCTATCACATACCATCAGCTTCACGATTTCTTGGTTAAATATCGCTCTGGGATTAAGTCACTGGCGTGTAACTGTTTATTAGCGCTACCTTCAAGCAGTTGTAGTCAGTTAAATAGAGATCGTTTGTAGTGGAGGAGCTGTTGAAGGCAATATCTAACCCATCCGACTAGAAACGTCTTCACTAAACGGAATCCAAACGTCTAGAGATGACTGGACTGGTAAAAACTACGTCATCTTCAACATAAGAAGTTATATAGTTACTGCGGTCGTGACTTACGTATTCCGGCTTCTATCAACATTATTTCAATTTATCAAGAATTTCCTCAGTTTGACTTAGATGAGTGACAAGAGTGGTGTGAAGCAGGGGTGGTGGTTGGTACTTAATGGATGAGTGACAAGAGTGGTGTGAAGCAGGGGTGGTGGGTGGTACTTAATGAATGAGTGACAAGAGTGGTGTGAGGCAGGGGTGGTGGTTGGTACTGAATGGATGAGTGACAAGAGTGGTGTGAAGCAGGGCTGGTGGTTGGTACTTAATGGATGAGTGACAAGAGTGGTGTGAAGCAGGGGTGGTGGTTGGTACTTAATGGATGAGTGACAAGAGTGGTGTGAAGCAGGGGTGGTGGTTGGTACTTAATGCATGAGTGACAAGAGTGGTGTGAGGCAGGGGTGGTGGTTGGTACTTAATGGATGAGTGACAAGAGTGGTGTGAAGCAGGGCAGGTGGTTGGTACTTAATGGGTTAGTGACAAGAGTGGTGTTAATTTGGGGATATTATTTGGTGTGTTTCTGTTAACTCACGTGGTCGCGTCTTCATGTATATATATATATATATATATATATATATATATATATATATATATATATATATATATATATATATATATAATTCTGTCTATCACCAGACGATTTTATTCAGCCGAGAGAGGGTCATTGGAACCTGAGTTAATAATCTTGAACCCTTTCGTGGTTAGGAACTCTGTAGTACCGTATTTTATTTTAACTGACGACTGAGCGATTTCAGTTCATTAAGTGTGAGAAGCGTGACATTGTTTTAAAATGGTAAGGGACTTGTATTCTCTTGAAGTGTGCCAGCCGGACTGTACTGAAAGTAATGTTGTTATGGTGGGGACTGTGGCGTGCGTTAATTACATTGTTAATTAAAGCACAGGGAATGGAGAATAGAACAGTGGGAAGTACAAAGCGACATAAATAAAGGGATCGGACAATGGAAAGCAATGTTGCAATCAGCTATGATGTGGCTGAAATGAAAGATGTTTTGAATGCGAATATAGTCGTGGGGTTCACCGAGAATCCCCTGTCAACATTGTGTTTACGAATGCTTCTCATTCCTCCTCGAACATCTGCGAGTATCCTTCCCATCATACTCGTTTGTTGTGTATTTGGTATTGTTATTCATCCCATACACAAATTTGACGTTGAGACTCATACATCACCACAGCCGGCACGCATGTGTCAGCGGACTTATGATCGTGAATGTACACAGCTCCACACAGTTTAGTTTACATAAGTGCGTTGTGGTTAATTTACAGGTTTTTTTTCAGTCCCACTCTTATTTACACGCTCCATATCTTAACCCAGAGATCGTCACTAGGCTAAATAAAACCGTTCTGTGGCAGCTTTATAAAGATGAATAATAGTCCATCATGTTCACGAGGACTTAAGAAGGAACAATACTGATAGTTTAGGGGAAATGTTAAAGGCAAAAACGAAGAGGCCTGACCCAAACTTTATATTGGTGTGTGCGGTATTTGGGAGCAGTATAGGGTACGTGAGAAGCAGGTTAAGATGTGGGCGATCCGGTCTGGAATGTGGGAGTGGGAATATGCGAGGATATGTTAGGCTGGTGGGATGTGTGGAATGCCATTGTTGCATCCACTGCCCTCTTACTGTCTCCTTCCCTTCCTTATTCCGTTTCCATTTGTACTTTGTCTTACGCATGTTTCTCTCTCTCTCTCTCTCTCTCTCTCTCGCGGTATTGCTTTTATTATTTTCCACGTTCCCATTTTCTCTCAGATAAATGGGTGTGTAGGTGGGAATATACAATCCATTATTATGTTGTCACACCGGAATGAAAACCAAAGCCTTTCCAAATAGCTTCGTTTGATTTCTGAACACACACACACACACACACACACACACACACACACACACACACACACACACACACATATCAATCCAGCTGTGGCACGTTTCTCATGTCAACTATAAAACCGTCATTATTTTCTTTAATAATTCACAGAAGCATCGTCATTCATTTTTGTTTTAATATGATGGCATAAATCCTAATACAGTACTCCTGACCTACTGAAGCCTCCTATGACTGGCTGTGTCTCGGTGGTTGGGATTCGTGATGATAATTTGATGGACCTGATTCACCACAGCGGTATACTCCCTCAGAATGGTGTTAGCAATACTGTACCATGAATTAATGAGGTAACATGGACCTGATTCACCCCAGCGGTATACTCCCTCAGAATGGTGTTAGCAATACTGTACCATGAATTAATGAGGTAACATGGACCTGATTCACCCCAGCGGTATACTCCCTCAGAATGGTGTTAGCAATACTGTACCATGAATTAATGAGGTAACATGGACCTGATTCACCCCAGCGGTATACTCCCTCAGAATGGTGTTAGCAATACTGTACCATGAATTAATGAGGTAACATGGACCTGATTCACCCCAGCGGTATACTCCCTCAGAATGGTGTTAGCAATACTGTACCATGAATTAATGAGGTAACATGGACCAGATTCACCCCAGCGGTATACTCCCTCAGAATGGTGTTAGCAATACTGTACCATGAATTAATGACATAAAATGGACCTGATTCACCCCAGCGGTATACTCCCTCAGAATGGTGTTAGCAATACTATACCATGAATTAATGAGGTAACATGGACCTGATTCACCCCAGCGGTATACTCCCTCAGAATGGTGTTAGCAATACTATACCATGAATTAATGAGATACATGGACCTGATTCACCCCAGCGGTATACTCCCTCAGAATGGTGGTAGCAATACTATACCATGAATTAATGAGGTAACATGGACCTGATTCACCCCAGCGGTATACTCCCTCAGAATGGTGTTAGCAATACTATACCATGAATTAATGAGGTAACATGGACCTGATTCACCCCAGCGGTATACTCCCTCAGAATGGTGGTAGCAATACTATACCATGAATTAATGAGGTACACATGGACCTGATTCACCCCAGCGGTATACTCCCTCAGAATGGTGGTAGCAATACTATACCATGAATTAATGAGGTAACATGGACCTGATTCACCCCAGCGGTATACTCCCTCAGAATGGTGTTAGCAATACTGTACCATGAATTAATGAGGTAACATGGACCTGATTCACCCCAGCGGTATACTCCCTCAGAATGGTGTTAGCAATACTATACCATGAATTAATGAGGTAACATGGACCTGATTCACCCCAGCGGTATACTCCCTCAGAATGGTGGTAGCAATACTATACCATGAATTAATGAGGTAACATGGACCTGATTCACCCCAGCGGTATACTCCCTCAGAATGGTGTTAGCAATACTGTACCATGAATTAATGAGGTAACATGGACCAGATTCACCACAGCGGTATACTCCCTCAGAATGGTGTTAGCAATACTATACCATGAATTAATGAGGTAACATGGACCTGATTCACCACAGCGGTATACTCCCTCAGAATGGTGTTAGCAATACTGTACCATGAATTAATGAGGTAACATGGACCTGATTCACCCCAGCGGTATACTCCCTAAGAATGGTGTTAGCAATACTGTACCATGAATTAATGAGGTAACATGGACCTGATTCACCACAGCGGTATACTCCCTCAGAATGGTGTTAGCAATACTGTACCATGAATTAATGAGGTAACATGGACCTAATTCACCCCAGCGGTATACTCCCTCAGAATGGTGGTAGCAATACTGTACCATGAATTAATGAGGTAACATGGACCTGATTCACCCCAGCGGTATACTCCCTCAGAATGGTGTTAGCAATACTGTACCATGAATTAATGAGGTAACATGGACCTAATTCACCACAGCGGTATACTCCCTCAGAGTGGTGGTAGCAATACTGTACCATGAATTAATGAGGTAACATGGACCTGATTCACCCCAGCGGTATACTCCCTCAGAATGGTGGTAGCAATACTGTACCATGAATTAATGAGGTAACATGGACCTGATTCACCCCAGCGGTATACTCCCTCAGAATGGTGTTAGCAATACTGTACCATGAATTAATGAGGTAACATGGACCTGATTCACCCCAGCGGTATACTCTCTCAGAATGGTGTTAGCAATACTATACCATGAATTAATGAGGTAACATGGACCTGATTCACCCCAGCGGTATACTCCCTCAGAATGGTGTTAGCAATACTGTACCATGAATTAATGAGGTAACATGGACCTGATTCACCCCAGCGGTATACTCCCTCAGAATGGTGTTAGCAATACTGTACCATGAATTAATGAGGTAACATGGACCTGATTCACCCCAGCGGTATACTCCCTCAGAATGGTGTTAGCAATACTATACCATGAATTAATGAGGTAACATGGACCTGATTCACCCCAGCGGTATACTCCCTCAGAATGGTGTTAGCAATACTATACCATGAATTAATGAGGTAACATGGACCTGATTCACCCCAGCGGTATACTCCCTCAGAATGGTGTTAGCAATACTGTACCATGAATTAATGAGGTAACATGGACCAGATTCACCACAGCGGTATACTCCCTCAGAATGGTGTTAGCAATACTGTACCATGAATTAATGAGGTAACATGGACCAGATTCACCACAGCGGTATACTCCCTCAGAATGGTGTTAGCAATACTGTACCATGAATTAATGAGGTAACATGGACCTGATTCACCCCAGCGGTATACTCCCTCAGAATGGTGTTAGCAATACTGTACCATGAATTAATGAGGTAACATGGACCTGATTCACCCCAGCGGTATACTCCCTCAGAATGGTGTTAGCAATACTGTACCATGAATTAATGAGGTAACATGGACCTGATTCACCCCAGCGGTATACTCCCTCAGAATGGTGGTAGCAATACTGTACCATGAATTAATGAGGTAACATGGACCTGATTCACCCCAGCGGTATACTCCCTCAGAATGGTGTTAGCAATACTATACCATGAATTAATGACATAACATGGACCTGATTCACCCCAGCGGTATACTCCCTCAGAATGGAGTTAGCAATACTGTACCATGAATTAATGAGGTAACATGGACCTGATTCACCCCAGCGGTATACTCCCTCAGAATGGTGTTAGCAATACTATACCATGAATTAATGAGGTAACATGGACCAGATTCACCACAGCGGTATACTCCCTCAGAATGGTGTTAGCAATACTGTACCATGAATTAATGAGGTAACATGGACCTGATTCACCACAGCGGTATACTCCCTCAGAATGGTGTTAGCAATACTATACCATGAATTAATGAGGTAACATGGACCAGATTCACCACAGCGGTATACTCCCTCAGAATGGTGTTAGCAATACTGTACCATGAATTAATGAGGTAACATGGACCTGATTCACCCCAGCGGTATACTCCCTCAGAATGGTGTTAGCAATACTGTACCATGAATTAATGAGGTAACGTGGACCTGATTCACCCCAGCGGTATACTCCCTCAGAATGGTGGTAGCAATACTGTACCATGAATTAATGAGGTAACATGGACCTGATTCACCCCAGCGGTATACTCCCTCAGAATGGTGTTAGCAATACTATACCATGAATTAATGACATAACATGGACCTGATTCACCCCAGCGGTATACTCCCTCAGAATGGAGTTAGCAATACTGTACCATGAATTAATGAGGTAACATGGACCAGATTCACCACAGCGGTATACTCCCTCTGAATGGTGTTAGCAATACTATACCATGAATTAATGAGGTAACATGGACCAGATTCACCACAGCGGTATACTCCCTCAGAATGGTGTTAGCAATACTGTACCATGAATTAATGAGGTAACATGGACCTGATTCACCCCAGCGGTATACTCCCTCAGAATGGTGTTAGCAATACTGTACCATGAATTAATGAGGTAACATGGACCTGATTCACCCCAGCGGTATACTCCCTCAGAATGGTGGTAGCAATACTGTACCATGAATTAATGAGGTAACATGGACCTGATTCACCCCAGCGGTATACTCCCTCAGAATGGTGTTAGCAATACTATACCATGAATTAATGACATAACATGGACCTGATTCACCCCAGCGGTATACTCCCTCAGAATGGAGTTAGCAATACTGTACCATGAATTAATGAGATGCCATGGGTTTTGAACAAGTCTTTTTATCACCCTCCATAATAATCTTTTAGGGTCCACCACATGTTACCTTGGTCCCTTCCAGACAACCGTAGGGTAATGAATGACGTGATGGGAGGCGAGATGACACAGGAGTTACCTAATCCCTGCTGTACAGTTGCCATGGCTGGTTATGTATCACCATTACCTGAAAAGAAAAATAAAACTCACTTTCAGTTAATCTTTAAAAATTCGAGTTACCCTTCCACGTGAAAATAACATCACTATGGTAAACCGTTTTCTCTCAATACTCGAATATATTATAAATCCCTCAGGGCTTTCTGGACACTCTTTAAAATGTCAGAACTAAAAATAGGTTGTATTACTACTGAATGGTGGCTGGTGGACTGGATACTGAAGGAGTTAAATTATTGGCAACGTAATGCGTAATATTAGTAATTGGGTTTTCTAAAGAATAGATATGGAATACATAATTTCTGCAATACATGAGTTCTAGGAATAAGGTAGGTGATGCATTCTGCTTTAAATATAAAAATATACACATTGTCCTGTGGGATTTCTATAAGCTGGTATTAGAGTTATTAACTCCCAACCCACAAACACAGTTGTATTAACTATCAGTGTTGTAGAAAAACAACAGATTGAACAGATTCGTGTAAAGGCAGCAAGAATCAACTAAAAGTTGTCACCGGACCGAATGCCTTAAATGAAACGGATATCAAGAGTTTCCGTGGCATCAGATGAGCTTCAAGGTAGTATGTGCATTATATTGGGTGCTTCAGAGGCATTAGCTGTAGGTTTATTGCTGCCAGGCGAAAGGTTGTAGCGTTTATGCTGTAAATCTGGCGGTGGTGGGCTGGAGGGTAGCTGGACCGTGAGAAACAGACGAGGGGGCTGAATGGGGATGCGGTTGTGGGCGCTTGGAAAGAATATATATATATATATATATATATATATATATATATATATATATATATATATATATATATATATATATATCACCGGTATATATATATATATATATATACACCGGTATATATATATATATATATATATATATATATATATATATATATATATATATATATATATAAAAAACTAACTAGAAAATTGGAAGGTTATATGTGGTGAATTGTTGTTCTCGTCGTTGCCGGATTAAATATAAATTGTCTTCTATGGGATCTGAATGACAACTTCGTTCATATAAAAAGTTGTGTGTATCGGAGCGTGTGATTCATGTACATATATGCATATTGTATATATACATGGCTGACGGGTTGGACGCACCGCGCATATAGAAATAAAAGCCAGTATTTTACCTCCATGAAATTTATATGAAATTCCAGAAGGGGGTTTACTGCATGGTGCCACAATAGTAAATGTAGCGCGGTGTCTGGAAACGTTGGTTAGTATCAGCCATGCTAGAAAATCAGTTTGTTCTTTCCTCAGGTTGTAGTTGAGCTAAGCCAGTTGTAGTACAGTAGAGTTGTGTCCCTCAAGAAGGGGTTAATGGTTCTCGTCTGGTAAGAAAGCTCCCTAACACCTCCTACAATTTTATTTTACATATTACACCATACCCTTCCCTTGTGTGTCGTTTACGTCATTCAAACATCACATTACTCTGCATAAATGACGTGCAGAATTATATTAACCAGCCGTATCCGAAAATAATTAGCTAAGGAAGAAGTGTTAGGAAACTTGAAGAAGTGCTAGGAAGCTTCATTAACCAGCGAGAATATTGTCTGCCAATCAAATCATGTGGTGTCAACTGGTGTCACTAGATATGTCTTGGTAATGCAAGGGTTAATGGTGATAGTATTACATCCCTCAGGCCTGTGTGACACTCTCTGCTGAATAAATGTTTCTGGTGTCAGCTGGAATGGTATACTGGAACTGTCCAGACCTTGAGAGTGTTGATCCTTTCACGACGATGACCCCCCCTCCCACACACACACACACACACACACACACACACACACACACACACACACACACACACACACACACACACACACACACACACACACACTAACATCTTCGAGGGCTGCATATGTAAATGAAAATCACGTGCTCAGCTTAAGACATTCACTCACTGACAAACACATACTCACCAAGGGACACAATATACTTCCATCTGCCCGTGCGGACGTAATAACAAACAAAATAGTATTAATATGAAATTAATTAATGAGAAACGATGGTATTGAGCCTCCCACGCTGACAAGAATACGGGCTTGGTCTGCCTCCTCTTCCATCCACCAGAACATCAATGCATAAAACAGACATCCAATAGAATATCCTCTGTGCTTTCCCCTCCTCTGATATATTACAAATTTTTCTGCCTCCGTGTCCTGCCTAAACTTCTCATCCTGGTATCAAACTCTCGCCACCTGCCATCTCTTCCCTCCTCTGCCATTTCCCTTCCCACGCGGCTCTCCTTCATGACTCTTTATGCCTCGTCTTCCATCACCCTCCCACACTACTTTATTACCACGTCCTTTCTCCTTTTCCATTCCTTCCTTCTACTTCATTGCCTACGCCATATTCCTTACTTGACTTTCTTTATCCCCCTCAACCTCCCACACTGCATTATGCCTCCCCATTTCTCCTCTCCATTCCTTTCCATCTCATTCCCTTACTCTCTCCAGTATACTATACTTCATCCCCTTCATCCTAGTCACTCTGCCACACTACTCTGTTACCTCCCGTTTGCTTTCTCTCTCTCTCTCTCTCTCTCTCTCTCTCTCTCTCTCTCTCTCTCTCTCATTCGGCTCTGCCATTTCTATTTCCCTTTGTATTGAAATCACCCCCTTCACTTTTGCACTCCCTCTCTAACTATTCTTCGTTCCCTCTTCCTCTCACCCTCTCTTTCCGCTTCATTCCCTACCGCATATTCTCCATCCTTCTTCCCTCTCTCTATTTTCTTTTCTACCGTTCTCTTCCTTCCTTGCTGTCTCTTTTCTCTCCAGTCCATCATTCCTCTTCATTTCCCTCTCTAATCTGTCATTCCTATCTCTTTACCCTTGTCCTTCCATTATTCATCAGTTTTATCCCTTTCAGTTCTTCCGGTCTCATTTCCATCTTCTTTGTATCATTCCTCTGTTTTTTCCTGTCCCTTCCATGCATGTTTGTTATACTTTCCTCTTTCCTCCTTTCATCTCTAATAACCTTTTTTCTCTCTTAAAGTTTCTCAAGAATTTCCTCCCATTCCTTATCTACCAAAATTCCCATACGTCTTTTCATCGCTTTCATTCACTGTCTCATATCCCTGTATATGCTAATACTCGTACGCCTCTTCCCTCTTCTCATCCACATACTAATATTTCCGCCGTCTTCATGGTGATTCACTAGTTTCTCCTCTTCTTTCCTCTTGCCCAGTTCCTTCTCATTTTTCCATTTTAATTCCTCATTCGGCAATTTCCTATCTTCCTCACCATCCTTCTCCATCAACACATCAGCATCAAAGACCAACGTATTTCCAGTATCGTTACGGGGACTCAGCCTAAACCCCCATTAACCCCTGATATCAGCGTAGGCATTAGCTACAATTATTACCTCTAAGCAGGTGTATATGACATGGATTAGGGTTGTTAGTGCATTTGATCTAAACCTTCCACTGGTGCTCTTTCACTCGTGGTCTGCTTGGGTGATTACTACTCTAAGCAGGTGTGTACAGGTGGGTCCATGTATAGCTCCTCCCTTGCCAGTTCTTGTATGTTGTGGGGACGTCTCAGTCAGTGTTACTAATGTCTGTCCTGCATGAATAATCATCATCATCATCATCATCATCATCATCATAAAAGAATCATTGGTACATTAATAAGTAAAGATATACTGTCAGTGGTTGCATCATCTTTACAAGTCTGGATAACTCCCTCCCCTTCCATCAGCAGACTGAGCTGTTTCCACAACATAAATCCGTCAAGGGGGTGCAAATATATGGACCATTTTGTATGTGTGGGATGACAGGAATGTGGGTCATAAGTATATATGTATTGGCTTTGAACGTCAGGTGGTGTGTTGGTCTGTTATTAACTTTGAGTCTGGATAGTGACTTCCAACATCCCATAATATTTTCTTAAAATTTCATGGTCGTAGGTCACCCCAAGCCCCCGAAGTGTAAAGGGTGGCGTCGGGTGGCAGGCAGGGGAAATATATTGTTGGTGTTGAAGCTAAACATTTAACACAAGCCTTGGACAATGATGCTGATTCTGTGTCGTATTCTCATGAGACTTTGTAACATTTTTAGATGCTGACAAGCTTATCGACATCTAGCTATTACGATCAGTGAAAGTAAGTGACCCAGTTGTAGTGTACTAGTATTCTCAACCAGTTTTGTTCCAGTTATAACCAAACTTGGTGAAAGGGCTGAGGGTCAGTCAAGAGCCTGATCTAATGCATTTGAGAGCAGTGGAAAGGCCAATGTTATATGGCTGTGTCAACTTCTGGTTTTGATCAGATTTAACCCAAACTTGGTGGAAGGGTTGAAAATAAGGAATTAACGTAAAGAATCAGTTTTGGGAACAATTAGTCAAAGGTCAGGGCCACAGGACGAGGTAAAATTTTGACCCCATGTGTGCCTGTGTGAGCAAAATATTTAAAACAGTTCGACCTGACATGGGCTAAACTTGGTGGAAGCATTGAGGGTCAGTCGTGGGATTGACATATTGAGAATTAGTCAAAGGTCAAGGTCACAGAACATTGTCAACTTGAAAGTTTGTATGCGACTGAGATCAAAGTTTGTGGAAGTGTTGAGGGTAAGGCAAGGATGAAGAGATTCGATTTTGAGAATAACAAAAATCAAAGTCCCATGGTAAGGGTAAGATTCGACGTGTGTGTGTGTTGCTGTGTACAAGTATTTACCTGATATTTGTCAGCATATATAGTGCATTAGTTTCCTGACTGATATGTTTTACTCTTTGCTCCCTTGTATGCTGCCAATAGCGTATGGGCTAAATCAGCATCATTAGCTTACAAGAGAATGTTAAGGTCCAATAGACAATATACAGAGAAGAAGGCTTTATGAAATTAAAGCCAGGGAAATTATGGTGCTGTGTGTAAGGATAAGGGGAAGTCTCTTCTGTTGTCTGCCTGTATCTATTATGTCTGTCTATCTATCCATCTATATGTGTGTATGTCTATTTATCTATCCATCTTTATCTATCAATCTATGTATCAATCGTTTGCCTGACGCCACAACCTGTAAGTGCTAGCCCAGGAGAAAAGAACCTCTTGGTGTGTCTGCCCCTACTCAGTCACGACTCCACTTTCCACGACCCACCACCCTTCCTGACACACAAATTTCTATGCTTTTATTCACCAATCCCCAACTCTCCCCTTCCTTTGTCCGCTCCACACATCTCCTCCACCATATCCCGTTATCCATTACCTCCTTGCCCTCCTTTTCCATACCTTCTTCACCTTTCCATTCCCCTCTCACTTTTCCATATCCCCTTACCTCTTCATATTCCCACCTCCACATCCCACCTCTCCATCCTCCTTACCCCTCCACCGCCCCCCCACGTCTCCACCTTCCCCACCTACCTCTCCCTCATCTCTCCATTTTCTCCACCACCCTAGCTCTCCATCTGCCTATCCACCCACTCTCCAAAGCACACACCTCCCCCACCTCTTCATCCCCCACCGTTGTGCCAAAAGTTTCTCATTTCAACTTTGGGTAGTAAGCAACTCCTCTATAAATAATGTGTAAAATACGTCCAGAAATTTTTGACACACACACACACACACACACACACACACACACACACAAATATTTAAAGCAGAGCAAGACCAACATTGCGTCAGTTGTTTTAAAAGTAATATTAAAAGGGAAAGTTTCAAGCAGTTCATTCCGCTGGGCTTTAGAAAATATTAAGACAGTTATGTTTTAGTTTGGGTATAAAAGGAATATCTCTCGTATAAGGGAGTCATGTTCCTTTGTTGCCTGACTTTTTCCCTTCCACCTATTTTTTTTCTCTCTCTCTCTCTCTCTCTCTCTCTCTCTCTCTCTCTCCTTCCTTATCCATTATACACCTCATCTCTCTCCTTAGTTCCTTTCTTTCTCCTACACATTCCCCTTCCACATCTCTACCTCCTCTGTTCCCCTCTTGTATCTCTTCTCCTCCTTTATCTGCTTACAGTCTCTTCCCTCTCTCCTCTCTCCTTTTTTTTTGCTTCTCTTCCCTTCTCTGTGTCTCCTCTCTCCTTTTTTTTTTGCTTCTCTTCCCTTCTCTGTGTCTCCTCTCTCATTCTCTTCATGAATCTGTTCCCTTCCTTTGTCTGTTGCACCCTCTCCCTTGTTTCTCAATTATTTCATCCCCTTCAGTGTCTGGTTCACCCTCGCCTCCTGTTTCTTCTCCTCTAATCACTTATATTTCTTCAGTTCCTCGATTCATATACCCCTCTCTCCTTCCTTCCGCCCTCTCTCCTTCCTTCCGCCCTCTCTCTAGGTTCCCTCATTGGCCTGTTTCCTTCCGTTGCCTATAACACAATCTTCCTTACGCTCTGTCTGTCTGTTGTCATTCTCTGCTTGTGACATTCCCTCTCTTCCATTTTCCCTATACCACTCTCCCTTATTTACATCCAATATTCCCTCCTTCCCTACGTCTCACATTCACATCACGAATCTGTCCCCCTCCTTAGTCTGTGGCGGCCTCTCGCATCTCCTCAATACCCCTCCGTCTGCTCTCTCAGTCCCCTCGTGTATTCATTCCCCTTTATCGTATATCGTACCCTCAGGCCGCACCTTAATGGACGACAGACCAACTCCCTTCGTGTATCTATTGCCTACATTGTCTATCGTACCCTCTGTATCGGGTATTGACGCGCGCTAACCAACTCCCCTCGTGTATCTATTGCCCACATTGTCTATCGTACCCTCTGTATCGGGTATTGACACGCGCTAACCAACTCCCCTCGTGTATCTATTGCCCACATTGTCTATCGTACCCTCTGTATCGGGTATTGACACGCGCTAATCAACACCCGGGCGTTAAAATCAGCTTCCGCCTGCCCATCCAATTAACCATTTTTACATTCTTGGCCTCCAGTTCCATTAACAAGATGGGAAGGGAACAGTTGGCACATGGCCCCGGGGTGGCTGACGGCTTATGGCTAATTGGTACTAAAGACTTGCTGAGGGTGGCAAGACAGGATTTCTGGCTCTAATGTAACGTGATGAACATTGAGATGCTGTGTATAGTGAGTGAAGCATGATGTGAGGCACTCGGTATACTGATGTACTGTGGCAAGATAGGATTTCTGGCTCTAATGTAACGTGATGAACATTGAGATGATGTATATAGTGAGTGAAGCATGATATGAGGCACTGGGTATACTGAAGTACTGTATAAATTGATAAAAACTATAGTACTGCAGATAGTGTGTGATATAATACAGGCTTCTGGGTGTAATGACCTAAAGTAAGATTAACCTTCTTGTGATGTATATAGTGAAGGAATATAATACACACCTCTTGGTGCACAGAAACAAGATTATTCCGTGATAAACATCCGGATGATATACAGGGTGGTGCAAAAGTAGGTTGACATTTACCATTTATTCCAACACAAAATACACACTTTTAGTCTCGTAAGTGTTGAAAGTGTCCGCCCTCACCATTGACACATTCCTGGAGTCGTCAGCCACACTTCGCCACACAGTAATGCACAGGTCCGGGATGGTGTTGATTTCCTGGCAGGCCTCTGTAATGTCAACCTACTTTTGCACCACCCTGTATATGGTGAGTGTAATATAACATGGAACGCTGGACATACCGATATTCAGCAAGTAGTTGTTTACGATTAATATAAATGTTAATGATTTTGTTAGTTTATCAATATTGTGTTCAGTCTAATCAATGTATATATTTCTTTACACATTTATTGTCGGTGCGTCATAAAACTTCAATACCCGACCCATCCAGGAAGTTTGATATATGACAGTACCACAACATTTCCTCCATCAAAAACCTACTCGATAGCTCTGGTTTATGGTAAGTGGAGGCGATGACCATCCACTCACTCGATGTACAGTCGCGATCCAAAGAGGGTATCAAGGCCCTGTCGATGCCGTGGTCAGGAAACCATGAATGGTCTGGTGTTCGGACTTAGCTTTCAGCCCTCTCCCCTCCTCCTCCCTCCAGCCATTCCCAAATACAACCACCTTCCTTGATATCTTGATCGAGAGGTAGCTCACTCCTTTGCTTCGCGGTGCGCGCGCGCGCTCACGCACACACACACACACACACACACACACACACACACACACACACACACACACACACACCTTTGTCTTATAAAGGGGATGAATGATAACAGAATTCTACGATTCGAGATTTTCAGGAATAAGGAAATGAATATTTCATCACCGCCCTTGCACCCTTATTCAGTAATTTCCCACCAGCTGCATAATTTCCCAGCACCAGTATTTCCTGTCTGTCTGCCTCAACGTATGTTTACCCAGAGTCAGGAGGGCAGCATACAGCTTCCCCCTTTCCATCTCTGCTTATTACAACAGAGAGATCTGGTCTAAACCCCTGTTCCATAAACACCCTTGTTTATTTCCTGCTGTTCCCCTTGTTCTCTCACTCCTATCCTTTCATAATTATCCTACGATATTCCTTGCCCACGGCGCAAAGACAAACACTATTATGACTGCCTCACAATCTACTTTCCCCATCCTGAGTGTGGGACAAAGGTTCATCTAATATATCACGTCATATTCTTCTCGCTTCCTTCTACTCACTAATCATTCTTATCTGAGAGAGGATTGGTGTGATTCTTGCCCGTAGATGATTCTCGCTGATATGATGCGTCGAGGAGGAAAGTGACATGGGGCCGTAGTCTTAAACTGTGGTCAGGCGTTCACCTTGCACTATCCGTATCATTTGGTAATCTTAACGCACGAAAGGGAGAGCGTTCTCCGGCGAACGGGAAAGGATTACCACAGCAAAGTACTGGAATCCACGGGGAGTCTCATAGCACCCCTTCGCATGCCCCTTCGTCACAATATAATTACTAGCTTTATGCAAAGAAAACTATGTAGAATTTGTAGGACCGTATGGTGTGTGTGATAAGTTTAATTTAATGATAAAAACATCATGTAAAGAAAAAAAATAAGCATTTAATATTTTTATCGTTTTAAAAGACTTTACCGCTTCTCCGGAGATGGTTAATTTACGAGACGAAAACAAAGGTGACAAGTAAATGTAGGCAACATGCGGACGTAGGTGTACACCGTGGGGATGTAGTGCAACATGCGGACGAAGGTGTACATCGTGGGTGGATGTAGTACAACATGCGGACGTAGGTGTACACCGTGGGTGGATGTAGTACAACATGCTAACGTAGGTGTACACCGTGGGTGGATGTAGTGCAACATGCGGACGTAGGTGTACACCGTGGGTGGATATAAAGTCTATTTGATTGACCTGTGCACTTGAGACATGGGGCAAGTAGGGTTTGTTTCGTGGCTGCCGATTGGCCGCCGATGATGTCAGTGAAGTAAATGCAAGCATGTATTGTATTGCAACATGCGGTCGTGGGTGTACACCGTGGATGGCTATTATAGTGCAACATGCGGACGTAGGTGTACACCGTGGGTGGATGAAGTGCAACATGCGGACGTAGCTGTACACCGTGGGTGGATATTATAGTGCAACATGCGGACGTAGCTGTACACCGTGGGTGGATTTAGTGCAACATGCGGACGTGGGTGTACACCGTGGGTGGATGTAGTGCAACATGCGGACGTAGGTGTACACCGTGAGTGGATGTAGTGCAACATGCGGACGTAGGTGTACACCGTGGGTGGATATTATACTGCAACATGCGGACGTAGGTGTACACCGTGGGTGGAAGCAGTGCAACGTGCGGACGTGGGTGTACACCGTGGGTGGATAATTTATTTCAAACCACTCATCGTTTTATAAAACTTTATAATCAACTTTAATTTTCTTAAGTAACAGTAAACATTTAAAGCTAATTTTAACCACTTTAGTTTCGGAAATTATTCCATATTTAAACTGGCTGCTTATATTGCAGGCATTTTAAAAATGTAAATATGTATGTGTTAAAATAAGAAAAGCTGTAGGTTTACATCATCGGCGGCCAATCAGCAGCCGCGTATCAAACACACCCCAACTGCTCCATACATCTCAGCTGCACAGGTCAATCAATAGGGTATAGTCTGTTTGACTGACCTGTGCAGCTAAGCAGTATGGGGCGAGCAGGGTGTGTCTGATACGCGGCTGCTGAATGGCCGCCGATGATATGATTCTACAGCTCTTCTTATTTTAACATATTTATATTTTAAAATTGCCTGCAATATAAGCAGCCTATTTAAATATGGAATTATTTCCAAAGCTAAAGAGGTCAAAATTAGCTTTAAAAGTTTACTGTTATCAAAGAAAATAAAAGTTGATTACAAAGTTTTATAAAACGATGAGTGACGTTTAAAGTAAATTATCAACCCTCGGTGTACACCCACGTCCGCATGTTGCACTGCATCCACCCACGGTGTACACCCACGTCCGCAAGTTGCACTACATCCACCCATGGTGTACACCCACGTCCGCATGTTGCACTGCATCCACCCACGGTGTACTCCCACGTCCGCATGTTGCTCTACATCCACCCACGGTGTACACCCACGTCCGTATGTTGCACTGCATCCACCCACGGTGTACACCCACGTCCACATATTGCACTACATCCACCCGCGGTGTAGACCCACGTCCGCATGTTGCAATGCATCCACCCACGGTATACACCCACGTCCGCATGTTGCATGCATTGTAATACCCACCACGGTGTACACCTACGTCTGCATGTTGCACTGCAATACATGCCTGCATTTACTTCAATGACATCACCGTCGGCCAATCAGCAGCCGCGAATCAAACACACCCCAACTGCCCCATACTTCTCAACTGCACAGGTCAGTCAAATAGACTATAGTCTTAAACGATATAGTGGTAAGAACTACTAACAATACGAGATTATACTGTATGTGAATTTTAGAAACTGTCGTCTTTTTTTTATTATTGTTATTATTTTTAAATTAATCAGGGCTGCCAACTGTTTGCGGCGCCTACCCACGCGAAGGGGTGCGCTCTCATGCTTTCAAGATTACCACTTAAGTTGAAGGTGTTAGCTGCCACTTCTAGCGGGGTGCAGGAAGGGTAACCACTGCCCTCAGTTTCAAGACTACGGTCGATAAAGTCCTTCATTGTAAAGTAGACGCAGGTATACGTTTGTACCGGAGTATACAATGGAATTTGATAATATTTTCAGTCTTGTAGTTTTTTATCTTTCTCTCAGGACAGTCTGCAGATATTTGAGTTCCATTCAGCCACCGTCTCTCCCTTATATTTCAGGTCCATTCAGCCACTGTCTCTTCCTTATACTTCAGGTCCATTCAGCCTCTCTCACTTATATTTCAGGTCCATTCAGCCACTGTCTCTCACATATTTCAGGTCCATTCAGCCACTGTCTTCCCCTTGTATTTCAGGTCCATTCAGCCTCTGTCTCTCCCTTATATTTCAGTTCCATTCAGCCACTGTCTCTCTTATACTTCAGGTCCATTCAGCCTCTGTCTCTCCTTTATATTTCAAGTTCATTCAGCCACGGTCTCTCCCTTATATTTCAGTTTCATTCAGCCACTGTCTCTCCCTTATATTTCATGTCCATTCAGCCACTGTCTCTCCCTTATATTTCAGGTTCATTCAGCCACTGTCTCTCCCTTATATTTCAGGTCCATTCAGCCACTGTCTCTCCCTTATATTTCAGGTCCATTCAACCTCTGTCTCTCCCTTATATTTCAGGTCCATTCAGCCACTGTCTCTCCCTTATATTTCAACATTTCACCACACAATCCAGCAGTCTCTGATATTTTGTATTTTTACCTTCCTTTGCTTCACACAGTTCTATCCTACTGATCACCCTACTTGTCCTTTTTCTTCTTCAGTCATTCCACATCCAGTTATTCCGGTACTAACTTTCTTCTCTCCATTTCAGTACTGATAAAATCCTCTGTTTGTCTGTTCACATATTCCTCTCCTCTTTCGTTCTGCTTTTCATCACCCTTCTTGTCGCAGTTTATTATTTACTACAAAGCAGCTTCTGCAAACCCTCCAATTTACACTCAGACTTCCTCCAAACTGCTCATCCATTCTGTTTTTACTCTGTCTCATTACTACTATATAATCAGATGTCACCAGACTATATAATACGAGTTATATTTTCACATAGAAATGACCGGTGAAACATTTTTTTTTTTTTTTAATTGTACAACACACAGCAAACAGGTGTGAGTAATATCTGATTTGCCGTATGTCCGCAGGTGTGTCCATGGAATAATGAACATAACATAATACATTTCCCCTGGTTGTCTCTCGTCTGTTCCGTCTTCACCTGCATTTCCCTCTTTCACGTTCCTCCTCCTCTCCATCTCTCCCTTTCCTCCCCTCCCATCCAGTTGTTCTCTCTCACCTTTATTGGCAATATCTTCTTAATGTCATATTCAAGAGCCGTTTCAAATGCCCCTCCACGTCTATTACTTACCTCCCTCCCCTCCACCAATGTAAAAGATTTCTCCCGCACACCATCACTCGTATTTTTCACTCTCTCTCTCTCTCTCTCTCTCTCTCTTCAGAATTTGTGTATATATATTTCTTTTTCCTCACATCCCCTGGGGTTGCGAAAGTAATTTCTTTTGTTTTTTCTGAGTCAGCTCACTTTTGTTGGTCTTTTTATGTTTTCAGTGTTTTACGACGATATGTTTTATTAATTTTTGTCTTCATTGTTTTTTTGTTTACCGTTGCAATGTATCGCTTCATCCTTTATTGTCCCATCTGGTGTGTTGGGGCCAAGGTTTAGACTGCTCCTTCCAGTAACTAAATGCAACAGTGACCAGTTGCCTTTCCCTGAGTGGCATTAGGTGACCAGTAAATCCAAACCATTCAATAGTTTTAATCCCCATACGGCTAAATCCATTTGGAGCGTCGTAATCCACTAAAACCAGGCGTTCATTTGTTAAATATGGGATTGCCACTCTGCATATTAATCATTCATTTGTGTGGTAATGATGGATCCGTCTTGGGCGCAACGCTGTGTATCTGTTGGTGCTTTAGTGATGGGTCTTTCCCTTCCCCTCTCTCTCGCTCTCATTCTTCTTTACATTCTGCATTCCTCCCCATCGTTCCTTCTCACTGTCCCTATCTCCTTTCCCAGCATTCACTTCCCTCCTGTCCTGCATTTCTTACCTAACACAAATCATCTTTCTTTCCCCACCTTCTCCCTCCTACTCATCGTCCATTCCTTCTGTTTTTCTTTCTGCTTTCCCCCACTCTTTCCCTCCCACAGTTCTTTTCCACCTGCTCTAAGACTGCCTTTCCTTCCGTCTTCATTTTCGCATTTCTTACCTCCTTCTCATCTCATCCTTGTTTTTCTCTCGTCTCCTCTTCTCTCCCTCCCTGTTGGTCCTTTCCATCTTCTTTCGTGCTTTCCCTCACACCGCCCTTTCCAATATTCCGTTCCTCCTGTTTTCCGAAACTATATGCTTTCTCTCACCTATTCCTTCACATTATTCCTTCCCTCCTGCCCATCGTCCTTCCCATTCCCTCTCCCGCTTTTCTCTTCACATATCCTTACCTCTTCTCGTCCCCTTCATCTCGTCTATTCCACCACCCTAGGACCTTCAAGTCATCCCTTCCACCCTCTTTTCCAGTTTTATTTTGCCTCTTCCATAATCGTCCCTTGTCCAGTGGAAAGGTTACTAGCCTACAAGACCATAATCCTGTATGTTTTATTTGGTCTGCTGTAGTTCCGGGAGTTCTTTCCGTGAACCTTTAAATATGTTTGTGAAAAAACTTAGGACCCATTGGACCGCATTCTTGTTGGTGGAAAAAAGAAATTAGTAGGACCTCTTCCTTAACAATTTATTTTATACTTTTCACTTCAATATTCTCTTGTTGTTATTATATGGTTTTTATATCGGCAGAGACTACATTAATAACATACATAAGAATAACAACAGGTTGTGAACAGCTATAAACAAGTAAAGAATTCCTACAGAGCCTCGTAAGTTAGTGACAGTATTCGTCATTGCACGTGTTGATGTGTACGAGGGAGGGTGGAGGCGGTGGGGGAGATGTATACTGCATATTCTTCATCCCTTCATTTCGTTGACGTATTCAGTTCATGTCATCTGTCGATATCTTTACTGAGTTTAGAAGAAACTTTACTTATAGGGTTCAGCTTTAGTCTTCATTAATCCTTCACTGCGAGAGATTTGTCCCACCTTGAACAAAATCGCTTGGCGGCAGCAACATTAAAGAACCAAACACAAAGTAAATGTGACATGCGGGGGCTGAAGGGGTTTATGTGCCACATCTCAAAATATTTTAAGTGTTCTGGGTAAGTTGATAAAAAAGTCTGTTCGTTACACAGCTTCATCGCGTAAGCAAATTATACAGCCTATCTAACTTTCAATAATAAAGTTATGTCGGTGCTCAGAGTTTGGAGATTGTGGCCTAAAATATGGGGGAGAGAGAGAGAGAGAGAGAGAGAGAGAGGGAGGGTGATAAAGTGAATAGGAGTGATTGTGACAGAGTTACTGGCTTAACTGACTGAATGATTGACTTACTTGAGCCACGCTATTCCAACTGAGTGTGTGTCAACAGAGGCACCTGAAAGACCAATACAAATGGTGCTGTGCTGATGATTACAGTTCCCGGCAGTGGTGGTGGTGACGGTGGGCGTGGGGCGTGTGTGACTCGTGTATGTGAGCGTACGTGTGACGTGTGTATTGTATTAGCAGAGGTAGTGTTGGAATTCTGTGCTCGTGTGTGTGTGTGTGTGTGTGTGTGTGTGTGTGTGTGTGTGTGTGTGTGTGTGTTTAAATATTGTTGTTGTAACCTCAGGCTTATATGGTTGTCACCCCAGTGGACTGCAGGCTAAAGTTCTCTCTCTTCTGTAGTCCACCATCATCAGTTCGGTGGATGGGGAGGGAGTTGAAGTATGTTACACACAACAGCTTATACATAAGACATAAACTGTTGTGTGTGACCCATCAGATGAATCATACCGTTGAGAATGATTATAATGGCGCAGAACACCAGAATAGAACACTGACTTTGAGTACTAGATTGATGATAGAGATTTGTTGCGTTGTTGCATGATACAAGATGTTCCAGTGACATGAGCAGACGTGATTCCTACATAAGAGAAAATCACATAGCCCGTCAACCCGGAAGTAAAGATAATAGTATACAGTATGACAGGACGGAAAACATGCCTCTTCCTCGTCCCTCTCTCTCTCTCTCTCTCTCTCTCTCTCTCTCTCTCTCTCTCTCTCTCTCTCTCTCTCTCTCTCTCTCTCTCTCACACACACACACACACACACACACACACACACACACACACACACACACACACACACACACACACACACACACACACACAGCTGCAACAAAACACAGCACAAAACAAGACACAACACGCAACACAAAACACACACACACACACACACACACACACACACACACACACACACACACAACACACAACAAATCACAACACTACAGCACACTTTCACCCCGTCCCTAAACCATGATATGTGGGGCAGTTCATCCAAGGAGGCGCGACACTTGCACTGCACCAGTGCCACTATGTCAACACACTAAGCTACACCAGCACAACACTTGCACTGCACCAGTGCCACTGTCAACACACTAAGCTACACCAGCACAACACTTGCACTGCACCAGTGCCACTATGTCAACACACTAAGCTACACCAGCACAACACTTGCACTGCACCAGTGCCACTATGTCAACACACTAAGCTACACCAGCACAACACTTGCACTGCACCAGTGCCACTATGTCAACACACTAAGCTACACCAGCACAACACTTGCACTGCACCAGTGCCACTATGTCAACACACTAAGCTACACCAGCACAACACTTGCACTGCACCAGTGCCACTATGTCAACACACTAAGCTACACCAGCACAACACTTGCACTGCACCAGTGCCACTATGTCAACACACTAAGCTACACCAGCACAACACTTGCACTGCACCAGTGCCACTATGTCAACACACTAAGCTACACCAGCACAACACTTGCACTGCACCTCTGCCAGCATACAGGTGCATCAACATGCTAATATCACCATCACATCACTGGACTTTCTACGTGCTCTTGGTGTGTTTTTAGCTGGTGTGGAATGTTAAGATCTGTATTTTCTTCACCTGTTATATTTTCACTATTTTCATCAATATTGTTATCATCTTCTTTATCCTCTTTTATACAATTTATTACTGTCGTTTTCATCGCCAGTTTAAAGACTGTCTTCATCATTTCTTTAAGCTGTACAATACTGTAGTTATAATGCAGCAGTAGTTTATTATTATTATTATTATTATTTTTATTATTATTGTGGTAGATGGGGGCGCTCACCATCCACTCACTTGATGTAGTGCTGTTCTCAGGTGTCTGCCCTTTCCTCTCCTCCATCCTTCTTTCTTTCCATCCTCTTGTGTCTTTCCTTCATTCTCTTCTTGTCCTTCTGCCTACGGATGACTTTACACTCCCTCTTCTGTCTTTCTTTCCTTCATTCTTTCCTCTTCCTTCTGCCTGTCGGTGACTACACTGAGTGACAAGCCAAATGGTTTCCTGTACACTAGGAAACCATTCACTACGCTGGGTGGTAGCCATATAACCAAATTTTGGCGCCTGGTGGTTTAGTGGGTAATTATTGCGCTCCAATCGGATTGAGCTGGTGAAGGTTTATTTCCAAGGGTTGGTTGGGGTTTATTGCTCACGTAATGTCACCCAGAGATGAGTGAGGCTGGTCACTCTCATCTTTTATGTCAGGACCAAGTTGCGTAGCCCCGGGCTCCTACGCTACTCATGGGGCAATGTAGGATGATGATTATTATTAACTTGAATATCATCATTAATATTACGGCAGTAGAAGGACTATGAAAACTGCATAGTAAATATTCCCGAATATATTTTACTCTAACCGACTGATAATGTGTTTGACGTTAACTCCTGTGCTCCACTTTTCACTTACACCTTCAGCCTTAATAAACACACATTGCTTCCCTATTTACCTGCCAACCGTCCACGCGATGAATTAGTAATTAGTGCTTGCTTTACGTATTGCTATAAGTGCACACAATAGCGGTATTCATGTACGGTTCATTTAAATTTCATTGTTTTATCTGAGTTGGTCTCCTAAATTGGCACAGCATCGTTGGAAGTTAACATTGGTAAGAGATGTGGGGATAAAGTTGGCTATTAATTTTGTGGAGATAGATGGATTGATTGCCTGACACAAAAAAAGATAATGATAGTGATGTGGGGTACAGAAAGACCGAAAGACGTAGGATATCGAGAGAGAGAGAGACTCCAACATTCTTCTCTATCTCCTTTAGTAAAGAGGGCAACTAGAACAATAGCAAAAAACATTTTTTTCCAGTCAGAATTATCAAAGCTTTTTTTTTTTTTCTTTTTCTTTTTTAAGTCTGGATGGCCGCTGGAACTGAGGCTCTTCTTTTTGCTTAACACCAATTAGTTAATTCGGATGCATCGAATTACTCCTTTTTTGGACTGATTATGATATTTATTTCTGGCGGAAAACGGGGCTAGTGGATAAATAGATATGTTGATAATACTAGATAAAGAATTCATGCATATAAATTACCAGATATTACTGCAGGATACTCACCTACGGCAAAGGATGTGAACAGACAGACACACAGACAGAGAGAGACACAGATAAATGGATAGATGGATGGACTGATGGAGAGAAGGGCTAAAAGAAAGAAAGTGAGAGATAAAAGAAAAGAGACAAAGAATACAGGCAGATAGAAAAATAGCTTTTCGAGGGACGGAAGACAAAAGAGGAAAACCCTGTCACACAGAGGGAGTGTGTGTGTGTATATATATATATATATATATATATATATATATATATATATATATATATATATAATTTATTTGTTTATTTATATTATAACACGATTTTACTGATGCTCAGAGAGTGCTCTAGCAATGGAGGTGTTCGTGAAAATGATTATCCAACCCTCTCCAGTTCGAAAAAGTCTCATATATCCTCAGTCAGTCAGCCTGGCAATAACAGCAATAACATTTTTAACAGACGTCCTCGGGATGAAGTGGCCAAGTGATGATTATTATGATTTTCAGATGATTATAATAATGTTGATCATGATGATGGCTGAGGAGTAGAGAAGCTGAAGCAGACAGAAACACGACCCTTATTTTCTCGCGGCACAAGCCTAATGGAAGAAAAGATGACGACGACGACGATGATGTTGAGAGGTAAACGCAGACGGATGCAAAATCGTCATCTTTCATTCCACAGCCAAAATAGTGAACGGACATGGCTGTGGTGATGATAATGTCAGTGATAAAATGTTACACAGGAGAGATGAAGGCTGGGAATAAACACAGGATAGTGAAACAGTTGATGGCGATAGGGTGACAGTAATGATCATCAGTTGCTATCAAGAGAGGAAGAATGTTGAAAATGATGTTGGCGATAATGATGATGATAACAAAATGGAGCAGTCAGAGTGCAACACCAACACCCACACCCACCAATTGGCCTTAGCATCAAACATTTTATTTTGCCCTCTGACCTTGACCTTCGACTGATTATTCTCAAAATCTAATCCCTTTATTTTTACCTCATATTTAACCCTTCCACCAAGTTTGGTCTAAATATTATCCAAACTGTTCGAGTTGACCTTTCCGTGTGACCCTGACCTTTGACGTATTTCTGAGACTTTGACCTTTGATTTCAGACTCTGATTCCTTTGTCTTTGTCTTACCCTGAAGCCTTCCACAAAATTTGGTCCACAAAATTTGGTCTAAATTGGATAAAAATTTTGTAAGTTAGGCCTTGTCATGTGACCTTGAACTTTGACTTCATGTTCAAAAAATTAAAATAGGTCAACCCCTTGGCTGATCCTCAACACTTCCACCAAGTTTGATCCGAGTCAGATCAAAACTATGAGATATGTTTTGTTGACAGTCATCTGAGTTGAAATTTAACCTTGTGACCTTGACCTTTGAGTAATTGTTCTCAGACTGACGTCCTTCGTTTATACCTTATCTTTAACCCCTTCCAACAAGCTGGGTCTGTGTGAGATAAAAACTGTTAAAGATGACTTTGCTTGGTCAGTCTTTGACCTGGGTCTGTGACCTTGACCTTCGATATGTTGTTCCATAAACATTGTGAGGTCCGTATCGACTGACAGTCAGTTCTTCCACTAGATTTGACTAAAGCGGATCAAAACTTACACACACACACACACACACACACACACACACAGGGGGGAGGGGGAGGGACAGACACGCCAACCAATACCATACCCCGCTCTTGCTTGGCAGACGTAGATATAACAGTAATAATGATAATAGTTAAAGCGAATCGATAAAAGCTGTCAGTTTAAGTAGCACAAGATTTGCGCATATCTTTTAAATAGTTTTTCCTCTTTCAGTTAATGAGAAGCTGGTGGAAGAAAAACCTTTGTTATCGTCTGAACCTATGAGAATTATATACAGTACATCACTCATTGATGGTTTTATTGATAGATATGCAAGTATGGGTACAGAAGATATGTAGGTAAACAGATAGTGAGATAAACACAGTCAGAATGATATGCAAGTGTTCAATAGTTTAAATATATAGAACGAAAGAAAATAATTGAATCACAGCCAAGGAATAGGCCAATAAGTATATGTTTGATAGAAATGAGTAGACAGACAGACAGGATAGCCACTTCGTCCAGTTTCCTATTGCAAGAATTAACAGATGTCGTACTATCTTTCCTTCATGCAAGCAGTAGGTCAACAGCGAAACTTATTCAGTCTGTGTTTCTTTCTGCCAACAGAGTCCAATCATTGAAACGCAGTATAGGCTACGCTGGCATCGCAGAATGAACGGAACATTAATTTGACATTATTATTATTATTTTTTTTTTAGAACTGGCATGCTTCAAACCTGTAGTTCTTTCTCCCATTCATTATGTAGTGTACAGTATATATATATATATATATATATATATATATATATATATATAGGTAGATAGATAGATAGATATGCATTTAATACACGATTAAATAAATTCTGTGCATGAATAGATAGACAGGTACATAGAATGGATATCATAGTGCTACACATAAAACTGAGCCCCTTACCTTCAGTGACTGGATGAGAATATTCCCTAGACAAACCAACATATGATGAATGCGTGAACGCTCAGGTACGGAGAGAAGGGTAGGTATAAGAGAAGGATAGACATAAAACTCGCCTCGTACGGTGTCAGTCAGTCAGCAAGTGGAGGGATGCTGGGACGCTAAGATGATTTGTGACCAAGTAACTCCTTTCTCTCTTAACACAGTATAAACACTTCGAGTTCAGCGTATGTTTACCACTACAAAAATATAAAAAAATCAGTGTGCCGTGTTTTCTACAGTATTTCAAACACGAACGCGCGCGCGCGCACACACACACACACACACACACACACACACACACACACACACACACACACACACACACGTTTGGAATAGTGAGGGTGTGGGATGGAGTGGGGCAAGACAGGAAGAAGCAGACTATTACACACACACACACACACACACACACACACACACACACACACACACACGGTGGAGTGGGGCAAGACAGGAAGAAGCAGACTATGGACAGCGCGGAGCCACGGCCAGAGAGCCACTACCAACCCCACACTGCCAACCACACCACACACACCAGCACACCAGGGTTCATGCACCCCTCACGCACGCGCTGCCCTGGTGTGTGTGTGGGGGGGGGGAATGGGGATCGGAGAAGAGAAAGAGCAGGTTAAAGATGAAGCCATAAACAAGAGTTTGGTGAAGGCATGTGCGTAAGTGAGAATGTCGGGAAGCATGCATACAGGCTGTTTATCGAGTGTGTGCATGTGTGTGTGTGTGTGTGTGTTTTAGAGGGGAGGAGGACGAGAGATTCATGTTCTCTACTCCCTTGGTGTAGGAATCTGTGTGGCATTTTTCTTGAAGCAAAGTGCAATCAGTACACAGCCATTCAGTTTTTGGTGCAAACATTTATTAAGCTTGTCTGTTTATTACTTTATTTTCTGTCCAGAAATACGCGTTGGCTATATTCAGGCTATAGATTGAGGCTACCATCTATTTTATTTTCCTTGGTTTTATTTTTGCTTACGTCGTAATACGTCAGGTACGTGAGAAAAACTTATGTTGAACTTAATGGCTCTGTTGTCGGTTTTCTTCTTCTTGGAGGAACTTTTAAAATTCACTGTCGTTATGTCCAAACTGCCTAACCTACTATACCTATTTCTCAACCCCACTCTATTCCTGCCCACCATCACCACCTCCATCGGTTCCTCCAGCTGTCTCTTACCACCCCACACTTTTTCTGTTTCCCTCAACACGGAATGTCCGAGAGAAAACTGTTGATACATGCATCGTAACACACAGACTGGCACACCTACATTTCCATTTACACACACCGTCATACCCCTCCCCGCTCCACTTCCTTGTCTGTCCCCACCGCCCCCGTCACTCACTTCACAATTTTTTCTTTGCCTTTCCTCTCTTAAACACACACACACACACACACACACACACACACACACAGACTGGCTGTAAACTTTTAAGAAAAATCTAATCTCATCGTTTGTGTCAGGTCTCATACCACCCTCATCTTCGTTGAGTGTACCTATGCTTCCCTGCTCCACAAACTACTACCATCTTTGCCCAGCCCACCAAACCCACCCACTCCTTTCCGCTCGTTATTTTTTTCCTACTCACCTTTGACTTTTCCTCACCGCCCTACCTTCAGCATCCATGTCCTCATCATGCACCCTCCCTTGCAAACCCCGCCACTCATCACCATCACAACCCATCCCATTAGTCCTCTCCGCCCCCACACCCACTACTGTTCCTCCTCCCTCCCACACTTTCTCCTCTGTGGTGAATACTAATAAAATGACTTTCTCGGCTACCAGGCTTCCTATAGCGCCCATATTCACAGGGTATACTAACTCCATCGTGGACTGCTAGTGTCGGCACATACCGCCATCTTTCGCCATCTCACCATCACCTTTCCACCCAACCTCACCCACCCCTTCCACCCACTGTCAACCACTCCCACCCATTTCTTGCACTCCCACCCACGATGTTCACCTTCCCGGCCCACCTCCACGACATTCACTTCCCCTGGCATGACCCATATCCCCTCACCAACCCAGCCCATCCAGGCCACACCCATCCACCCACCCAACACATTTATGCTGTCCCCACCCAGTCCTGGATAACCTGTAATGTCATGTCGCAAAAACCATCACACTGCTTGCTCTGAACTCTGGCACACACATTGGTAGGCATGAACTGAATCGATTTTTATTGTAAGTTGATATAGACTTGAAGGTAACTATATTGGCTGAAAATAGACGTAGGTTGATTTAGTTCGGTCCAAACATTACTGAAATGAAGTAGAAGTAGAATGGGTAGAATAATGCCGGCTGATGGTAGTGTAACTGACGGTTAGGTCGGCAAGACGCAGGTACGCGGTCGACCAACACGCTTCTTCATTAAATACTTAACATTTACGGTACTTGACATGGAATAGATAAAGGATTTCTTATTGTATGTTTTATAATGTTATCGCGTATCACGGTTTTTATCACTGATGGAGAGGACGTGATGGCTGATAGTCGCGTAATTTTCATGTTTGATATGGATGAAAGCAGCGTGAGTTTTTTATTATTATTATTATTATTATTATTATTATTGTTGTTGTTGTTATTATTATTATTATTTTGTGTGTGTGTGTGTGTGTGTGTGTGTGTGTGTGTGTGTGTGTGTGTGTGTGTGTGTGTGTGTGTGCTTCACATACACGTCTCATCCCTTTCCTCTCGTACAAAAACATAAAATCCAGCCTTGATATATGTTTGTTTTTACCGAGCCAGACAACTAGATATCGGTGACCAACAGTTGCCATGAACATACAACACTGCTTTGGTTACCCGTGCATACACTCGCCACCATAAACACTGACAGTCTCATGTAAAGCTTTCCTCTGTGCAAAGTGTACGAAATAATTGGCCTTTCATATGCATAACTTTCATGCATTTCATAGTCCATGCCGAGTAACTAGCAATTCAGTCAGCCAGGGTATAGAGCAAACCTGATGATTTTTACGTCTGGTGTGATGATATTACGGTGTGGACAGAGCTGGTGTGGTGTTGTGTGGTGTGGTGTGGTGTGTTGTGACTTTGTGGTGGTATAACGTGTGGGCAAGAAAGGTGCAGTGGTATGGTGTGTATTAACATGGTGGCCGGACTGGTGCAGTGATGTGGTGTAGTGTGGTGTGGTGTGGTATGGTGTGGTGTGGTGTGGTGTGATATTGTGATGGTATTAACGTGTGGGCAAGAAAGGTGCAGTGGTATGGTGTGTATTAACATGGTGGCCGGACTGGTGCAGTGATGTGGTGTAGTGTGGTGTGGTGTGGTATGGTGTGGTGTGGTGTGGTGTGATATTGTGATGGTATTAACGTGTGGGCAACAAAGGTGCAGTGGTATGGTGTGTATTAACATGGTGGTCGGACTGGTGCAGTGATGTGGTGTGGTGTGGTGTGGTGTGGTGTGATATTGTGATGGTATTAACGTGTGGGCAAGAAAGGTGCAGTGGTATGGTGTGTATTAACATGGTGGCCGGACTGGTGCAGTGATGTGGTGTAGTGTGTTGTGGTGTGGTGTGATATTGTGATGGTATTAACGTGTGGGCAACAAAGGTGCAGTGGTATGGTGTGTATTAACATGGTGGCCGGACTGGTGCAGTGATGTGGTGTAGTGTGTTGATGTGATATTGTGATGGTATTAACGTGTGGGCCACAAAGGTGCAGTGGTATGGTGTGTATTAACATGGTGGCCGGACTGGTGCAGTGATGTGGTGTAGTGTGTTGATGTGATATTGTGATGGTATTAACGTGTGGGCTAGAAGAGTGCAGTGGTATGGTGTGTATTAACATGGTGGCCGGACTGGTGCAGTGATGTGGTGTAGTGTGTTGATGTGATATTGTGATGGTATTAACGTGTGGGCCACAAAGGTGCAGTGGTATGGTGTGTATTAACATGGTGGCCGGACTGGTGCAGTGATGTGGTGTAGTGTGTTGATGTGATATTGTGATGGTATTAACGTGTGGGCTAGAAGAGTGCAGTGGTATGGTGTGTATTAACATGGTGGCCGGACTAGTGCAGTGATGTGGTGTAGTGTGTTGATGTGATATTGTGATGGTATTAACGTGTGGGCAACAAAGGTGCAGTGGTATGGTGTGTATTAACATGGTGGCCGGACTGGTGCAGTGATGTGGTGTAGTGTGGTGCCATGGCATTACCTACTGGGCCAGACTGGTATGGTGTGATGTGGTGTTGTGGTGGTGGGGGGGAGATGTGATAGAACTTCCAGGCGTGGTGAACGATGGAATGTGATTCAGAGAGAGAGAGAGAGAGAGAGAGATTAAGCAGTGTCAGTTTGTTATCATAGTTATGAAGGACGTAGTCACCGTAAGGAGAAACAACTGATGAGAAAGAAATGCAGATGGTGAGGCAGTTAAAATGCGCCTTGTGGTAGGCAGGTAGTCGGATATAAAGATACCGGTAAGGAATAAAAAAAGGTATAAAAGGAAGGACGCCAAGCGTCAGAAATAAAAAATAGTTCAGCGAAGAAAGTCAGTGGCACATTTAACCTGACATCAGAGGTCGAGTTTAACAGACACCCTGACACTGAAAAGCGAGGCACAACATTTAAAAGAAATATATCGGACTGACATTCAGTCAAGGCGAGCCAGCGAGACGTGAAAGCCAAGCGGAAGAAGGAGAGAGAGAAAAAATATCGCCGTGAATAAAGCCGGCTAAGATTGAAGCTTTTGAAAGCGAGATTGGGCAAAAAAAATAATAGGGAAAAAATGACGAGGGTTACAGTGATATACCTGCGTCACTTTTGTATAGGTGTGGACATCATTAGAGGTTTTCAGGCACTGATGGTGTTGGAGAGGGACGCCTTCATGTGGTGGCACAGATATAAACAGGCTGTGGATATACAGGCGTCCCACATCAGCCTTTCTATCCCCAAAAGGAGGATGGTAGACTGCAGGAGAAGGAAAGTCAGCCGGCAGTCCACTGGGTTCACGATCAGACGACCCTGGGGCCACAACGACAACGTCTTTATTATTATTTCTTACCCTGGGGATCTTTACTTTTAACCCCTTTAATACTTTGACTATATTCTCGCTTCTACTGGATGATTGCTTAGGTTCCTTTGGCCTTGTTTTTTGTTTTTTAACTTTAAATTCGGTAACGTATTTTTCCTTTATTCTTGCTTGTGATGGATAATTTACTTTTGTTTCCCTTGGCCTCCTTTTAGCCCTTCAGAATGTTGCAGTACTTTTATTTTTGCTCTTGCTTCTAACTACGGTATTTTATTTAACTGGAGGAAACTCCGTAGAAGTGAAGGGGTCTGAATCAGTCTCCATTAAACTGCTTCACTATGAAAGGTTTCCCCAAAGCAAATTATGCTGGTCTTATAATGGCCTGCGTAAAAGGAAGCGTCATCGCAGTGAAGAGGTTAATGTTAGTCAGGCTTTTGATGTGAAGAAGCGAGAGTGGGAGGAGAAGAATGGGGTCAACTTAACTCCATCAATATAATGGCTTTTTTTTTTTTTTTTTTTTTTTTTTTGCGGTTTCTTACTCTTTCCAAGGGATATAATTCTTCATATAGGAGACATCTTGTACTGAATGGCTTTTATAAAGGACGTGTCTGACCTCTCAAGTTCAGCAGGTTTCTCGTAATCTAAGTAAAATTGTTTGTCGGTAGCAAGAATACAGTACAGTAGAAATAAAATAACAGTGCAAAAGTCAGTAGGTAAGGATTAGTGAACGAATATATCAGCTATAGGATGTTCAGTGGTATTACTCTGACATTTATGGAAATTGATGGCTAATACATTTAATAGGACAAACGCAGTCAGAATCTTCAACTCAAGGCGTTTTTTTTTTTTTCTTTATATAATTTCTTTCATTGTGGACAGTTTTATTCAACTTAGAAAGGGCTCCCATTTGTGATGTCGTTAATAGACTTCTTTTAACTTGTGCAGATCCAAACGCTTCCGTAGCGTCTGTTGTTAAGACGAATATTGGGGAAAAGATAAAGCCAAGCAGTTAATGGACTGGAGGGGAAAGAAAGGAAAGTTAGGGCATATAATAAGGGATAAATTATCATGTATACAGAAAGACAAGCAAAGACAAAGAGCAGCATTTATTAAAGAGGGTATAAACACAAGCACCTCCCCTCTCGTGTCACCGCTGGTAAAACTGACACTCAAAACGTCAGATGTTGGTGAGGAGTCGGTGTAGAGTGGGGGAGGGGACGAATTGAGGAGATTTAGGATGAGGAGGTAGAGTGGTGGGGAGATGGGGGGAGCGAGAGTAGGGATGTGAAGTGGGCGAGGGGAGGGGTTGGGGACGTGTAAGAGACGGATGTAGAGTGGTGAAGGAGGAGAGCTGGGGAGAGTGGAAGTGGGGATGTGAAGTGGGGGAGGGGACTGATTGGGGAGGTGTAAGAGAGGAATGTGAAGTGGTGGGGAGGGAGAGATGAGGAGAATGGGGATGGAAATGTGGAATGGGGGAGGGGACAGGTTGGGAATGTGTGGGAGGGGAATGTAGAATGATGGGGAGGAGAGTTAGGGAGAGTGGGAGTGGAAATGTGGCGTGTGGGAGGGAACGAGTTGGAAGTGTGGGAGTGATGTGAAGTAAGAGTGAAGGGACAGGTGAATAAGTTTGGGAGCAGGAATATGAAGAAGAGATGGTTGTGGAGTGCAAGCAAGGAGCCAATAGGGGAATGTCGGAGTGGTACTGGGATGTGATAGTGAAGGGTGAAGGGGGGGGGGAAGGAGATGAATTAGGTAATGATGAGGAAGAAAGAACATAGCCGGACGTTATGTAGAGAAGGTGACTACTTTGGTAATGTCGAAGATGTGGGAAAAGGATGAAAAATGAAAAGGAGGGGGGTCGCTGTCTACCGCAGGGGAACATCGGTTCCCAGCACGGGACGGCCTTGCACGGGCGCCTGCATGCCTGTTGTTGATGGATCTGCTCAGCCAGACAGGCCGGGGTTACACGGAAACAGTAACAATAAAAACTCGGTGAAAGAAAACTACTCCACAAATTTTCGTAACTAAGTTTAGGCCAATCTTGTTTATGTCTTCGTCCAGACACAGTAATCCGTCTTTTGTCGTAGCAAGTTTGTGTACAATTACTCACGTTTTTTCCGCCCTTGATGTACGGTACATAAGTGAATTATTCTTTAACCCCATCCAGAATCCATTACTTTCGTTTTTGTTTACATGTGTTGCTGCCTGATTTAATATACTGCTGAGCAAATGAAAATAATACTTGGTATTTGTCATCCGGTGACGTATTTATGTACCGTATGATTTTTTCTTAATACCAGCAGCTTATTTTACGTAGCATAGGACAGAATACAGTAGTGAAAGTGTTTTATCTAACATCCAGTTCGAAAAATCTTTCCAGAGCCAAATAAAATCGTCAGGTGAAGGCAATAATAGACTAAAACGTTATCCAAGTGGAGTGGTAAAGGAACTAAATTATTGGATTAAGTTTAATTTAGTATGTAAAACATTTAAATACCCAGTTTTTGTCAAGTATGCTTACATACAAGAACACATGTGCTAATGTTCACTGTGTTCATTTGGGGAGCCGCTTCTGCGTTTACAACACTACAGTTGTAATACACTGAACCAATGCAGTTGCACTCAAAGCAATTTGTTAATTACCGCCAGTAGCCAAATTAAGCACACACTGTCGTATTGAATAATTCCATTGGTTTTAAACATACGACTTTTTGTTGGTTTAAGTAATGTATTTTTCCTATACTCGTAGATATATAAAATAATGTTATTGTGAGTCAATATATGGGTCTGCTCTTCATGTACCTTTTCACCGTCTGTACAACGCTTTTACCTACATTTTCCCCAAACTGCATCACAATGAATTGCATCATCACCACCACCACCACCAGTAGCACCAGCAGATAGAATTACTTGGTTATAAATAGATGGCATAAATATGATAACCGCGTAAACTGCAATTTAACCATCCATTTGACAGATTACATACCATGAGTGCTTTTTTATTTCTTTCCAAACGATGTAAAATATTAATGAATGTATGCATTTTGTGTGTGTGTGTGTGTGTGTGTGTGAATGCTTGCACTTGCTACAAATGATCAAACAATGCTGCTCATCCGGAATCATTTGGTGTTTGTACAGAACGCTGGCTTAGTACATTTTTACCCTGTTGGCGTGTGCTTCATGTTTGCTTTTCTCTATATCAGGTGCATCAGTAACTAAGGTGTGAATTATTACCAAGTCTGGCGAACCAGTTTTACCCCGCGTAGTGGTGGGAAAGTGGGATAGGATGATGGTGAATATTGACTGAAAGTGGCTGATGATGATGATGATGATGATGACCATTTCCCAAACTCTGGTGCACTAGTCACACGGAACTGATATCGCTATGAACAAAACTAAGGCACCATTTTACATCATATAATTAAAGAATGCCGTACACTGAAGTTGATAAAAATGCCCTGAATCGCGGATGGAATATTTGGACGTAAAACAAATCACGCCATTACACGGAATTCTATGCATTGCTCTTCGCAGCATATTAATTTTAGCTCAGAGTTGAAAATTAATTGCATTTTCTCTCGAGCTCGGTCAGTCCTTTGTAAAATTTGAGATGTAGATTGCGTTTCTTTTTTTTTTTTCCGGGAATGTGATTGATTAGCCAGGAACAGAAGTCGAAACGAAGCACAAATTACGACTGTAAATTCCTCGAGATAATTGTGTAAATACAGGGTGTTTAAAAACGTGGAAAGATTTGAAACGTCCGATATTTCTTTGTTTTCGAACCTACATCTTTTTCCTTTCAAGGTTTTTGTGATGGGTTTGTGCTGTCTATATTATAATGATCCAGTTTGTATGTTTGTTGGTTTGTTACCGTAACAGCAAAAATGGTGCATGTAGCGCAATTTTTGTTAAAGCATGGTACAGTTAAAATGCTTTAACTTGAAGAATAAAACAATTTCCAGTCCAATCGACCCTCCGGTTCCCCAGTTAGGATTCATTTCTGAAGATAGGAAGTGACTTGACATCGAGAGGAGGCCGCCGAAGGCGGTCTTTATGCGAGTTAATCATGAAGGAAGTAGAAGTTTCCAGCAAAAATGGTTTTCACAGCAGAGCAGAAAGTCAAAATCGTCTGGGGCAGCGGTGGCGGTGGGACTTGTTTAGGCTTCAGATGGCATAGTTTCGCACGGCATCAGTATTGGCTTGCGTCTTTGTGGCTGATGCTGGACGTCCACTGTTGCCCTTGTGTGTGCTGTGGACAGTGGCCTACCCTTGGTCTCAGAGTGGTTGACTATCCTCATTATGATATGGTCCTTAGGTGTATAGTCTGTATGGACCTTGACGTCGGTCCGTGACGTATGATTAGTTCTCATATCAGAACTGGACGATTTTGACTATATCCTCTTGTTGAAAACTATTTTTGCCGGCAACTTGTACTTCACTTACGTTGGACAGCATCATCCCATCACCAAAACCTGAAAAGACGAAGGATATAGAAAACTAAGAAATAGCGGCGTTTGAAATTCTTCCACTTTTTTAAAACCACCTGTATATTCCGCCACTCCCAGCTGACATCTCATTTCCGGTTTGCAATAGACCATACGGATTAAACCGATTCATGGTGATGATTAATATCCTTTTTATATCAGAGTTGGGGTTTTATTCTGATCGGTTAAAGAGGCTCTCCAATTATTTTCCCTCCCAATTTATTTCTTGATATTGTGTGCAATTGCCTTGTCACTCGTAACTTTTTTTCCTATGTCCTTTAAGATACTTAATTCACGAATATATTCGACGATTTTCTTCTGTAATAGTTGAGATTTAACCTTGGGCAGTAGCTAAAAAGCTGGGCTTGGAAAACTCTTCTAAGCGAGAAGATAAAAATGGAGCCAACAAGAAATACCTAACAAACTAATTTTTGAAGAGATAAATCATTTCGTGTGTTACCTATGTTTATGTTAATTAATGACGTGGTAGAAAACACACGATTCAGTATGCGAATGTAATCGCTAAAGATTTTCTAGAAAGTCTCCAAAACCAACCAGAAAGCGACTCACACACAACCAACCTTATACTTTACTTCAACGTATAACGAGCGGGAAACGACGCATAGAGAGCCGTCCTTATAATTTACTACGACGTATCGGGGGCGCTGGGTTTACACAAACAATAGGTTATCCCCTTGCCTGTTTATTTACCGCTCCAAAAATTTAGTTAAAAGTGGTTGAAAGCTGTTTGAGTAATACTGTTCACACACACACACACACACACACACACACACACACACACACACACACACACACACACACACACACACACGCAGAGGGAAGAGAAATGAAGACCTGCATCACGGCTTATGTTTGCAGCCGTCACACTCGTCCTGCATTCATCTGCATACTCCTCCACACAGCTCGGATTTATGGACCATGTCTTCACGCTTTCTTTTTTCCACCCCTCCCGTCTCTCTCTCTCTCTCTCTCTCTCTCTCCTTACTCTTGTCTCTTTCTCCCATTCGCTGTTTTTCTGTCTGTCTCCTCTTCACTTCCAGTTCCCTCATCCTCCTTATCTCTTCCTTTTGTCTCCCTCACTTCTTTCCTCTGATCGCTCTGTCTCCACTTTCCCCCCTATTTTCACCTCCATATATTCCTCCTTTTCTTTCCACTTCTGGTCTCACGGCCTCTTAATTCCACCATCACCACCCCTGCTATCACCACCACCACCACCACCCCCGCTATCACCACCACCCCTGCTGTCACTGTCACCACCACCACCACCACCCCTTATCACAGTTACCACTTCCTTCACTCTTTCCTATAATCATCACCCCCTTCCACTCCATACCGCAATCATCACCCCCCTCCACTCCATACCGCAATCATCACCACCACCACTTCATACCACAATCAGCATCACCACTACTCCATACCATAACCACCACCACCATTCTATACCACAATCATTCCATACCACAATCACTGCCACCACTCCATGTCATAATCACTATCACCACTTCATAACACATTCACCACCGCCACCCTCATTCGTGAGACGCTTGCGTGCCTGCCTGCCGCTTCACCGACCTGTTCACCACCACCACCAGCACTACCTCGACCCACCCAGCCTCCAGTTGCCTCTCACCCTCGGTCGCAACACCTTCCATACCCTCACCTCACCTCACCTTGATCCTCACATACTCACTCACGCGCTCAGTCCTGCGAGGAGCCAGGGAAAAAATAAAACATGCAATACGTCTCACCTTCTGAAAGACCATATGTGCTTGCCTCTTGAGTTTTTCTTTTTCGTTTGTTTATGCGGTTGTTTTAAAAGTCTGGAGTGTGTTTTTCATTGCCACGCACTCTTCAGTTCACCTTGCTCTCGCTTCTGACACACTTGCTGACTCCAGCCTCGTAAGTACTCGGAAAAATACACCCTTCATATTGACTGTGTGTGTGTGTGTGTGTGTGTGTGTGTGTGTGTGTGTGTGTGTGTGTGTGTGTGTGTGTGTGTGTACGTAGTTTTCTCAGATTTGTATGTAAGTGGGTGTTGCAGTGAGCTTTCTGAAGAGCTAAATCGTTACTGTAGTATCCTGTATTATTGGTATAATTTATTAGTTTATGGTTCATCTTTAATGTTATTAGTATTATAAGTCACCAGGTTTGTACTGATTGGCTAAGTTCAGGATGTATCATGAGGTGACTGGTAAGTGGCCAAGTTGTGGAGAGTTAGGGTATTAAGTTGAAGGAAAGTTTAGTTGTTGAGGAGAGTTAGATTGTGCAGCCAAGTTATGCAGTGAAATTGTCTGGCGTTGTTGGAAGTTTAGACATGCAATTAGCTGGTCAGTGAGAGGGTGAAGCTAAGAATATATGTGTATGAGGTAAGTTATGGAAGACTGGCACCCTTACGCTGGAAGGATATGGAACGTTAAAAGTAGCAGTGTTCCTTCATAGAGTTAAGGTAATGATAATGGGAGAACAGTTATATAATCATCATCATAATCATCATCATCAATATTAGCACTGACATTCTCATTGTCATAATCAACATCGATGTCGTAATCGTTATCGTCACCGTCATCGTCATCGTCCTCAATCAATTATCAGACATCCCAACAACTACGTGGGATGAAAGAGATACATATATGTATGCTGATCGTTCGGTCAAGAAATTTTTAGAGGAAAATTTAGAAGACAACGAAAAATAAATGGATATATGTATAAACCACTTCATTGGACACTATTTATAGTTTCCCTAATTTTAGGTCACCCTTTATATGTTTCTGAATCCCTGCCACTGAACGTGTTAGTGCGAAATAGGGTTGGGACAATAATGATGATTATGATGATTCATTGGTTAAGAGTTTTACCTATCACGTTCGATCCTTGTATTGACGTTAAACTTTCGTTACATGTTATTATCTTTGGATATTGGTAGACTGTGGTAGTGCGGGTGTTACTGAATATTGTACCTGTTTGTGGATTGGGCTGCCTAATTATTTGCTGGATATAGATGCCAGTGTTAAAGAGGGCTACTGGGGTTATACTTACTCTTCCTCCTAGGACTCCTACTGCCCTGTTTCTAAATAGATTACACAAGCATCCATTTAAAGTTCAGATACGTAGTCAACTGACGTTCAAGGTTCTTCCGTTTGATGAACCTTAATATCAAAATACGAGTAATCAGGTAATTGTTCTAACTGCGCATACCGGAATGATTTTACGAAATAGTCATGACCCCTCGTGTCTTGGGGACCCTGTAGCAGTACTTAAGTATGCCTGTGCCTCTCCATGCTTTTCCTACATGATAAGGTTATATACTGTATGCAGTCGCTGCTCTTGACTCCTGTTGTCTGTAGAAAAAATAACTATTTTTTCTTTTTTTCCAGGTAGGTGTTTAGCGTGTAGATGGTACGGTGAAGTAGGATTACAGTGTTTTGTAAGTACCACAACTTTGTATGAGCTGTTGCCACATTCGCCAGGGCCTAAGGCTGGTTTGCCGCAGCGTTGAACAGGTAAGGGTAGGAAACTGACCCACACCTCTGGTAGCATTGCAGGAGAAACAAAAAATTCGGTCAATTCAGAGGTGATTCCACCACTTGTGAATTTTGTAGAACTGACACTTTGAAGAGGCGTAATACTCAGCATTATTAACGGGTCCTGGCTGTGGATGATATGAAACTGTTTTGTACTATACACCATTACATACGACTCCTGAGAGACTGCACTGTGGGGGAATGATATGGCTTTGTCCTGTTTTCATTCAGTAACCTGTTGGAGCGAGCAACAGTTATTATTATTATTATTATTATTATTATTATTATTAATTACCTGACGCACGAAAAGCCAGTCATTTGAGAGCAGTTATTCTTTGGTGATGTCATTATTCTCTCTCATGTTCTGGCATCGCCATGGTCATCTTCATCTTCACAGGTCGTCTTACCACCCACCACCCTCCACGCCTGTCCTACCCGCACCCTTACACCAAACTCATTTTCTTTCTTTCCGTTCTTTTTTCTTTTTCTTTCTTCTGTATCCCAGCATCAAACTTCTGAGAGGCTTTGTTCGTGCCATCAACTTCGCGTCTTGCACAATACCCATTTTCACTGAGCATCCTTTTCCTTCCCTGCTGAGCACCATACACCACCGTCTTGGCCCATCACACCCTCCTCACCCACTCCTTTCGCTCTGTCCATCCACCCACCACCATTCCACCTCGTCCCACTCACTCCACCCACTCTGTCTCACTCACCCCACCCACTCCGTCCCACTCACTCCTCTCTACCCACCCCGTCCCACTCACTCCTCTCCACCCACCCCGTCCCACTCACTCCTTCATCCACCCCGTCCCACTCACTCCTCTCCACCCACCCCGTCCCACTCACTCCTCTCCGCCCACCTCGTCCTGTTACTACCTCCTTAGCAATGACCTTCAAAGATAAATCTGACATCACCACTAACGCTAAACCATACACAGCAGCCATCTTCACTGGGAGTACTAATCTCACCCACCCCCACCTCCTACCCCCATCTTAGCCCAGTTCACCCAACACCCACCCTACCCTATCCTGTCTGTCCATTGGCCATGTGTTGTACTTCCCTCATCTCTGACTTACATCTTACCGGCCTACTTACAACACCCTACCCTATCCTGTCTGTCCATTGGCCATGTGTTGTACTTCCCTCATCTCTGACTTACATCTTACCGGCCTACTTACAACACCCTACCCTATCCTGTCTGTCCATTGGCCATGTGTTGTACTTCCCTCATCTCTGACTTACATCTTACCGGCCTACTTACAACATCAGTCTCCACAAATGCAGTACTTCCACAGGCCTGCCCCAGTACTAAGCACTAATCCAGCACGGTGTATTAATGCTGCTCTCTCTCTCTCTCTCTCTCTCTCTCTCTCTCTCTCGTATTACCCTATGGTCATTTTCACCTCAGTATGAACTAGTCCAGCCACAAACTACCATTAACCTAAAGTCCCCTAAGCAGTTAAGTCCACTCACGCCTCAAGCACCTCGCCATTACATCCTTACCACCTGTTGCTTCCCCAAACTGCGCCTCTGACACGTGTTGAATTACTGTATTTGTGCTGCCATGTGCTGTACCTTTAGCAGTATATAAAGAAAACACGTTGAACCGCGAAGGATATAGGATAATTATTTTGTACTTTTTCTGTTGTCTTGGCAATATGGGCAGTCACAGAACAAGTATATACTAGGACATAGCCTACATTACACCTTTTTCTCTTATTCATTCTTTAATTCATTCATTCGTTCTCCTTTCTTCTTCTTTTCTTTTATCTTTTTCTATTTTTTTCTTTTTTACTATTTCTTTTTTCTGTTCCTTTTTCCTATTTTTTCTATTCCACTTTTCTTTTTTCTTTTTTCCTTCTTTCGTTTTTTTTTTCTCTCTGTTTCCTCTTATGTTGGTAGCTAGGTTATCTTTGAAGTTTAGTGTCACTGAAGAGGTAATACAAACATCTTACATAAATCTTGCACAAATAGATGGACAGACAACGTATACAATATATTACAAGGGAAGCTGGAATGGTCTTAAAATGTTCCTAAACCATTGGGGGATTTACCTGGCAATAATCCCCTCGCCAGATCCAGGTGTAAAGCGTGATAGTAAATACATATGTAGGAAGAACAACTAGACATGTGTATTAAATCAGTTCCCAAGCTTTACATGATGGTGGGCACCCAACTGTTTTCCGGATAGTTTAGAGAGCACCACTGTATAGTAACAAATTTATGAAACAAGGTATCCTCCAAGACCTTATGGTAAACTCCTTTTACCAACGATATCTTATTTGTGTGATGATTTAATTGCAGTTTTTGTGCAGTTCGATTCCACCGTATAGTGGGAACTTGTTTAGGTATTGTAAAAAGATCTCTTAAGAAAACACTATATTCCATTTTTTAAGTCTTAAACATTCATGTTTTGTATGTCTCCAAGCCTTCTTCTCTTACTATTACTTCTGTGAGAAGTCAGACTCTGAACTGCACTAACCGGCTTCTCCAAACTCACATCTACCGTGTACAACTCTTAACATTGTTCCAAATGACAGAGACTGAATAGCTTTTTTTTTTTTTTTTTTTTTTTTTTTTTTTTTTGACTAAAAATGAATTTAAAAAAAAAAAAATCTGACTCACGTACATAGGTGGTTTCAAATAATCTCAGCAGTTTTAATGCTTCAGCGGAAATGACGGGATATTTGACTGTACCTGGATGTTCTGCAGACTATATCGTGCGAAGGAATTTTTAATAAAGCAGTGAAAGACGTCTTGGGAGTCAAGGGGTTAACTTCGGGACGACCACCAGGCGCCTCTGATGCCCATACAGGTAAATATTCCTATCAGGCGGGGTGACGATCTTCGGAAAATTGTTCGGGTTAATTTCTCACGGCAAAGTTTGAGCTTTGTTATGATGCATTTGTGGTGGGAGGGGTATTAAGATAAATTGGTTGAGTCAGTGATATGCCGACGCTACGCAAGTCAGTACTGCTGTAGGGCAATTGTATTTGATTCTGTAATAATACTCGTATCCTGGGCTAGCTACACAATTCCGCCTCATGTTGCTGCTGTAGGGCAATTGTATTTGATTCTGTAATAATACTCGTATCCTGGGCTAGCTACACAATTCCGCCTCATGTTGCTGCTGTAGGGCAATTGTATTTGATTCTGTAATAATACTCTTATCACATCCTAGGCCAGCTACCCAATTCCGTCTCCTGTTTGTCCCTTTATCCTCCGTTTCACCAGGTCTCAACTGTGACGAGGAAAATATCAAGTTTTCCGCAGCACAGAGCCCACAGAAGCTATTTTATATTCAGTCAGCTGAGACTAAGGGAAAGACTGTCCACATGTCTGTATGTTTAACTGACTAGGAAATGTCTGCGTGCCGGCCAAGGGAACCAGCCACACATTTTGATGGACTTGCCACTGAAGGTCAGAAGGAAGGAGGGGAGGGAGGATTTATTTTTTCATGAATATTTAACATCCTTCCACCTCTGCATTACATACCCTTCTTCCATGCCTCTCACTTTTCATCTCTTATCATTCCTCCTTTCTTACCATCCTATCTCATATCATCTCTCTCATTCTCGCTTTCCTTCCATCCCCCTCTTTCGGTGCTTCTTTCCCCTTCCCTCTCATTCTTCCTTTCCTTTCAGTCCTCTAATTCTTCCTTACCCCGCACCCTTCTACCCCCCCCCTTCATTTTTTTCCTTCTTATTTTACTCAATTTTTTTTTGTCATTGTTCTTCACTTCCTTCTCTTTACTTGTATTCATTTCCTCATCCCTTATTGATTTTCTACATTGCATTGTTTCTCCTTTACCTTTTCCCAATTTCTTTTCATCTTTTTCTTTTATTTGTAGTTTTTTACAGTTCCACCCTCATCAATAATTAAGCTTCATTTTATCTCATTTTTCTTAATTTCCCCTCGTGCTTAATCTCTTGCCCCTCGTCTGTCATTCCCTTTGTCGGACTGTATAGTTCTTCGTTAACTCACACATCTCTTTCATCCTCACTCCAGCCTAACCCAGCCCTTCTTCCCTCCCTCTCATCCTTTTCATTCTTCACCACCCCTTTCCACCTCTTTCATTCCCTCCCTTCTGTCACACTTCCTCCTCCCACATCTGTCTCTTTCATCCCTCTCCCTCTCACCTTTCCTCCCTCTCACCCCTCTCGCCTACCCACCCCAGCTTCCCTTTGCCACCTCTCTGCACCGTGGCGTAAAGTGCTTGTGTCCGGCAAGGTAGTGGTGGTGGTGAAGGGGCAGGAGGCTGGGTTTACAAAGGATAGGACGTGTATTCTGTCCACACCGTTGCCTAGTTTATACCAGCAGTTAGTTAGGTAGTGTCTCGCTAGATGATGGCCGGTTTACTGAGGCCCATTGGGGTTTATATGTATGAATTGGTTTTATATAGGTTTTAGGCTTATTCTCTCTCTCTCTCTCTCTCTCTCTCTCTCTCCCCAACCTTTCCACAACATATAGCTAAATCTTTACACCTTAACCTTCTTTCAGTTTTCATTTATTCAGTTATATAGTGCCTTGGGACGTCTACTTCCCTCAAGCATTTACTCCCCAAAACAATTACTCCTTCAAGAATTAACTCCAATCAGGCGTTTACTCCCTTCAAGCATTTGCACCCCACAAGCATTTACTCCCTTCAAGCATTTACTCCCTTCAAGCATTTACTCCCTTCAGGCATTTACTCCCTTCAGGCATTTACTCCCTTCAAACATTTACTCCCTTCAAACATTTACTCCCTTAAGCATTTACTCCCTTCAAGTGTTTACTCCCTTCAAACATTTACTCCCTTTGAGCATTTACTCCCTGCAAACATTTACTCCCTTCATTCATTTACATCCATAAAGCATTTACTCCCTTCAAGTGTTTACTCCCTTCAAACATTTACTCTAATCATTTACTCCCTTCAAACATTTACTCCCTTAAGCATTTACTCCCTTCAAGTGTTTACTCCCTTCAGACATTTACTCCCTTCGAGCATTTACTCCCTTCAATCATTTACTCCCTTCAAGCATTTACTCCCTTCATTCATTTACTCCCTTCAAGCATTTTCTCCCTTCAAGTGTTTACTCCCTTCAAACATTTACTCCCTTCGAGCATTTACTCCCTTCAATCATTTACTCCCTTAAAGCATTTACTCCCTTCAAGTGTTTACTCCCTTCACGCATTTACTCCCTTCAAGCATTTACTCCCTTCATTCATTTACTCCCTTCAAGCATTTACTCCCTTCAGGTGTTTACTCCCTTCAAACTTTTACTCCCTTCAAGCATTTACTCCCTTGAGATATTTATTCCCTTCAGACATTTACGCCTTTTAAGCATTTATTCCTTTCAGGCAATAACTCCCTTCAAGCATTTACTCCCTTAAATTATTCACTCCCCTAAGACATTTACTCCCTTCAGACATTAACTCAGTCATATACTCCTTTTAAGCATTAACTCCTTTTGAGCATTTTTTTCTCTTTTCAGCATTTACTTTTTCTGGCATTAGCTCCCTTCCAGCATTTGTTTTCCTTTCGACATGTACTAATTCAAACATTTACTTCTCTCAGACATTAACTTCCCTCGAGTATTTTCTCCTTTCAAGCATCAACTTCCTTCGAGCATTTTTTCCCCTTCAGCATTTACTCCTTCAGACATTTACTCTTTTCAGACATTAACTTCATTCGAACTTTTTTTCCTCTCAGCATTTACTTTCCTAAGCATTTCCTCCATTCAGACGCATACTTTCTACAAGCGTGTACTGTCTTCAAGCATTAACTCCCTCAGGTACTTAATGGAAATGGTTCTGTTACCTGGTTCATTAAGATTAATTTTGTTCCATTACTTTTCGTCACATACTGATTAACATATTTCCCTCCTAATTAAACTCCACCTTTTTGCCTTTATTCTCTCTCTCTCTCTCTCTCTCTCTCTCTCTCTCTCATTTTCACTCGCTTCGCTCCCAGCAGACCAGTTTCGCAATTATGTCTTTCCGTGTGCCAAGGGGAGGGGCGAATTTTGCAGCATTTTCTCGTGTTTTATCTTTTCTTTCTTCTCGAGATGTCCCTAAAATTGCCATGGGCGTCTGTGAGAATTTGTGTCATGATTTTTTGTTGCCTCGTTCTAGTTTGTTTTCCCATTACTAAACCTCAGACTCCTTCTTTCATCAGTCATGCCTGTTTTCGTCTCAAGCGCAGTATTTGTGTGTGTGTGTGTGTGTGTGTGTGTGTGTGTGTGTGTGTGTGTGTGTGTGTGTGTGTGTGTGTAGGTCCTATCCTGTCAGCCGACAAAATCAACTCGTCCATTTCATCTTTAACATCTCAGCATTCTGCTATAAGAAATGCTATAAGGGTAAGAATAATGAACAGCATAACAAGGGCTGTATGCACAGTTGTCGTTATCAGTTGTTTACTTCTTTGGTTATTGGTGGTTGTAAAGTAATGGGTATATCTTCCTGTCTTTTACGGCTGACAACTTATGATAACATCACTACGTAAATAACATTATTGTGTTCCCGCTTAAGTTTGTAAAAGTTTTTGTCTGTTAGTAATATGTTCTTAGTTTTTTTTTTCCATTCTTTCCACTCCCGAAATGTCAGTGATATTCTCTAGTAAGTTACGTCTTCTTCCGTACTTTTTTTTTTTTTTCTGCTTCCAACTCTTGCTTCCTGTCCATTTAACCTCTTTATTTTTTGGTCTTCTCGGCTCCTCACTTGTTGCGCTTGTTTAATAATGTCTCTGCCTCTGCACTATTTTTTTTTAAATCACATTTTTGCTGTTTTCTTCCGTCTTTTATAGTTATCAGTGATTTCCTGATTTATCGTTTTTTCTCCAACTTGTTTTTATCTTCCCTGTGTGACCGCCGCCTCCTCCTCCTCTCCCTTATACGTCCCCTAAATTTACCCTCGAATGACCTGCCTCTTTCTCCTCCATTTCCCTGTTTCCCATTTTCTTTTATTTCTCCTTCGCCTCTTTTGTCTTCCGCAGCTTCACCTTTTCTTCTTTTCCACGGCCTTCCTTCACTCGCTGTCCTTATTTTTTATTTCCACTGTTTTTCCTCATTGCTTTTTATTTCCTGCATCTTTATTATCTCACAATAATCCTTACTCCCATCACGGAGTGAGACACTTACAAGCAATATTTTTTTCTTCTTTTTTTTTTAGGGATTTTCACTTGCATGCGAATTCATCTCCACCTCAGTCGTTTCCTGAAAGTGATTGCACAAAGATCAAGGGAACACAGGCTTTTTGTGCCATGCTGTGCCTCTCCTCCCCAGTAATTTATTTATGCTGCTCGGATTTATAGTTTGTTTTTTTTATAGTTTCGATGGAATATTACGAAATTTTTACCTTCATATTATTTTGAAGTTATTAACACAATGAGAACGATTAAGTGTACTAAAAATATAGTTGTTAAAGCAAGAAAATAAATGTAAAGTGAAATACCGTCTAGCGTTACGAGCGGACACACTGCAGTTTGCAGCGGCGAGGCCCAAACCCGCCAGTGTTGTGGAAATACCTTGTGTTATTTATATTATGTGAGTTAAAGAATAACAAAACAGTTGGTTTAGGGGAACATATGTCTTTTTTTTTTTTTTCATGTCACCAACGAATGATTAACAGACGGCCTGAGCGCTTGAGTATGGAGCACAAAAGTGGTAGAAGCGGGCATTTCAGGGCCCTTCTGTTAGTGTCTCTGGTGTGGTGTGTTGCGGTGTGGTGTATGGTGTTGTGGCGTGTGTGGTGCGGCATCGCATGTCAAGTTCAAAAGAGTGATGTATCTCCCGAAAATCGGTAGTGAGAGGCAGACGGCCAGAGGCGCTGCAATAGGTGCTGCCGCGTCTAAATATAGTCTTCAGCGGGTAGGATGCAGTGCTTGATTTAGCAAGAACTGTATTGCCAGCGGCACATCGCTACGGAAAACGTCTTTGTTTTGGCTGTCCTCTTGTCATTTGTATTCCTCTGTTAGAAATCCACACAAGTCAAAAGGGGTATATTTATCTATATCCATGGCTTGTATTCCCAGTCATTGGTCAACCTTAACCCCTTCAACCTGAGGACGTCTTTTGCATTGTATTTTTGCCGTACAAGACGATTTTATTCAGCTTGGAATAGATTTTCCAAACTGTATGGGTTATGAAGAGGCGTGTTTAATTCCTTCATTACTAGGCTGCCGTCCTGTGCTGGAATAAATCCCATGGAGACAGCAAGAATAAAACATCACCCACACTGTGTTGGAGGATTTATTGGACTTTAGTTGTACATCTTATCCATTCTTCATTTCCATCCCACATATTCTTCCTTTACTTACTTATTCTTCATTCCCTTCAACCCACCTTTCCTTCCTTCCTTCACTCCACCAAGCCTATATCCTTCCATTATTCTCATTCACTCCCACCCTCTCTCTGTCCTCCTTCACTCCCACCATCCCTTTATTTTGCTTCACTCCCACCATCCCTCAGTCCTTCCTTTACTCTTATTGTCCATCTAGCCTTCCATCATTCTCATCATCCCTATGTTCTTTCCTTCCTTCACTCCCATTATCCTGTTGCCCTTCCTTCCTTCACTCCCATTATCCTGTTGCCCTTCCTTCCTTCCTTCCATCAATCCCACCTTCCCTCTGACCATCCTTCACTCCCAACCTTCCTTCACTCTCTCACGCTTCCTTTCCTCCCTCTCGTCGGTCACACTCCCTTGGTCGCCATGCTTCTCATCCCTCATTTTTCCCTCGCCTTTTCTCGCTCATTCCCGACTCTTTTTCTCTTCCACTTTCATTTTTCAGACGAGCTTCATCCCAGCACCTGTCACCCTCCTCCATCCTCTTTACCTCTTCCATCGCCTCTCACCCTCTCCCCCCCACCTCTCCCACTTTCCCCTCACCTCTCCCCCACTTCTCCCCCTCTCCCCCCACCTCTCCCCCTCTCCCATCACCTCTCCCCCTCTCCCATCACCTCTCCCCCTCTCCCCCTCTCCCCTCACCTCTCCCCCTCTCCCCCCACCTCTCCCCTTCTCCCATCACCTCTCCCCTTCTCCTCCCACATCTCACTCTCTGCACCCCACCTTTCACCCTCTCCCATCGCCTCTCATCCTCTTCCCCTCTCCCCCACCTTTCCCCTCCCCTCCCCCCTCAGGGTGGGAGATTACTTCACATTTCCAGTTTTCAAAATGGCTAAATTACGGTATATACGCGACAGTCAGGTGAGATACACTGGCACACAATAATATCGCTTCACTCTTTCGAAAAGCATTATGAAGCTCTTGCAACATATTCTGAAATGTTTGTTGAGCTCAGTAAATCGCATCACGGGTTTTACGTCATTGCACAACGTCAGTATTTGTGTTCACAGCAGTTCATATTGCAAGAATTGTTCCCGATTTTGCCGGCGATATTATCTTACATGAGGCTTTTGTTGTAAGATTTTGTAAATCTCCGATTTTATAAATTGATTATCAACAGCTGCGTACTTTTGTGTTTGTGGTATGTGGGGCTACATTGCTGATTTAGGGACATGGCTTTGTTGGTCAGTCTAGGTACATCAAGTAACCAGCTCCTACTCAAGAGATCCATAATATTTTAGTCTTGTTTCACACCAAACAATAGGTTGTCATTACCCTCACCTCCCTCCTAAGTCAGAGGACACTGTTTATATTTGTTACTACTGACGCTACATTATTTTACTTTGTGTAAAATGGCCTTTTTGAGTGAATGGGTTAATAACATACGGTATTCATTTAACTATTGTAGCCACCGAACGCTTTTGTTGTTGTTGTTGTTGTGCAGTCCAATTGTTATAGATCTTCAATGAATGGATGACACCTGTAATTTGCTGTTTGGAATAAGTTTATATATTTATTTTTTCCATTCTCAATATAATATCGTAAAAAAAAAAACACTGCAGGTGATTTAAAACAGGAAAGACGTCTCTTCCCTTTAGGTTATGTAAGGCACTGGCGTCTCTCTCTGCTGCCTGGCACTTTTTCAAGGTTTACACATCTTGTTGCTGGGTGAGTTTCCTTCTTCAGTTTCTGTTCCACCTGCTGCGTCACATGTTTATTGTCTTAGTTTGTAATTTCTGTGGCCGGGTATGTAGTTGATACGTTATTGTTATCACCAGACGATTTGTGTTTTTTGCTGAGATCCTATTGTAGTGAAGGGGTTAATGAAAGCATTGGATTGACACTTCCAATTCCATACGTTTCTCTTGAACTGAGCAAAATTTACTGGCAGTTACGTGAGTGGAAAAAATGCGTCATCGTAGGGAATGTTTTTCCCATTTCTGTTTTTCTTATACTGCTACTTTGTATAGTCCTTTGCCTTTGTCCATTTCTCTTCGCCTTATTTTCTTTCTCATTCAGGTTCATTTCTCATCTTGGCCCTTCCTGTTCTGCTAACTACATTTCTTTTCCCCATTCTTCCTTATTTCTCATTCTCCTTTTCCCATTCTCCTTCACCTCTTCCCTCTCTCTTATGCATATTGTTCACTTCCTTCTCCGCACTTCCCTGGCTCACCATCTTTCATCTTTTCTCTGTCCTTCTTTGTTTTCCTCCTCTTGTACTTCTCTTCCCATCTTCCTCCTCCTGTTCTCTTTAGTCCTATTCTTACTTCCACTTCCTCCTCCTCCTCCTCCTGTTGCGTCTGCTCCACGTCCTCTGGGTAGGATTAGACAGGTGTTAGCGCCTTGCAGTCTCATCACTAATTAGTTTTCTTCACAGTAACTTCCCTGTCCTCTCCCTGCACCTCACTAGCTCTTCTTTTTCCCTTATTTATCGTCTTTCTTCCCCTTTCCTGTTCTTTCTTCTGTTATATTCTCTTTTGCCATGTTTTTTGTCGTTCAGTCTAACCGTGTCTTGCATTCATCCTTTTCAACTTTTTCTTTATTTATTATCCTTTCGTCTACGGTTGTTTTTTAATCCATCTTGGTAGTAATTTCCCTGTTTCATTTTCTACTTTTTAAAACTTTCCCTCTACACTTTTTTTCTAACTCTCATCCTACGTCCATCTTTATTTCTTTTTTCCCTTTGTTTTCCCCTGGTAATTCCCTCGTTCTGCTCTGCTAATCCACTTCTTAATGCTCTTGTTCCCTCTGTGTTGTGTCCTTCCTCCTACGCCTCTTACCTGCTCCTCCTTCGCAATAACCTCCCCTGTCATTTTACTTCACCTCCCCAGTTCTTGTTTTTCCTTTGTATATCATCCTTAATTCTACGCTTCTCTTCCTTTCCTTCCTATCCAGATATTGTCGCATTTTTATTCTTCGTGTGTGTGTGTGTGTGTGTGTGTGTGTGTGTGTGTGTGTGTGTGTGTGTGTGTGTGTGTGTGTGTGTGTCTGTCTGTCTGTCTGTCCGTGTCCTTCAATGACTGTTTTATTCTTTCTCCAAAGCAACCTCTCCCTCTTTTTCTTACCAAAATACTATTGCAGTAGTTGTGTGTGTGTGTGTGTGTGTATTTTGGGCAGCCGAAACTGCACATTCAAATCGCACCAAAATTGGCACAAAAATCGCAATAAATTCGCTAATGTGAAAATACTTGGTCCCATCACGATTGAAAAACTTTTACTATATTTAATGGGCGATCAAAGTTTGACCAAAAAAAGCCGCTCCCGGCACCCGGTCGGTTGCCGTGGCCGAGTGGTTAATATCTCGGACTTGCGTGCGGACAACATGGGTTCCATTCCCGAAGCTGCAAATAACACGATCAGTTTGTTAGCTGCAAAAAATCCAATTGACAACGTTAGACTAGAACACCACATAAATGGACCATCATGAGCCCTTCGATGTCGCCTTGACGGCCGATAATGACAACGTTAGACTAGAACAGCACATAAACGTGACTCGGATCACCTGAAATGATCGCAACGCGCGCGCAAAGCGCGAGGAAACGAGTGAGAAGCACGAGGAAACGAGTGCGAAGCACGAGAAAGCGAGCGCTCAGCACGAGAGCCCTCCACAGGAGCAAGTGTGAGAGGGCCCAAAGGGCCCACGAGCACTTGTATTCTCTTATGTGTTTTATTTTCTGTGTCTGCCTTTCACCCCTACTTCTACTTCTACAGTACATTTCAGTCCTTCTTCTATTATAATTCTTTTTCCTATTATCATTCGTTCTATCGTACGACCATCTTTCATCACAAATATTATTCTTCCATTTCCTTTGTTGGTTGTCCTTCCTTCGCCTCTTCTTCGTTGTAGGCTTTGCGACTCCTTGTTATTCTCTCTTTACCTCCACTTATTATCCTTTCATGTTTCCTCTCATGCTATTATTTTACTGTTATTTCTTCTCATCATCCCCATTTCTTTTACTAAACTTTTTTTTTTTCCTTCTTTCCAGACTTCTTTCGTTCCGTCCTCACTATAACGTCTCCTCCTCTGCTAATTATTCTCCTGGTGCCTTTATTAACTCTCCTGCTTCTTACGCCTATTTTTTCGCTCCTTAATCGTTTTAACCTCATCTTTTATCTAATTATTCCTTTCCCTGTATTTAATGTTACTTTCTCCAACGTCTCTCTTCTGTTCCTTCTCAGTACCCTTCCCACCTCTCTAATTCTCCCATATCCCGTGTTTATTTTCTTTCTCTGAGGCCCGTCCTCCTTTCCTTCCCTGTAATAGCCTCCCCTGCTTCATCTTCCGCTTCTCTGATTTTCCTTTACCATTTTTTGTCGATCATCTTTCTCTTCCAGTCTTCTGCTCCTTTTTTCTTTTTCAGTGTGTTCTTTCTCCATTTTTACTCCATTTTTCATCCCCTCCGCCTCGATCTGTTATTTGCTTTTTCAGTTCTCTCTCTCTCTCTCTCTCTCTCTCTCTCTCTCTCTCTCTCTCTCTCTCTCTCTCTCTCTCTCTCTCACACACACACACACACACACACACACACACACACACACACACACACACACACACACACACACACACACACATCCTGTTTTCCCTGCTCATCCATCTCTTCCTCCCTCATTTTAGTCTAAAAATACTTTTCTCCTCTTCCTTCTGTCCTGCTACAACCCTTTCTCTCCTTTTTAACCCAAAATCGTTGTTTTTTCTTCCCTTTGCAGTCATCATTGTGTTGTTCTTTCTTCATCCAGTCTTATACCTTCTTTTCTCTTTCCCACACTCCATCTACTTATTGGTTAACTCTTACTTCGTAGGACTCGATCTCACCTGAATAGAATATAATACCAAAGTTGTTCTGAAAACGAGTGTATTAATGTTGACGGTATTAACTCCTCCATTCTCCTATGACACTCCCTGGTGTGAATATTATCATCTGGTGCGAGGGGGTATAGGAAACTGGAGTTGTATAAGTCATAAGAGGATTACATTTCCATCCATTTTTTATCATCCCTATTCCACTCTGCGTTCGGTTATTTCTCTCATCCTCTCCTTTTATCCGTCTTCATCCACTCATACCTCCTTGTCTTCCTGCTCCTCCTCCTCCTCCTCCATTTTGGTACCTTTTCCTCCCCCATCCACATCTTCCTCCTTCACTTTCTCCTCCCTTTCTGTCTCCACCTTCCCTTTTCCTTTCCTTTTTCTTACCCACTCCTTCCTCCCTGTTTTCCTCATCCTTTCCGTCGTTTTTTATCCTTCCTGTGTCTTCCTCTTCATCCATTCCTGCCACCCTCTCTTCCTGTTCCTCCTCCACCTTCCCCCTTCCTTTTCCCTTCATTTCTCCCTTATTTATCTTTTTCTACTTTCATGTCTCCCCCTCCCTCCTTTTCCCCCTCCATTTCTTCCTTATCTTCCCGTACCGTCGTCTCTTCCAACTCCCTCCTATTCCTTCCATCCTTCCTCCATTTTTCCCTCCCCCAACACCACTCTCGCCGTCCTATCACAGGCTTTATGACGTCATGATGCTATATTAAGTGTTTTCTGCCTCAGTGTGCCGCCACCTCCCCTGCCACGCCCACCATCCACTTAATCCAGCTTTTGTCTCACGCGGATTTCATGTTAATGGGTTTCTGTGTCAAGTGTATCTGTAGCGCACAAATATTTCCCGATTAATGCTGAAGTTTCAAGTATAAACTTTATTAAGATTAAATTAGTTATCTCTCCAGATAATTAAATTACTTTCTTTATTGAATACAGTTCCAGTAAAATTCGTCAGTATATTGCACCGTAAATAAGTTCGTTGTGATCAAATTTTCACTCGCCCTTTAAAAATATAGACATGTATCTCTCATACTAGGGAATTTATTTATGTATTTGTGAAGGGAAAATTGCCTGTCTAGATAAGCTATATAATTCCTTTAGTGTAGATTGGTTATACTGTCGGCGTTAATACTTTGGGTTTGGTATTATTGTAGACTAATTATATTACCGGTGTTATTACCTTTGGTCGGGTATTCTTATGGACTGTTTGTGTTACCGGTGTTAATGCCCAGGAATTTGGTATTATTATAGACCGATATTATTACTCTGGATCTGTGGTTATTTTGGACTGGTAAATTTACCGGTATTAAAACTTGGGATTATTATGAACTTATCGGTGTTAATAATAAGGATTATTTTCTGCTTGCATTAAAGATTGTAAAAATATCATGTCATTATCAAAGAATCGCCTAATAAGAAAGCAAAAACATTATTGAAGATGAAACTGGCAGATATATTCCACACCTTTCCCCTCCTTAAACGCCATAAAATATTTCATGGCTCAAAATTTATACAAAAACCTGATGTGGGAGGGAGAGGGCAGCGAGGTGTTGCGAAATACTATATGAACATTTTCACATGTAAAAATCCAGAATGTAATTAATTTTACTTCATTGAAAAATATGGGAAATTTAAATCTCTTCTCCCTTTTCAAAAACCTTTCTATATCCAAAGACATTTTCCTGAACATAAACTCGATCGAAAATGTATCCAGCAGATGTGGGAAGGATTTCGATTTGCTGTAGTGTTTACGGTTTAATACAGGTAGTCTTAACCAGGGAGATTTTTGCAGTAGTTAATTCACGATAAATTGGCCCAAATTTTCATCCATTTTGCGGCTTATTTCACCTCGCTCAGTTGCAGAAAAGGCAGTACTGTGGCTTGACGTCCTCTCCTTGGCGCTTCTTCGTGACTAGCATCATATTCCAGTGTTAATTTATCGTTACAACTGAGCATTTATGATGGAGAGATGGCAATAGTAGGTGAAGTTCAAGAAGGGTTTAGGGTGTAGCGACCATGGCAGGATAATAACATATAGGTGGACTGGAGAGGTCAAGGTGTACTGTGCATAACATATCGCTTAGGAAGAGGTGATAACAGGACCCCTACGCTGACGAAAATATGGCACACACACACACACACACACACACACACACACACACACACACACACACACACACACACACACACACACACACACACACACACACACACACACACACACACACACACACACACACACACACACACACACACACACACACACACACACACACACACACACACACACACACACACACACACACACACACACACACACACACACACACACACACACACACACACACACACACACACACACACACACACACACACACACACACACACACACACACACACACACACACACACACACACACACACACACACACACACACACACACACACACACACACACACACACACACACACACACACACACACACACACACACACACACACACACACACACACACACACACACACACACACACACACACACACACACACACACACACACACACACACACACACACACACACACACACACACACACACACACACACACACACGAGAGAGGGTTGTAGTATCAGTCGAACAAGTCAATGTTCCCTAGGCGGATGGAAGCCTGATGATAGGGACAGCTGGGGCTCCGTTCCAACAGCACTCAGGATGCAACTCCTGCTGGTCTTCCGCTGCTGACTTGTTTCTCTGACTTATTAGTATGGAGGGAAGGTCAGCATACTTCTCTGAGCACATTCCTCTAAATACTGTATAAACATGGAAGTACATGCATATTACACAATACTTGTCCTTTGGAAATAAATGGCGTGTAGTTGCTCGGTGTTGGTGTGTCCAGGGAAGCAGACCCAACATTTTCCCATCCGTGGCCCCTGTTATGGTGACGACCAATCCACATGTCCTGCATCATTGCCTGACTCACTTCACATCAGTTCCTGCAACATTACTGTCCCTTCCTCTAATTTCTTTTTTGTTTAACACCACCACTCTCTCTCTCTCTCTCTCTCTCTCTCTCTCTCTCTCTAGGCTTCATCTTTAATCACCGAGAGTCACGTGACTGTGTCCAGTGACAGCAGCCTTTGTTTTGTATCCTCTTACTTCTTCTATACTCATTTAAAACCAAAAGTGGGTTGTACGGGTTATTAATTATCCCATTAACTCCTGTTAATCCGGATATGTACCAGTATTTACATCTTATTCTTGCCATCGTCTAATGAATATGTTCAGCTTCAGTAAGATGTCCTCACTTAGTGGTGGTTAAACACATTGTGTCCAGGCGTCTCGGAGTGGATGGATCTTTATTAATCCTTTCCTTTAAATTTCTTTGGAAAGGAAAAGTTTTACAGGCTTTAGTTTCAACCTTTCTTTTATCTATACACAAACTCACATACACAATACGAACAGGTACCGCGTTCAATAGCCTCATGCATATTTCTCCTCAGGGAATTATGTTTTCTTGAATTAATAGCCAACTCAGGTGTACGGAATCCAGGAGAAAATGGAAGGGAGGGAGTCGGCAAAAAGGTGAGAATGGGTAATTGAGAAGAAGGGTCGGTAAGAGGAAGATTAAACGGAATACAGAGACAGGGAAGAGGCAGGGAGGATGAGAGACGAGGCAGGGATGAAGGAGAGGGGAATGTAGGGTGAGCGGGGAGGAGAAAGTATGAGTGTGTGATGGAAAGAGAGGTGGAAGGGAGGGTAGAGGGAGACACAGGAGGGAGAAAAGGTGAAAATGAAAACAGGAGAAAAAGCGAGAAAACGAAGGAATGATGGAAGCGTTGGAGGGGACGAGAGTGAGTGGATGAGGGGGAGGACGGAAGGGTTAAGGGAGGGAATGTAGAGTGGGAGGAGAGGAGGGTCTAGGAAGAAGAGAAAATGATTTGAGAGAGAAAAAAGTAAGAGACATGGGGGCGAGAGTGCGAGGGAGGGCTAAAGAAAATAAGGGGCATAATAAAGGAAAGAGGTGAGGGAAAGTTGTTAGCGGAGGGGGAGGGAGAGGGGGAGAGATAATTGAAGAAACTAGGATGTAAGAAGACCCCAAAAATCACCTTCTAATTAAACACGTGCGAACCCCAAATATATACCCAGCAAGTCACCTCCCTGCCTTACTCGCCAGGCCTCTCTCTCTGCCAAAGCCAGCAGTAAATCAGAAATAAACCTACCAAGCCGTCTCCCTGCCTAATCCGCCAAGCCCCCTGTCGCTAAGCAGAAGCCAGCAGTAAATCACAAATATATACCCAGCAAGCCACCTCTCTGCGTCAATCGCCAAGCCCCCTCTCCGTAAGCCCAAGCCCCCTCTCCGTAAGCCCAAGCCAGCAGTAAACGATGCCTTTATACTGCACGACCACGACCCTTGCGTTGTGGAGGGGAGAGGGGGAGAGGAAAGAGAAGAATGTTATGATGGTGGATGTATGGGGTGAGGGGAGGCGTTTGTTTAACACTACTTCAGAGAGAGAGAGAGAGAGAGAGGGAGAGAGAGAGAGAGAGAGAGAGACACACACACACACACACACACACACACACACACACACACACACACACACACACACACACACACACACACACACACACACACACAGAGTTAATGAGGTCTTATGTATTTGTGTAGTGTTTGTTGCTGGTGTCCACCAACACGAATTTTTTTGTCATTCCTGATATTGTTAATAAATTCTAACCAGAGTATAGTTATCAAGTTCACATATGTTTATTGAGATATTTTGTGTATACTGTATTTGTGCACCATGTCTGCCTTATGTATGAGGGAAAACGTCATTGAACATATTTCTCTTCTTATTTCCTATACAAAATTGTGGAAGTAATTCATTGACTATATTGACCTAGCTCCAGCTTTGATGTCAGTGTTTGTTTGATCGACATATATGCCTAGTGCCCAAGAAGGTCCATTTGATTCAGCGTTCTGGATTTCCAGTGTTATAAAATATATCTTGAACAGTAATATTTCCAAGCCCCTTTCTTATTATAACCATCTTTCTGATAGTTTGTATGGATGCCGTTAGACGCACTCCAGCGGCTGTCATTCAGTTTTTTTATTCTTGGTCGTCCATCCTGCCTTGTCAGACTGTGCTTCGCTACGGACAGTCACTTGTCTTCTACCGATGTCAACACTAGTTTCCTTTAGAGTTTTTGCCCGCTGGTTTCATGTTATCAATGCTTTCCTGAGCTGCGTATGTAATTCTTTCTAGTTCCACGCTGGTGAGTCTACCAATCTCTCTTCCACTCGCATCTCGCAGCGCTCGTCTTTATAGCCACCAGAACACACCCGGGGGGCAGCAGTACCACACCTAACTTGTTATTTATAATTCTTTGTGTGTGTGTGTGTGTGTGTGTGAGAGAGAGAGAGAGAGAGAGAGAGAGAGAGAGAGAGAGAGAGAGCACCTTCAGACAGGATGCGTGGAGTCAAACGCCTGTAGTCTTGAAACTGAGGGCAAGGGTTACCCTTCCCGCACCCCACTGGAAGTGGAAGCTCACACCTTCAACTTAAGTGGTAATCTTCAAAGCGTGAGAGCGCATTCCTTCGTGTGGGTAGGCGTGGCAAGCAGTTGATAGCCCTGATTATTTTAAAAATTTAACATTAATAAAAAAAAGACGTATGACAGTTTCTAAAATTCACATACAGTATAATCTGGTATTGTTAGTAGTTCTTACCTCATTTATCATTAAAGACTATACCCTGTTTGATTGACCTGTGCAGCTGAGATGTATGGGGCGAGTAGGGTGTGTTTGTTTCGCGGCTGCTGATTGGCCGCCGATGATGTAAATCCACAGCTCTTCTTACTATAGCACATAGATATTTAAATTCCTTGCAATACAAACTGCCTCTTTAAATGTGGAATAATTCCCGAAGCTAAAAGGGTTAAAATTAGCTTGAAAAGTTTACCGTTATAAAAAAAATTAAAGTTGATTATAAAGTTTTATAAAACGTCTTGTGAGGTAAATTATCCACCCATGGTGTACACCCACGTCCGCATATTGCACTACATCCACCCACGATGTACGCCCACGTCCGCATGTTGCAGTACATCCACCCACGATGTACACCCACGTCCGCATATTGCACTACATCCACCCACGATGTACACCCACGTCCGCATATTGCACTACATCCACCCACGATGTACACCCACGTCCGCATGTTACAGTACATCCACCCATGATGTACACCCACGTCCGCATGTTGCAATACATCCACCCACGATGTACACCCACGTCCGCATGTTGCACTTCATCCACCCACGGTGTACACCTACGTCCGCATGTTGCACTACATCCACCCACGGTTTACACCCACGTCCGCATATTGCCTGCATTTACGTTTCACCTTTGTTTTCGTCTCGTTGTACATTAACCATCTCCGGAGAAGCGGTGAAGTCTGTTAAAACGATAAAAATATTGTTTTTTTTTTTTCTTCTTTACGCGATGTTTTTATCTTTAAATTACACTTCTCATCACACACACCATACGGTCCTACAAATTCTACATAGTTTTCTTTGCATAAGGCTGCTATATTGTGATGAAGGGGCATGCGAAGGGGTGCTATGAGACTCCCTGTGGATTCCATCACTTTGCTGTGGTAATCCTTTCCCGTTCGCCGGGGAACGCTCTCCCTTTCGTGCGTTAAGATTACCAAATGATGCGAATAGTGCAAGGTGAACGCCTGCCCACAGTTTAAGACTACGGCCCAAAGGTTTTTCGTCACATCTCCGTTCTTCTCAACAGATCCTTTCAGGTTGTCTCTCTTTGCAGTAATGTTGCATTATTCTTTATTATCATTTTCCATATAATAGCAGAAGCAAAAAATGGTTTCACGATTTCTCAGTAAGTGGCCTGGTATACAGACATACTGGCCAATCAGTGACCGAGAAATGCACATCCCTCTCGTCATCAGAAGGACAAAATAACAAAACAGCTGAAACGCTGCAATCCTCTCGTCTGGCGGCGGAAAGTGCTGTGGACATCAGACCAGTTTTTTGTGTCTCAAATCCTTATCGAAAACATCTGTTTCTCATATACCGATAAGACCACCATTGACGAAGGTCGATGAAGGTTGGACGAGAGAAAATGGAGAGTAGGAGGAGGGAGAAAGGTGAAGGACAGCGAAAGAGGAGGAGAAAGAGAGGGTAACAGAAGACGAAGGGAAGATGTTATGAGACAAGGTTAGAAAAGTGACAAGGAAAGACAAGGAGGATATGTGTAAGGGAGAGACTGGCACTGCGATTATTATGGAGAGAGAGAGAGAGAGAGAGAGAGAGAGAGAATTGAAGCAAGAATGGATCCCAGAAATGAATGTAAAAGACTGTCTGTCGTAAGGAAAATTTGCTCATAAAGGTAATTGTGTGTGTGTGTGTGTGTGTGTGTGTGTGTGTAAGAGATGTTCAGCGAGAGTAAAGGAAGAATTAGAGCATCGGATAATGCGTGTATTAAACCCATTCCTTTGGCAGTAAAGAAAATAGTTGGTGTTATTCGACTTATCGTCTGTTTTCTTTACCAAAATATTTGCTTCGTACACTGAGACTATAAAGGATATGCATGAAGGTGTCTTGGTGCCGACTGTTATGTGTGGTTGTGACTTGTGTTTTGGACTGAGTCTTTAAAGTGGAAATGGGTCAGTTAAAGAGAATGTGTGGATTATGTAGATTGGATAAGATGAAAAGTGATATAGCGAAAACAAAAATTCGGGAGAGACAAGTGATAAAGGAGTAGGGCAGTGAGCGTAGAAGTATAAAAATTGTTGCAAGACAGTGGTGTGATCCTCACTCTAACACATGGAAGTGAAGCTTGCACTTTGTTGGAAGGACATAAGTTAAGAGGGAGAGGAGTGGAAAAGAGTTGTTTGAGACGAGCGTGTGAGGTTGTGAGGAGAGAGAGAGATGGACAAATGAGAAAGAAAAGGAGCGTCGTAGTATTGAGTGGAAGGTGAGAAGTAGAAATGAGTGTTTGAGAAGGGCTTGTGAGGTTATGAGGAGAGAGAGGTGGACAAATGAGAACGTAAAGTAGTTGTAGTATTGAGTGGATGTGCTGAAAATCATTACTAGAAGTGTCTTAGATATGGGTTTGTCATGTGAAGAGAATGGAGTATGAGATATTTACCAGAAAGAGTGCGTTTGAGATGGAGGGGGGAAGGAGAAAGGGGAGTCCAAGGATGAGATGAAGGGATTGGGTGGAGGGAGTTATGAATGAGGGGGATGTGAGTTGGAGGGAGGGCAGCCTGATGGCGGACGACATGGTGACATGGACGTAATTTGTTTGTAATCACCTTGGCGTCTGTCTGTAGATAGTTTAAGATGCGGAGTAAGGAATTCAGTTGATCGAACAGTAGAAGAGAGTGTATTTTGATGGTTTGGTCACTCAGAGAGGCTGGGTATGAAGACGATGGTAAAACGGGTACCTGTGAGTGACTGTGAATGTGGGTGGAGGCGTGGTAGGCCAAGAATATGGATGCATACGTTGATTGAATGTGTAAGGAAATGAAGTATGGAATTTGCGAAGGTTAAGGAATGACGAATGACCCAGATGAATGGATGAATTACGTTTGCCAAAGTACTTGACAAAGAATGCCTTCCTTCGTTTATTTTTTTAGGTTATGGAATGATTGTACCATAGATGGTTGTGCCGCGTACCAAAAATGAAAAATGTAAGATAATGATAAGTGCAGATAGTTTTTAGTTGTGAAGTAAACCAAAATTTTGAAGGCTTAGGCGATAAATGTATAACAGTGTAGGCCAGTTCACGGTTCTCTCTCGAAAAATTCTGTTATGGGATTCTTTAGTTTGGGTCTTATATTGACATCGCTTATGAAAGAAGTGGGGTTGGGATGATGATGATGATGATAGAAGCTGAAATGTTAAAGACTGAGACATGGAACATCATTAACAAGACATTTTGAAAGCACATAGATAGATTGACAGATAATTATTTTATTGACCACAGTTACATTTGTCTTTACATTAAGAAAAAAATATTATCAACATATATAGTAAATAAAATGTGAATAATTAAAACGAAAATGTATTTTGCAGTCCACAAAATAACATGAACAAGAAACAAAGAAAATGAAAATGGTTGGTCATCACACACACACACACACACACACACACACACACACACACACACACACACACACACACACACACACACACACACACACACACACACACACACACAGGATTAACGGTATGACACATAATTACTAGCTTTGCATATTGTTCAGGCTGTTACCAGGCTACTTTATTCAGCACAAGAAAAACTACCACAGGGGACGTTTTTTTTTTCTTTAATTCTTGGTACCTTCTAGCCGTTTAACTGAGCTGTAGAGTGACCTTTAGGTTTTAATGAGTTTAATGGAAATCGTCTCTTATCTTTTCCATGCAAAAGGATTCCCGTTCGTTAAATTTAATCCTGTCTAGGATGAACCATTTAACAAGGCTTTTCAGCAGAACCACAGTACCACACCACACCTAATGTGAACTGGGTCCTGAGTAAGCACCACGTGAAACCACACCACACCACACCTGACGTGAACTGAGTCCTGGCCAACCACCACACCACATCTTTCGTGAACTGGGTCCAGTACCACACCATACCTGACGTAAGCTGTTTCCTGGTCAACCACCACACCATACGTGATGTGAACTGAGTCTTGAGTAAGGTACATACCACACCACATTACACTGTGCCTGATGATGAGCTGCGTCCTGAACAAACTCCTCACCGCATCGCACCATACCACACCACACCGCACCACTCGATGTGAGCTGGGCTCTGAGCATCCACCACACCACACATTATGTGAGGCGGGTCCTGGTCAACCAGCACATACTGTAGATCTCTACAGTACCACACCACAGCACACCTGATGAACAGGGCCGGAGGCAACTACGACACCATACCACATCATACCACATTACCACTCCATGCACCACACATTACCACGCCACTTTAACACACCACACCTGACGTCAGCAGCGTCTTGCGCAACCACAGCACCACACATTATGGAAGCCCGATCTTGGGTAACCACCACATCTTAGTGGCCTGGTCATCGGCAATGCTGTTAATGGTGCGCACATTCCACCAGAGCTCAGTGAGGGAATGTTGTTTTTGATGTTTCTCCTACGACGCTCTTTCGCCTGAGTAAAGTCTAAATCGTGTGACTTAAGTTGGAATAGAATAATACAGTTGTCACGACCACAAAAGATTAATAGTAATAGTATTAATATTCTTCAGTTTGTGACACACTCAGCTGAATAAAATTGCCCGGTATTTCATTGAATAAATTATTAGAAAAAACTTGACGATAAGGGGTTAATGATGTATTTTAGGTGAAGGGCGTGCAGGTGGTGTGGCGTGGTATATCGTGCCGTGGCGTTTCATGGCGTGGAGTGGTGTGTGGCGTGCAGGTTGTGTGCCTTGGCGTTCCGTGCAGTTGATGTGCCTTGGCGTGGAGTGGTGTGTGACTTGCAGATGCTGTGGCGTGCCATGGCGTGGCTTGGCGTGTAGGTGTGATATGTGTGGGTGATGTGTGGCAATTATGGTGATAGCTAACAGGGAAGTGAAGGCTGGAGACTGACATCAACCATGTCATCACCACCTCACTCATTAACTTATACAGTATTGTTAAAATGAACTTGCTACACGTAGCTAGTAATGAAGTAATATCATCTTGTGACAGGTAATTTGTTTTGCTAAGGTGTGCTGACGACACCTGTACCTAATAATGAAATGCTTTCCTCCTGTGATAATGGTTTTATATTATTAATGTAAGCTTACAAAAAATTTTGCCAGATAATGAACTAATATTTTTGTTGTGTGCTAATTTCTTTGTATTTTTAATAATCATGAATCTCGTGGTCAAAATATGATAATTAGTCAGTTCATAGACTGAAACCCGCCGCTGTTTAGTTACCAAACCACAGATCACAGTGGTAGGTGGTGGCGATCATCATCCACTGATCAAATCATTACTCTTACACAGTAACTTTGAACTCTCATGTTAAAATTACCTACAGTATCAGTTGCCTCCGACGCAGAGCCAACAATGTCTGCACAGATTTGTGAAGGGAAAAATAAAGCAGAATTGTATAATTAAACTCCTGTGGCTTGACATTGTACACTACGAGATCTTCTTAAAACAACCGAAAACGTAATGACTATAATAACTGTTTAATGTGATAAATAATAGTATTGTACTTCAGTTCATCAGCCAAATCTAGGGTGAATTAAAATGATTGGTAGGAAAGTATAAAAGATGATCCCGAAGAGTGAATTATGTTGTTGGTTGTCGTGGTGGTGGTGGTGGTGGTGGTGGTCGTGGTGGGTGTCAGAGTGGCTCTCCTCATGTGACACCACCGTCCATTTACCCAGGTCTTAGGGCGCTGCATTTATTACACTGCAGAGTTATTAAGCCACGGACCTATTGCTGTTGAGGTTATTTAGGAGAATAGTTACGACGAGAACTGTGTGTGTACGAGTTGTTATTACTGCAAAACTACGCTTGCACTAATCGTAAAAAGTGCATAAGTGGCATGGTGTGTGTGTGTGTGTGTGTGTGTGTGTGTGTGTGTGTGTGTGTGTGTGTGTGTGTGTGTGTGTGTGTGTGAACTCCCATCTTATTAGGACGATGGCAACGACGACAAGGAGGACTATGGTGATGATGATGATGATGATGATGATGATGATGATGATGATAACGACGATGACGCTAAACTCCCACGGCAGCAGTTCGGTAACCTGCAGACTCAATTGAATTTGCTATATCCAGGCATCTGAAGGGACGGAGAGTGGACTGGACGCAGAGACAGACACTTTGCCGGGGAAAGGAAGAGTGTGGGGGAAAATTTACAGCCATTTTCGTCCACTGCAGTACCAGACTTACCACTTGGGAATGTTCAGTTATATTCGTTGACGTCGGCCTATCTTGGGTTTAGTGAGGAAGGTAACGTAACAGAAGAACGTTCATCTTTTCCCACTGCGTCAAGGCCTGATAAACGCAACAAATGTCCCTACTGATAAATACCTTTACAGTTAATAGTAAACTGTAGTGATTAACGAAAGGGCGCTTTGGGGTTCTGTTTCCATTTACTTGCGAATTTTCTTTGCGATAGTTGAACCTGTTGGAAAACCACTGCTGTCATTAGGACGGATGAATAAATTAATTACAGAGTTATCTGATCACCCTCCTTGACCTTACCGAGAACATAATAACAACGCCATACAACACAGTTTTCAGGATTTTTTTTTTTTTTTTACGTGTCCGACGCTGGGCAATGGCTTCAGGGCCTATTTCTCGGGGGCAGTGACCTATCCCAAGGCCCAGTAGTCCTCCTACACCTCCACATGTCACCACTTCGGCGCTGACACCCACCGTCCATATTGGATACATGCTAGGGCTGTCTCATACAGGACTGGTGTACTGGTATTAGCAGGGGTATTTTTATGACATGTCGGCGGGTCATCTGGTAGATCAGGAAAGTCTGCTTTTTGGGAAATTCAAATCCATAAACTGTTCCCTGCCCCAGCCGGGATTCGATCCTGGGTCCATTATGACTGCAGGCCGCCTCTCTACCGATTCAGCCACCGCTTCCCCAAGTATTTATCTGTTATGACGAAGCAAGTATTTATCTATTATGACGAAGCTCTTCCACAGACTTAGACTTAAAGTTACACGCTTATTATATCTACCCTGTAAACATCCTGGGAAAATATTTTACAAAGATAAAATAAAATATTTGATTTACCGGTAATGTCAAGCAAAAAAAGAAATGTAGTTTTCAGAGCGAGGTAACCCAAAGACCAATATATTTATTAACAATAGCTATAACTCAAAACACTGCAAGTAGCTAGATATCGTGTTTTGTTTTATATGTAATAAACAGATGTGAAAGCTGTGGGTTAATGATATGAGAATATAAAGGTTATGATAATTGACTTGTCAGTCAGTAACTGGCGCCTGTTCGGCGCGTGTCGTTGATCAACTTTTGGTGTCGTTTTATATTGGACGCCATCAGACTGAAGCTGTGATGAAGGCAAACCCGAACCCATCTGAATGCAGTGCCATGGGACAGGTTGGTGACGGGATCCCGGCTGAGGGCAGTGCCACGAGGCAATTTTGTGACACAGGACCGGCTGAAGGCAGTGCCTTGAGGCAGGCTGGTGACAGAGTCCACGGCTGAGTGCAGTGCCTTGAGGCTGGCTGGTGACGGGGGCCACGGCTGAGGGTAGTGTCTTGAGGCAGGCTGGTGACGGGGTCCACGGCTGAAGGCAGTGCCATGAAGCTGAGGGCAGTGTCTTGAGGCAGGCTGGTGACTGGGCCACGGCTGAGGGCAGTGCCTTAAGGCAGGCTGGTGACGGGGGCCAAGGCTGAGGGCAGTGCCACGAGGCAGGCTGGTGACGGGAGCCAATGCTGAGGGCAGTGCCACGAGGCAGGCTGGTGACGGGGGCCACGGCTGAGGGCAGTGCCTTAAGGCAGGCTGGTGACGGGGGCCACGGCTGAGGCAGTGGCACAATTACCGCCGAGCTGCCACAAAAGGCCAAAAGAGCGGTGGTCGTGCTGAGGGCCAGTTCAGTTAAAAGGCATCCATTCGCGTTTGGAACAAAAGACCCGGTTAACGAAGCTGCCTCGCCCGCCATTACGCCAGTGGCCACACCAGCCTTCGTACAACACATTTACTCAGAGATTTTTATTCTTGTTTTTTACGCTCGTTTACGTTCATAACAGAAAGATAACAAAACACTGCAAAGGGAAATGACTCCAGCAGTAATTTCTCTCCTCCTGACTTGTCTTCTGATAATACCCTAACACCATGGACGCAAGTGACTCACACCAGTACTAATGAGGTGTTTTAATAAGGCCAGGAGCACAAACTAGGACATTTTACTTTTTCCCTTCACGTTCCGTCTAGTATTATATATACATAGGAAACTCCTTATTTATATGTCCATAGCAAGAGCTTACGTTTCTAGATTTAGAGATATGGTGCAGTGGTGAGTGTATCCGTGTGGTGGGTATATGGCTCTCTCTCTCTCTCTTACACACACACACACACACACACACACACACACACACACACACACACACACACACACACACACACACACACACACACACACACACACACACATAATATTCGTCGTACATCCAGATCGTTGGGCCGGACTGCGCCGTTTCCGCAATTACGCTGATGTAAAATGCACTTCCTTTCCCACTCCTGCTTCACCCTCACAAAACCCTCCCGCTGGGCCTGTAATTTTTAACCCAACTGCCTGGCTTAGTCTGGAATTTGCCGATGTTTTACAGATACCATAAGTATGAATGGATTTACGCCTTTCACACGAGGTCGTCATTTTTATCTGTCGTTATTTCTCTGAACGTTTTTAATACGTTCCAGAGACACTGTTTATACTGTAGGGGTTGGCTATAGTGTTTATTAACCCGTTCAGTACCAAAGGCGTTTTCAACGGGGTGTTAGTACAAGTGGTCGATTTTCAGGCGTTATCTCCTTCAACGTACTACTTCAATGTATGTTCGTCTGTTTTCTTTTGCCATCGGCCAACAGTGCGTGTGAGGTTGTTCAGCAAAAGTTAGCCTGGTTCTGGCACTACACATACTGCTATATATGGTGGAATTAGGGGAAGGGGTAGACCTAGAACCTTGCAAATCAGTACGCTTGACCTTTGCCATCTGTCAGTCATCTGTGCAGTGTAGTACAACCAAGGATGACCTGGCGATACAATATCCACAAACTGCCATGTGTTGGGGTATGGGGCAGGGAGGGACTGGAGGGAACGAGGACCAAAAAATTGAAAATCGGTTGTTTTTTCCTTTACCTTAGGCCTTATATTTGTTTGAAATTACACGACGAAATTGGGTATGGTTATTAACACTTGGCAAACACAAACACAACGAAGGGGGAGTGGGGGGGGGACATGGGGTGAAAGTACCGGGAAACATGAAAACTGATTGCCTTGATGTTTATTATGTGCACGTGAAGTTGCAAGCCAGTGTGGTACAGTTACAGAGATACCGTAACCACAGACTGTGTAGAAGCGTGGGGGAAACTTGCTGTGCAACTCTGATAATCGATTGGCTTTGTGTTTGCCGATGGGTTAATGTATGTGTAACATAGCAAACCAAAAGTGGCCCACGAATTAAGATACGACCTCCACAGGTTGTGATGTCTGGGAAGGTGAAGGGGACGTAGGATCTAGAGAATCGATAGGTTTGCCTTTACCATAGGCGAATAGTGTGTACAAAGTATCACAAACGAAGGTGTCCCGGTGACTGAGGTATCACGTCCACAGCAGCAGTACATCCAGTACCATGCCATCAAAGCCATAACATCCCTCTGTACACCGGGTGATACAGTACAAGTGAAGTGGTGGACAGATAACCCAAAGCTTGGATAGGAAGAGAGGGCGAAGGTAGAGAGGGAAGTTGGGACAGGGAAGAAGGATAGACGTAGGTAGAGAAAAATGGGGAGAGGGAGGAAGGATGGACATGTGGATTGTGTCGCTCGTCAATAAGGAAGGGTAGAACAGAAAGGAAAGATGTAGGACGCAGACTGGAGGGACGGAGGAAAAGGAAATAACCACGAGTGCAATTGGGGCGGAATGTACAAATGGAGGAAGTGAACAGTTTAGGGCCTTAATGACTAGAGAGCTGGGGCAGAACGAGAGGCAGTGTAGAGGTGGATATAGACGGCGGGAACGTGCTTACACCCTCAGCTATACTACACTTGGCAGTATAAGAATCTGAACAAATGGGTAGCATGGAATTCTGGGTGAACAGTATGTACTTCGCCATCTAGGCAGAGTTGGTTTATCTGGTTATGTGATGCATTTCTAATTAATTTTATAACTGTCAACAAAACTCATTTTTCATGTATTTATGATATTACCAGCTCGTAACAATACTTTTTTTTTTTCCCTTACTCAAACGGCTGTTTTTACACATCTTGTTCTCTGTAGCATATTGTAGAATCTTTAGAGTACCGTTGTAGTTATTTATTCATTTGCCGATTGCAATTCAACGCTTTGCCTTTCACTACATGGACGTCATATGTTTAGCTTCTGCCGCCCCGGACGACATTATTCAACTCAGGAGGAATCTCTAGATGTGAGGGGGTTAATAAAGACAATATTTAATCCTTTAGTTCCCATAAGCTGAGTAAATCGCCTGGTGGTGCTAAGAATAAAGTAAAGAATAAGTCGTAATAATGATGTAAAAATAAAACTGTGAAGGAATAATAGCGCCACCAACTTAATCTCTGGTTATGGTGGTGTTCGGAATTTCGTTCTGCAATAATAATATCTCCCGGGGAAATTTTGGCCCATGTTTTTATTTAGTGTTATTTTTACCTGATATTTATGAACATTTTCATATTTTTGTGTCGATGTTGTGTTGGGGAAGCAGGGAGTGGGGAGCCTAAAAATTTTAAGCAAATAATGGAGCCTGCAGTATTTAAAAGAAAAGCTGGTTAGTCTAAAAAAGAGTTGGCTTTAATAAGAGTTTTTTTTCCATGTCTAAAGCGTAAAAGAGGCAGCATTGGAGTGTTCGTCAGCCTCCACACCACATTGACCACGCAACCGTTCATTCGTCCATCAATCTCTCCATATCACGACACATGCATACCTTGGGTCACTTGGCCCATTGCCCTTACTCTCGACCTGTGTCCCTCAAGTATCGACCATCGTTTACTTTTTACTTACAGTGATGGAAAAAAATGTATATATAAATTATCCATACGCCCACACTCACGCTGTAATATTTCGTCACTCTTCCCGGTACCCTGGACAGTATTCTACTTTGCTGCAACGTCTCATTCAGTTTATCGTCCATGCTGCCATTCTTTTGTACGTGAGGAACTCAGTATTGTCACGAGGACTCATCTTGAGACGAGCCTCAAATGAGAGAGAGCAATTTGGCCTCGTAAAGGTTATTAAGTGACTGTCAGATACCTCCAAAACATAAGAATATCTGACATCTTCTGCAACACACACAGTCACAGAAAAGAGAATGCAGGTGGGCTGGTGGCAGGTGTCAGTGGTGGGTGTCTTCCCTTTGCCCTGTCTCGCTGGGCTGGACGGAGGAAAAATAACCACCTCACTCCTATGACGGCTTTTGTTATTCCATTTTGCTGCCTTCAGACCCAGACGTTAATAGGATCGTCAAGAAACAGCAAGACATCTTCGTGCTCACAGGGATAATGGGTTTTGTCGGCATTCCTTACATAACTAATGCAGAACCTGCTGTATATACCTGAACAATCTTGCATTTCCACATTACGTATCGTATCACAGTCCATTTCTGAACCTCATCCATGTACAGTACTATCACTTTGATTTTTGAACCTCATCCGTATACCATTACATTGTTGTTACCTACACTCAGGTAAATTCCTCTTCCTACTCATACTTACGCCCTTCAGGACTAGAATCAATATGATTTAATTTAGCACAGTACCCAGAAAATTGGAGGATTAATGAAACCTACATCCAACTTCCCACGTTCGAGCCCTGTCTTAAGCTCAATGAATAAGGTACGAACACCAGAAAAAAAATGCAAAATATGTTATCGGACACGAGGCCTAATTAGCATTTTCTTCTTTCTTCTCTCTCCCTCTTTCTCTTTCTTCCTGCACACTCGTTGTTCTTTCTCCTCTTTCTCCTCAGCTTCCAGTTCATCCTTTCTCTCTCTCTCATGCTGCTTTTCCTGTCTTTCCTCTCTCCTAGTATTTTCAGTGCCAGATTCCTCTTCATTTTGCCACTCCTCTGTTTTCTCTTCCCGGCAACTTTTTCCTTCCTTACTTCTTCCCCACATTTTCTTCATTTCCCTTCCCCCCCCCTCTCTCTCTCTCTCTCTGTCTCTCTGTCTTCTCTGTATTTTGTTATTCATTTATTTTTCTTTTGTTCACCCACCCCTTCCCTCAGATCTTCTTTCCCCACATCCTTATTGCCCCGTGTTTCCCTTCTCTCTTTTCCCTTCTTCTTTCCCACCTTCCTTCCCCCCAGATATCGTTTCCTCCTTCCTGCAGCCTTCCCCACATCGCTAACCCTAAATCACAATATCATATTCTCTACCTTTTTCTCACCACTCTCCCTAGCCCCACCATTTTCCCTTCTCGTATATAGTTGGAACCCATGTCCAGGAATTAAATTGTTCTTGATGGGTGATCTGAATGGAAGAGCTGGTACGAGTCGTGTGAATGATGTAATTGGTCGTTTTAATGCGCTAGAGGAAACAGTAATGAATGTTGACTGAAAGACCTACGTCGGGAAGTAAAGTAGTGTATAAATAATTCATATTTTAAACACAAATCCGTAAATCAGTACAGATGGTACACACACACCGCAGTGAGTGTTGATGGAAGCCTGACTGATTACGTGCTTCCTAATGTTACTTTTAGCGATATTAGATTTACCTTCAGTACAGTACCCACACACATAATTCGCTACCCAATGAGTTGAATGAAAATGTGTGAGTACTTAGAAATGTAATAAAGTATTTCATAGCCTTACCAAACGTGCACATTTAATCAAAGTCACTTTTAACAGTAGCAAACGTTCAACTTCTCAGAAAGATGACTGAGCCAGACTACGGGTAAAAAGGTAAAAGGTAAATTAGTAAAGTTCCAGCATATATCATCACCCAGGTGGTTAATGCTTTCACAATGACCTGTGTTGTTATTTGCTCACAAGTCGTAAAGCAAATATTTCTGAACGCACAGTGTATTTCGTGTGCTGGATAAGTTACATGTTTATGCTGTGTTAATGGAAACAACAGACATAGACATAAATGAAAAGTTTATGTAAAATATTTTCAAGTTTTCATCCTCTGTTTCAAAACGTAATGACAAAAAGGCATTGATATCTTTTCAAGGCACTATGCAGGGAATGTTATAAATATTTAGATAAAGAGCACGACCCTAATCAAAATGTTATGTTGCTGCCAGTATTGTCCTTTGTGTGAAGCATTTGTTTTCACGTCACAACTTTGACTATTATCAACTAACAAAAACAGGCTGAGGCGTGTGAGTCAACAAATGTCCCAAGCTTTGCACAAACACTCATCTCATGGCGTTTGAAATACTTTAGGGGTTTAAAAGTATGGAATAATACTTAAATATCTTATACTTTCCCCAGTCCGCGATGAACCCTTTAACAAACTTTAATTCTAAAATGCATTCTGTGTCTCAACTTTATGGAAGACCAAGTTGATCTAAAAGGAGAATGTGTAATAAGTAGAGTTGGAAATGTGCAACGAAAGGAAGTCTTTGAAATGAGATAAAGAATAAAGGAATGGGATACTTAAAGACAGGAAGCGGAAAAGGAAGAAGAAAGTGAGGAAGCATAGATAAGGAGGATTAAAGAAGAGATAGAAATGATAAATGGCTCGAGAAACGAAGCTAAGGAGAAGTAAAGGAAGACAGGAGTTGGCTCACAGGAAGATGAAGACATAAAGGAAGGAACCAAGACGATGAACAGGATTGAAAAGGAATCATGCGAAGAGACAGAGAGAATGCACTGGAGAAGAAATAAAAACCGAAAAGATGGAAAAAAAATTGGAAGCGAAAGGTACGGAGAACATGCAGACAAAAACAATTAAGTGAAAAGGAAAAGAAAACGTAAGGAAAAGCAAAAGGCAGAAAATGAAGAGGAAAAGAAAATGAAGAGGAAAGACAGAAGGAAGTGAAGGAAGATGAAGAGGAAAGACAGAAGGAAATGAAGGAAAATGAAGAGGAAAGACAGATGGAAATGAAGGAAAATGAAGAGGAAAGACAGATGGAAATGAAGGAAAATGAAGAGGAAAGACAGATGGAAATGAAGGAAAATGAAGAGGAAAGACAGATGGAAATGAAGGAAAATGAAGAGGAAGGATAGAAGGAATATGAAGGAAGCCACACTGAAAGAGAAGACGAAGAAGGATGACAGTAGTTTGAGGTGTGAAAATGGATCTCATGTTGTTAACCACGGCTTTCTGTATTTTATTTATTTATATTTTACCACCAGATGTGTATATACGGCCACTTCTTATGGTAAACGGTTAATAATATTCTTCCCTACCCATCCACTACCAGACGTCTCTCCTGAAGTGTGTTGTGTCACAGAATGGCGTCACAAACTTCTGCAGTGTAATAGACGTTTTTGTAGTGATATGGTTAAGAACATTTGGCAGATAAACTAGAGATGTAATGGTAGGTAAGTGATGTGTAAAGGTGTGGTGAGTCACAAAATGGCGTCACCTTATTTACATACCTGACGAGCTGCTGATCGCGCCAGAATCTAAAATCGTTAATTCTTATCTTCCTGGATTGGGAACTATTGCCTGAGAGAGAGAGAGAGAGAGAGAAAGAGAGAGAGAGAGAGAGAAAGAAAGAGAGAGAGAGAGAGTCAACTGATATTCGATTCCTAATTTGCAGAAATCTGGTTACGAGAAACTCAAGACAAACAGAAACAGATCAAGTCCGTTTGGTTGTTTGGTCCAGAATTCCATTGTTTGCATGACAGCTTGAAGGTAATACAGGCAAACCTAAAACCTTTACCACTGACAACAGACACAGCTATTACGAGTATCAGGACCTGGGCAAAAACCATTGTACAGTTGGCGTTCAGAGTTACCTAATATTTCCCCCTCTAATTTCTCACTTTCCTCTGTTCGCATGTATTACTGAGGTGGGAGGCTTGGTCTAATTTTCTGCCCATAGTTGATATATTTATTTATATTTATGGTACGGTAGAGGAAAGTGACGAACATGCCCTAAATGTAAAGTAGACACTGTGGAGTATCAGGCGAGTTTCTCCACCTGTCTATATGATAACATACAGAAAGGACTTGTAAGGTGGCAGTACACAGCGTTGCCATACCGACACAGGAATCACCACACAGCTTTTACGTGGGCTATTGTACCTCGGGTTCAGAGAGGCGGGATTGGCTTCCTAATGGTGTGGGATCCGAGTTGGCTTTCACACGTGATAATAACATGCTAGTTTAAGAATATTAGTATCAGTCGTTTTGAAAGTGCACCGGAAAATGTAACCCAATATTCTACCTGATATTAATAACAGCGAATTTCCTTATATCTCTTCATCGTAATAACTTGCGGTCTTTGCAAGCTTGCTGAAGGTGTAGTGTATTCGAATGAACTAAAGTGGATAGGTAGGTGGAGGATCGGGCTGAGGGAGGGCAGAATGGGTGGGAAACGGAGTGGAGGGGCAGGATTGTGGAAAGTAACAGAGTGGAGTGGCAGGGTGGAATGGGAGACTGTAGATGCGCGGTGGAATGGGAGGGAGGGGGCGCAGGGACGTGGAAGGGCAGGATGGTGGAAGATCAGGGTGGTGGATTGGCAGTTTTGAATAGGAGAGTGGAAGGCCAGGGTAGAAGACCAAGGTGGAGGGGATGTTAAAAAAAATATAATAAATAAAATAAATACAGAAAAGTGATGAAGATGGAAACATGAAAAAGAAGAGAGGACAAAAGTAAAGTTGTGAAGATCAGACTAAAGATGAATTAAAGAAAGAGAGGACTGAAAGAGAGAGAAATTATTGTGAGATAGAAATTGTTAGACTGAGAGAAGAGAAAACAGAGAAGATGAAAAGTATAAAGCTAGTGATAAGGGAGAAGACAACGGGGAAAATGATTGCTTGAGAGGACAGAAAATTGCAGAGTAACAAGGTGAAAAAAAAAGCAACAGAGGGGAAACGGTTGAAATATGAGGCGATTCAGAAGTTAGCGTGTGCAAGGGAAGAGAAAATGCACAACTAGAGACGAACAGACAGGTAGAAAAGTAAAAAAGCAGAGACAGTTACCGGAGAAGTGAGAAAGTAAAAAGGTCACACACACACACACACACACACACACACACACACACACACACACACACGGCTTCATTGTATATCAGTGTCATTTATAGTTCCGCTTCATATCCCAGGTGTTATCAGAAGCACTGTATTATGTGTGTGTGTGTGTGTGTGTGTGTGAGGGGGGGGGGGCTACTTGAGTATGTGCTTGTGTGTACGAGTGTCGGGGGTGGGGGTGTCAGTGAAGGCCTGAAGTATTTATCGTCTATGCAGCCATGATTCCCAGACGAAGTGTCATGACCCTCAGATATATTTTCCTCATTACCAGATCCTCAATCGCCTCTCCTGGATGTGACGCCGTTAAATCCTTCGAAATATAGATCCTTCTCACACTGCATCAGGAGGCAATTATGCACACTTATTGCACTAACGGGTGTTGGGATTAGGTTAATGATGTTATTGAGGGCGGTGTGGTGAGGCAGGAGGAGGCAGGTGTGTTGGTGACAGGTAATTTCTGGATCAAAGCACCACCACACAGCGACCACCAGCTCAATGCCACATTCCACACGTCACATTCCACCGATTCCACACTCCCTAAACCCATTCCATATACATCTTCCACCTCACCCCCTACATCTTCCCTTCCACACTTGCCACAGTTAACCTTCCGCCTCATATATCACATCCCTCACTACCCATTCCACGCTTCCTACACTTCACTTTCTGTCTCATCTTTAACGCCCCCCATTCAGTACTACACGTCCATCGTTCTCCACTGTTACCACTACACCTTCCACCTCACACTCCACACTCCCATACTACACCTTCCACCTCACACTCCACACTCCCATACTACACCTTCCACCTCACACTGCATACCTCCCATACTACACCTTCCACCTCACACTCCACAGTTCTCACACTACACCTTCCACCTCACACTCCACACTTCCCATACTACACCTTTCACCTCACACTCCACACTACACCTTCCACCTCACACTCCACACTACACCTTCCACCTCACACTCCACACCTCCTACATTACACCTTCCACCTCACACTCCACAGCTCCCACACTACACGTTACACCTGGCATTCCACACCTCCTACATTACACATTCCACCTCACACTCCACACTTCCCAAACTACATCTTCCACCTCACACTCCACACTTCCCACACTACACCTTACACCTCACACTCCACACTTCCCACACTTCACGTTCCACCTCCCACTCCACATTTCCCACACAACACCTTCCACCTCACACTCCACACTTCCCACACTACACCTTCCACCTCACACTCTACACTGCCCACACTACACCTTCCACCTCACACTCTCTACGTCCCATATCCCACTACTGATATCCCACCTGCTACAGCTCCCTCCACACCTCCCACTACACAAGTCTACACACCCCACCATACACTCATTCTTCATAATACACACTGCATACACCCAGCCACACTTTACGGTACACACTTTCCAATTTCAGTGTTCAGTCAGCTCTTTTCAGGACACTACACCGCTACTGCACTACACTCCACACCTTCAGCGTTCAAGCACACACACACACACACACACACACACACACACACACACACACACACACACACACACACACACACACACACACACACACACACACACACACACACACACACACACACACACACACACACACTATTGTAAGAGGGGGCTACTGATAGTGTGGGAGGTATGAAGTCATTAGCCAGGCACTCCACAGTTATGTACGGCCTTCACTGCCCGCCTCTCACACAATCTGAACTCCCTTGAACTCCCACGTACACGTACACAAGGACCATTATACTCTCCCACCAACTCCCACGTACACGTACACAAGGACCATTATACTCTCCCACCAACTCCCACATTCACTAAGACCATTATTCTTGCCCACAAACTCCTACATAAACCCAGTCATTATACCTTACCCACTGCCTCCCACATATACCCACACCAATATACCTCATCCTCCTGTTCTCACATATATCACCACCATTCAGCCTCTCCCACCATCTCCCTCACTCACCAGAACCATTATACTCCACCCATTAACTCCCACATACACCCAGATCGTTATATCTTATGCACCAGCTCCCACATACACCCTCACCATTATATCTTATGCACCTTCTCCCACATACACCTAGATTATTATACTCCATCCACCAACACCCAAATACACCTGCCAGATCCCACATACACCTAAATCATTTTCCTTGTTCCAACTCCCAAAGTACACCCACCAGCACCTGCATACACCTGGATCATCTTACCTTACCCACTACCTCTTCCGACCTACACCCTGTCATTACACCTGTCCCACGCTTTGTTAATACACTTTCGAGGTACATAACAAAGCAGTTGGTTGACATGTCTGTGTTATAGACTCTCTCTCTCTCTCTCTTTCTCTCTCTCTCAAAGTTTAAGGGAGGTCTTTTATAGTAAAGGGGTGAGTCTAATGTCCGTCCCATACATCCTGAAAAGTGTGTCGTTGGCTAAACAACCTCTTGTAGTGAAAGCAGGAATAATTACTCGGGAATCGAAATAAATTGGTTATCACATCATAGCTTCCATTCTAACCCACCAACCGGTATTACACTCACGCCGTTTATAGCCAGAGAGATATTATATAAGTTTGTGCATTACAGAATCATGTACAGAAATTACTGCTTCCATCCTTACGCCACATTTTGTATTGCAGCCCAGCGGTTTATAGCCAGACACTGTAATGATTTGTGTGTGCAATAACGAACAGGGTTATTCATTAAGCGTGCCATCCATACCCACTATTACAACCGAGTGATTGATGACCAGACACTACGATGATATTAATGTATATTATAGAACAACTTCCGCCCTTAACAACAAAATACCATTGCAACCTAGCCATTTATAACCAAACATTACGATGATATATTAATGTATATTATAGAATAACTTCCACTTTTACCCACAATCCACTGTTACAACCTAGCGATTTAAACTGAACATTACGATGATATATTAACGTGTATTACAGAGCCTGGTTTAACTATTCTACCTTCCACCCTTACCCACAATCTAATACTGCACACATGTGGTTAATAGCCAGAGTATATGTCCTTGTGATATAGCGAGGACCAGGTATCAGTGCCAACAAGGAAACAGTGTAGCAATTATTGAGGCACGGGCAAAGAAAGGATTAAAACAGCTGAAGATACACAAAGGAAGTTGGGCAGTTCTGGTGAGACACATGGAAGAACAAGATAAATACCAAGAAAAAATAGAGGGAAATGACGAGGAGAAATCAATAAAATGCAGGTAATTGTTAGTGAGTAGTGATGGAAATGCCAGCAGATTATTTTTGTCGTGGCCATCGCTCATATGTCGCTGCGTCAGGCACTATATAGGTATAAAATACGTGTGTGTGTAAAATCCCGCTGGTATCGGGAGTGGACAGAGCACTTTGGCCAGTCATTCCCACCGCTGCTCCATTGGCATTCCCTTCACTGGAAATTGCTTTGGCGCCGTGATCCACTTTGCTTTTTCCAGCCCGATGGGGCGGTGCACGCTATTTTGTCTGGAACTCCCACTGGAAAAAAAAAAAAAAGTCATACATTCAGCTATTTCCAGGCACTTAAACCAAGAGCCAAAATACGGCAGCTGTGACAAAAACGTCTCTTCCTTTTTATTTTTTGTTTCATCACTCCCTCACGCCAACCCAGACAATCGTCCCTCATCCTCCATCCACTTTATCCCGCCAACCCAGACAATCGTCCCTCATCCTCCATCCACTTTACCCGCCAACCCAGACAATCGTCCCCTCATCCTGCATCCACTTTACCCGCCAACCCAGACAATCGTCCCTCATCCTCCATCCACTTTACCCGCCAACCCAGACAATCTTCCCTCATCCTCCATCCACTTTATCCCGCCAACCCAGACAATCGTCCCTCATCCTCCATCCACTTTACCCGCCAACCCAGACAATCGTCCCTCATCCTCCATCCACTTTATCCCGCCAACCCAGACAATCGTCCCTCATCCTCCATCCACTTTATCCCGCCAACCCAGACAATCGTCCCTCATCCTCCATCCACTTTACCCGCCAACCCAGACAATCGTCCCTCATCCTCCATCCACTTTACCAGCCAACCCAGACAATCGTCCCTCATCCTCCATCCACTTTACCCGCCTGCCTTGTTCACGGTCGTCGTCCTTTTGTTTTCCAGTCACACTTTTCTTATGTGCATGGAAGGCCATAGTAACGCAGGTAAATATCAGCTGGTTCTGTATGTGTCCTACTTTACCATCAAGATTTTAACACTGAGATTCGTTTGGCTCAATGCCAGTTGAATAAGACCTGAACTTAGATGAACAGAATAGAGTTGTCTGCACCATGAGATGGTTGATGGTGACAAATGAACGCTGTCAGTCTCCCATGTCTCTCAGCTGAATAATCTCGTTTGGTTTTAGCTGGAATGGAATACAAGAGTTGTGCCGACCACGAGATGGTTAAGATGCACAGCACGGGTAATAGTTCAAAGGCGGTAGTTAAGATGCACAGCACGGGTAATAGTTCAAAGGCGGTAGTTAAGATGCACAGCACGGGTAATAGTTCAAAGGCGGTAGTTAAGATGCACAGCACGGGTAATAGTTCAAAGGCGGTAGTTAAGATGCACAGCACGGGTAATAGTTCAAAGGCGGTAGTTAAGATGCACAGCACGGGTAATAGTTCAAAGGCGGTAGTTAAGATGCACAGCACGGGTAATAGTTCAAAGGCGGTAGTTAAGATGCACAGCACGGGTAATAGTTCAAAGGCGGTAGTTAAGATGCACAGCACGGGTAATAGTTCAAAGGCGGTAGTTAAGATGCACAGCACGGGTAATAGTTCAAAGGCGGTAGTTAAGATGCACAGCACGGGTAATAGTTCAAAGGCGGTAGTTAAGATGCACAGCACGGGTAATAGTTCAAAGGCAGCCAGTCATGTGTGTGCAGTTGGTCCAACGTACACGGGTGGAAAATGATGAAACCCTGCGATCTTTCCACATGCAACTGTACATGGCAGATTGCATGGCATTTGCAACGTCAATAATTGTTGCGAACTCCAAATCAAACACTGATTCACAGTAACTCATCCACTCGAATATACACGCCAGCCTGTTAGTCCATTACAATATACAACAATGCATAGACCAATGGCGTATAGATTTTGTAAAACTGCAAACATGCACAGATAATAAACGCAGTTTAACTCGCTTCAGTTATCCAAGCAGCCACTCTCAAACATTTAACTCTACATTACCCCCCCCCCTCTCTCTCTCTCTCTCTCTCTCTCTCTCACTTCCGTCACGTTTTAATCAAGCCTCGTTCGCTTCACAAGAAACAGCGTCTCCTTTCAATGTTGCCACCGATCTGCTCTCAAGACTTCCTGCAGGATATGAGGCAAGATGACGAGGAGGAGAATCACCTGACCTAACAAGAAAGAAGCTCAGAGGGTAAAAACTCTCCTCTGATGCAGCAAGAGACGTTCACCTCAGCATAATATAACTCAGCCGCACCATTGGCACGTGTGTAAGATTTACCATTAGCGAAGTGTAGAGAAAACGATAAATTGTATAATGTGGAAGAAATGTACATGTTTTAGACTATAATTAATATTCACAGACCCATGGCAGACTTAGAACCTGTCATTGGTTAACCCCTTCAGTCTGATGACGTCTCCTAGTAGCTTATTTTTGCTGCTGCCCCAAGATTTCATTGAGATGGAGTCCCCGAGCTGAGGAGAATAGAAAAGGTCATCCAACCCCTCCTATTCGAGAACTCTGTCTTATGGCGTGTATGTAGCGAGTATAAGGTGAAATAAGCCGTTGTATTGAGATTAAGATACCAGCAATGATTAAGATCAAGAGGAACAAGTGGAAGCCATGTGCATGCCTGGAAATATTTTCCGTTTTCCCTGATCTTTTGACACACTTTGGATTTGTTTTTAGTTTGCGTCGTCACAAGAAAAACTTTTCTTTTACTTCCGTTTATGCTTTTCTCATACTATTTCCTTCAGCTTTAGGGATTCACTAACATATAAAGTACGGTATTAATAAAGGTTCTACCCAAGACTCCAAGCTCTAATAGTCTGTTCTGATACAAATAAAATCGAACGTAGCTAAAAATAATACATATATAATTACGTCCTGTATATCATTGAAAGTTACTTTGCTTCTGTCCATGCGATTGTATTGAACTGAATGAAATTCCAACCTACAATGAACGCTCTGTATGCACAGTGGACGGCATGAGAAGAGAACGGTAGCACAGACCTAACAGCCAATATACACACTCGTGAACGGCATCAGTGGAGAACCATAGCACAGAGCAACATTCACCAGCTCCAACAGTGTATTTTCCTACCTCAGTGTCCAGTTAACACCCCATAATACAGCGTAAACGGCATGACAAGAGAACCGTAGCACAGTGCAGCAATGATTATCCCATTCACATCCAGTTGATTATCACCGCACATACTGTATACAGCGTGAATGACATGAGAAGAACCGTAGCACACAGCAACATTCGCCTGCCCCATCGCTGTACTCACATATAAAGCGTGAATGGGATGAGAAGAACCGTAGCAAAGAGCAGCATTCACCCTCACCAGTGTACTCACATATAAAGAGTGAATGACATGAAAAGAGAAGCTTGGCACACAGCAACATTCATCTTCCCCACCAGTGTACTCTCCCCGCTTCACAGGCGTAATAATGCTCAGCCTGGTTGTTGCAGTGGCTGAGCATTGGCTGGGTTACAGTACAGTTGTTCGCCATTCACCTCTGCCCAGTGGAGTTATATCACACAGCATTATCCTTTTATTACAAGAGGAGGTGCTGGAGAGGGGCCTTCATCCCTGGTACTAACATACCGTAGTTGTACGACTCCACTGCCTGATTATGCAAACACCCCTCAGTTCCCTCCCTCTCCCCTGCTTGTCTTCTGAAATGGCGATGGTGAACTGCAGGAGGGGGACAACTTCAGCCTCGAGTCTACTGGGTTAGCATTCAGAGAATACGAGGGTTAAAATTACTATTACAAGAGGAGGAGGTTGCTCCATCAGACTTCCTCTTCGTCCTTTTCGGCCGGGGACAATATATAATGCTTGCTGCTACAAGACTATTATATTCAGTTTACGGGGGTAGGGTATAATCGTAATAATGGATTTTAAAAAATGTTACCGGTATATTCAAACCTTCTGCAGTCTGTAAAGTCACTTCTGATCTTAATAAAATTGGCTGAAAGTAGCAAAAAAAAAAAATAACATCATGCAGTGAAGGGATAAGCCGAGCGCTTTAATAATATTCAGGTAATACAACACACTAACGTATTTGATCATATTGCACATGAATACGTAACTTGAATTATTGAGAAAAGTAGACCAATACCAATGCTTTTCCCTTTTCCAGTCTTCGTTTAAACCATCCCTTTCTTTCTATTTCCCTAAGTTTTCCAGTTCTTCTTTTGTATGACTTCACAGCTTGATAACTTGATATTCGTTGCCGTGGTAACAGTAGGGCGTAACACTAAGTAACGAGTATTATTTTCTCGGAAAGCATTTCCTGAAAGTAAGTAGAGGCAATTTCCCATTTCTTGTGCTGAGTAAAGGCAACGCTAATGTTGTTTTCGAACGTTAAGAACAAGGCAAATGGACTCTGTTACTGGATATTATGGGTTTATGTATTTTTGCGCGCGCGCGCACATACACACACACACACACACACACACAAATCTTTATCTTGCTTCCTTTTCTCATACATTGTTTTACCTTGTTAATTACACACCTCTCATTGTCCTTGTACTCCTCATGTCCAAAGTAAATATGCTAGGGTGGAACAGAAGGGCAGACATTTAGTTCCATTGCTGGGACATACCGGTATATAAAATTCAGAAAGGGGGGAGAAGACCAAGGAAATTAACAGTGCTGAATATAATTAATGAGGGATTTTGTGAAGACAGGTGAAGACAAAGGTTTCCCCACAGGTAAAGTATTCAGTGACTAGAATCTCTCTCTCTCTCTCTCTCTCAGGACGGAAGTCAGCATATGACCGCAGATAAGAAAGAAAATGCAGGTCACTTCAGGACATACCCAGTGGAACAGGAGATTGAGTTCTTGAGAAGTGGAAACATTTTGGAAGGAAGAGGCGGATCTGCAGTGAACCTGGGGGGGAGAAAGAGAGAGAGAGAGAGAGAGAGATATTACGCATAGATGTGCAGTACATGGACAGTACACTGCAATTATTTTGGTTTATTACGAACATCTCCAGTCTTCATTTCCCTCATGAGCGCGTGTGGGAATCTTGCCTGACTTCGATCTGGGTCAGCATCAGACTTTTAATGGGAAATTTTACACAGCAGTCCACCTCACAGGATCCCTCACTGACTGGCTGGGATTAGTTAATATATTTGGGTTAACCTCTTTCAGAACTTGAATTAATCTTATCCTCTCACTATCTGTCTATCCGTCCATAGCCAGACGCCATAATCCCAGTGGGAGGTGGCACGAACAAACTGCCGCCACACTTCGCCCTCTGCACCACCAGACGGCCTTTCCTCCATCTCAGATCACCGTCATTCATTTACCTCTTCACCATGGTCCTCCACCACCTTCACAGTCTTCCTTTACCACACTCCTTCACTCAGATAAGCTCTCTTACTCTTGATCTTCATTCGCTGCTCTCACGCGTTTATAATTTTTTGACACTGATATGGACTTAGATTAATTCCCTGAGACCCAGCACTCCTATTCATCACAACCTTTACATGTCACCACTTCGATGCTAATACCCACCGTTCATATTGTATATATATATGCATGGGGTACCTTACTCAGGACTGGTGGTATGACAACCGTTTTTTTTTTTTTTTTTTTTTTTTTTTTTAATGGAAGTCGGGCTGAACCACTTGATCACTCCCCAGCCCGCCTACATTGCATGTATTCTAACTTGGTCTAAAATTGCCAACTCTCCATCTTGATTGCTGTGATAACGATTAACACTCGAATACAGTACTAGTCATGAAAAAGTGCTGTGGATCGGATATAGAGCCATAGTATTGCCTTTTTCTTCCACTGGGCCACGTGAAATACGCAGCAAAAGGACGCCAATCTTTAGCCAAGTTAAGGTGCAAACAGTGCAGTGATGCTGGGTACAGCAGTGTGGGGTCCGTAGTTCTGGCCAGGTTAGGAGGCTGCCCAGCACCTCTTTCTGATGTGTTTATGTCTGGATGTACCACGCTGGTGTCCTTTGTATGGTACCTGTGCAATATGTTGGAATTTAGCGGAGGAGTAACATTAACAAAGAGTATATGTATGATATGAAGTTGCAAGAAGTCCCCTGATGCCAACGGGGAAACTGCCAAAGGATTGTGTTCATCAAAATATCGGAGAGAACAGGAATTACTGGGAAACAGGATGATGAAGACGACGACGGGACCAAAGATACCGGATATAAGAGGAATAAATGGGAATATGATGATGATGAAAGATAGCGGGCAGAACAGGAATTAGTGAGATGATGATGATAATAATGATGACGAATGATAGCGGACAGAACTGGAATTAATGAGATGATGATGATGATTATGAGGAAAGAAAGCGGGCAGAACAGGAAATAATGACATGAGGACAGTGATGATGATGATGAAAGACCGCGGACAGAACAGAAATTAATGAGATGATGATGATGATGATGATGATGAAGATAACGGGCAGAACAGGAATTAGTGAGATGATGATGATGATGATGATGATGAAAGGTAGCGGTGAGAACAGGAATTGATAAGGTGATGGTGATGATGATGATGATGAAAGATAGCGGGCAGAACAGGAAATAGCGAAATGATGATGATGATGAAAGATAGCGGGAAGAACAGGAAATAGCGAAATGATGATGATGATGATGATGAAAGATGGCGGGCAGAACAGGAAATAGCGCAATGATGATGATGATGATGATGAAGAAGGAAGATAGCGGGCAGAACAGGAATTAACGAAATAATGATGATGATGATGATGATGATGATGATGGACAGAACAGGAATCAGTAGCAAATAGGATGCTGCTGCTGCTGATGATGATGAATGTATGGGATAAACGTACTTGCATCAGGAATACTAAAACGAGTGGAAATAAGGTCGTTTGTATCGATTTGCCTTTGCCATCAGATTAATTACCACACAAATATTTGATCATCAAATGATAAACAGCCACTAAGCATAAAGAGACACAGGAGGTACCGATTTTTCGATTTCATTATATTTTCCGTAATAATATAACTGAAATATATTCTTGAGACAGCATGATAAGGAACTGAAAATATATCAAATATGCAAGGATAGGGGAAAAAGACTCTTTGAATATGGGCAAGTAATTTAATAGCTACGATATTATAAATTAGTCACACACACACACACACACACACACACACACACACACACACACACACACACACACACACACACACACACACACACACACACACACACACACACACACACAAGCCCCTTTCCTGCTATCCCTCCCCTTCACTCTTAATCCAGGACAGCATCTGTGACTGTCCAAGAAGAGGAGATAGAAACACGGGGAGGTAGTGGGTGGGGGCAGAAGGGAGGGGGGAAAAGAACAGATAGAGGGACATGGATGAAGGAGAAGAGGGTGGAGAGGGATGAAAGGACGAGATGAGTGAGTGGAGTCGGATAGGAAGGAGGGATGGAGTCGGATAGGAATCACGAGGAGGAGTGTAGGGAAATGAATTGCCAGAGACAGGGAGAGGAGGGGACATAAATTGCAGAGGGAAGGGGGTGCGGGAAGGGGTTGAGAAAGATGAATAAAACCATCTTGACTGACAGTCTAGCTTAGGACCCCTACATATTAACAGTGGCATTATGAGATTGGTTGTTACCGATATACGCTAGCCATTATCAATTGTATCCTCCTTTTGTTATAAACAACTAATTTTGTTTTGAAGCTGAAAAATCACGAGATCGAATATTAATGAGTACCGTAACCATGAAGGTGGGTGGTTACTGTTGAAGGTGCGCAGTTAATTTCGTAGGTGGGTAGGGAGGTGGGTACCTTGGTGGATGGATAGCCAGATAAGCTGTTAGATGGGTAAGTGATTAACCATCTATGAAGATGTAAGATGTGCAGATAGGTGGGAGGGCAGGCAGATTAGTTACTACATAAGCAAAGAGAAGGTGCTTATGTGATGAGTAGATGATCACGCTTACTCGTATTACGTTGGTAGCTTGGTATGTTGGTGGGTGAGTTTGGTAAGTGGAGGAGTGACTAAGTGGGAAATTAAGTAAAAAATGAATAGCTACTTGGGTGGGAGGGTAATAGGTGAGTTGGGACTGTAGGTTGGTGGGTGGGTTGGTGGGCAGATGTGCAGTTTTATGGGTAAGTAAAGGTGAGTAGCTTGATGGGGGCGAGGTTAACGAATAGGTGAATATATAATTAGGTAAAAAAGTCGATAGGTTACTGGGTACCTTATGTAAGGAGGTGAGTAGGAGGTGGGTGAGTAGGTATGTGGGCACGTGGATAGACAGTAGGTGAGTTGATAGGTACAGTTAACTTCACTCCTGTCTTTAAGGCCTTTCAATGCAGCTTCGTCTTTTGAATTTATTCTTGCTGTCTCCAGGCTCATCCATTCCAGGAGAGAATTGTAAAACTAGAGGAAATATTTGTAGCTTTCATTAACTCCTTCAGTACCGTACTAAGGTGCATTCGTAAGGCCCATCCATACAACCACTGGATACTTATGATCTTGGAACTATAGTAATGAAGAATGAGTGGGAAATGAACTTGTAGACGTGATGAACTGGAACATCATCCATGTTTCTGATCCACTGTTATGTCTCTTCTTCATGCTTCGAAACTCATGAGTAGTGCGTTCAGACGCCCCAGTAGCTCCACTGATCCTGCTGTATAAACCGGCTCTTAACCTTAATGAAATGGTCTGATAGCAACAAAAAAATGATACAAATGACATTCTCATGTTGCAGGAGTCAACACTTATCGCTGGTAATCCCTTCTTTTCTCAGTGTGTGAACCCCAAACTGCGAAGCGTGAATTCGAAGCACTGGAGGGGCAGGGAGAGGGATGTCGGGGTGGCCACGTGCTTGTCTGAGAGGAGGAGAGGGAGGAGGAGAAGGGGGGAGGAGAGAGGGAGGAGGAGTACTGGGGATGAGGAAGGCCAGTATCTGTTGGCTAATGTTACAGTGCAGACGAGCGCGCAGAGCACCGACGGATTTCCTCAGATATATAATTGATAATACTAGTTACAATCGCGATTTTATTTTTCAATAACTTTGTTCTGGCTGAGGATAAGTTATTTTGTTCAGCTGAAAAAAGCTGCTTGCGTGATAGACTTAGCAACAAAAAACCTGCTTGCGTGATGGACTTGGCAGCAACAAAATAGGCTGCTTCAGTTTGAGTGACGTGGTGGACGAGTGAGGGACGTTTGATCAGCAGCGGCAAGCATCCAGGGCTGGAACCCCGCTGCATCCAGGAAAAGATTTATGAACACCTTCAGTTTAGTGGCTGTGCCTACATCCCCTGGAGATGCAACGGTGAGTGTCATAGTACGGTGAATATTGAAAGACATTTTTATCACCGCACGGATATGGTTTGCCCCTGTATTAATATTGTGTGTGTGTGTGTGTGTGTGTGTGTGAGAGAGAGAGAGAGAGAGAGAGAGAGAGAGAGAGAGAAAGGGTGTGTATGCGCCCACATGGGCTTGTTCGTGCATGCGTAGGCTATTTGTGTGTGTGTGTGTGTGTGTGTGTGTGTGTGTTTGTCAATAAGGCCTTTCCTGGTCCTCACCACATAAATAAGGTGTTGCAGCAACTCATTTTTTTTATTTATTTTTTATTTTATTTATTTATTTTTTGTTGTGACAGGTCCTGTTTCGTTTGCGAACTTTCATTGCCTTCTCTTTTCATACCTCATTAGTGTTTTTTGTTGTTGTTGCCTTCTCTTTCTCCACACCTTCTCACGATGCCTTCTCTCTCCATGCTTTCTCTCTCAGCCTTCTCTCACTCTGCCATCTCTTTCATAATGCCTTCTCTTTCATAATGCCTTCTCTTTCATAATGCCTTCTCTTTCATAATACCTTTTCCCTCCATGCCTTCTCCATGCCTTATCTCTCCATGCCGTCTCAGCCCATGCTTTCTCCCTCCATGCCTTCTCTCTCTACGCCTTCTCTCTCCATGCCGTATCACTGTATCTTCTCTCTCCATGCCTTCTCTCTCTATGCCATCTCTCTCCTTGCCTTCTTACTGTTCCTGTTGCCTTCACTCGGCACGCATTCTTCTTGTGCTTCTTGTTTTGTTGTCTTTGTCTCTTCTCTTTCCCCCCCCCCTCTTCCCTTTCTCTTACATCCTCCTCCTCTTCATTCCACCTTCCTTTTTCGCCTTGCCCCCTCCATTCATATCCCTCTCCCCTCTCTATTCCACTCATTCTGCACCTTCTCCTCCTTCACCTTCCCTTTCCTTCTTTCCTCCTCCATTTCACTTTTTCCTCCACTTTTTCTTCAGTCTCTTCCCTTCTCCTCTTCCCGCCAGTTTCCTCCATCATTCCACTCTTTCCTTCCTCCCTCCTCCCCCCTTCCCCTCTCGCGTTTAACTTCCTGTCACAGTGAGATACCCGTCCTTTAGTTATTGCCTATTGCCTGTAACTCCCTCCCTCCCTATCAGGTCCTGTCGCCATCTCAATCTTTGCCATGATGCTTTAGATAGATTAACACATGTATATAAGTAGAAAGACACAGACATAGATAGATAATTAGCTAGGTAGGTAGGTAGGTAGGTAAATTGCTTGATGAATAAGTACATATATAAATAGGTAGATAATTAGGAAGGTAGGTAGGTAGATTGGTTGATGGATAGGTACAGTCAAAGACAAAAGTCGTGTCGCGGTTTTGTTCGAAGATTAAGTGCAACACTTGAAACATTATGAAAGCTCTACCACAGTTACATGTTCGTGGTTGGCTAGCCTGACTTCGTCAAGCTTCATATCTGCTGCTGATGGGATGACGGTATGATTGAACCCATGAAATTCCGAAGCCTCAACATCGACTCGCAAGAATTGCTGATTCCGAATTTCGTATGAGAGACGAAACGCCAACGGTTAGGCGATGATCACCTGACATTTCATCTTACATATTACCACAAAACGTCAAGCAGACCTACTACACCATGGACTGGAGAAGTCAGGCAACATGCATCCAACTAATAGGAATATGAGAGGTGGCATGATCTTCCGTTATTTACGGGAAACAATCCTGAACAGAAAGCTCAAACATTTGGTATAGGCATATCCATAGAAAGGTGGATTAGGATGTCAGGAGGAAGGCACAACGGAGAACCGTTATCGTTCAGGTCGTCCTCGTTTTACCACAACTCTAGAGGACCAGGAAATAATCACAACGGTGGAAGCAGCATCCGCAAATTGTGCTTATGCCATAAGATACGAAGTGCACCTAGAATGAAGAACAGGAACAGTTGTGCGTAGTCTTAGATCGTCTGGTTTATGTGTTCGAACTCGTCTGTGGGATTCAGGTTGCCAGCCACTCTAAAAGGGAAAAAAAAATCAGTTATCATAATAGAATAACTCTGTTCTCGTGTGTTGTATACTATAGTGAATTTTGTGTTACAACACTTAAATAATGTCCCAGGTCATAATTATCAACTTGTTTAGCTACTTTCCAGTGAAAAAAGATGGAGAACTGACTTCCGAACACCTCTTAAGCTAACTGAATTGTGACGCTCATAATGCTCGAATAAAAACAGAAGATGAGAAACGCTTCATCAATACTAAATAAAAACAACAGTCTGAAAGATTTAATAATTATGTAGATTAGCTTTGGTAAGTTACAAATCTATCTATCTATCTATCTATATATGCTGGCATCCACAGGCTGGTCACCTGGAGCAAATGGCAACTCAAGTCTGTGCTACCAACCGATCGTTCGACACAAAGCAGACCACTCCAAAACTATAGTCTGTCAGCAGATATTTTCACCAAATTTTACGACACGACTTTTGTCTTTGACTGTATATAAGTAAATAGATAGATAGATAATTAGGAAGGTAGATAGATTGCTTAATGGATAGGTATATAAACAGGTAGATAGAAACAGATTGGTAAGTGAAGACCGATGGACAATATATAGGTATAGACAGACAGACAAATACTGATAAAAGATAAGCCATTGACGCATATAGGCAAGTGAAGTTTCTTTGTTTTAATGCAGAACGCTTCTTATCACATGCCTAGAATAACGCCTTGTAAATTTTCGTTGTGGGAATTTCAGTTCGTATTATTTTCGAAACAGAATATCTGGTCTTTTTGGTGACGGCGTTTGGTTGAGTAGTCTGTTCTAATGAAAGGTGAAGTACTCTGAGGCCCGTATTTTCGTCGATTATGGAAGCTCCCTAACACCGTTTTTGAGGGGATTTAGTTTCTTTATTGCACCTATCCCTCCACCTTTGTGTTGTATAAATCCTAATATCTCCCCGCTTTTCACACACAGCACATAAAAGGATATTAACCAACCATATCTATAAATAAATCGCTAAGGAAGAGGTGATAGGGAGCCTCCTTAACCGACGAGAATACAGACCTGAAACACCCCATAGGTTGGCCCTCTGACTGTGCAATTTCTTTAAAAATGAATCACTCATTTGGCGTCAGCTGGAATAATGAAGTACATAATTCCTGGTTACAACGGTCATTGATATACTGTAGTTTGTAACCTTCTTGAGCGGTGGGTTTACTCGTACAGGAACAAAACAGAAATTATCGCCATACGTTAGTGGGCATGATACACAAAGCTGGTATTTGGCAGCCAAAGGGTTAAGGCAGTGGTAGTGGGAACGTGGCTCTGCCTGAACATGGAATATGTACGAGCGTGGTAATGAAAGAGTCACTCAGGTAAATAATATGGGTGTTGGTGAAACGCAGCGAGCTGTAGTTTATCAAGGTTAATTGCAAATTCCTTACATTGTTAGCAGTCAACGCCTGTGACGAATATTACTTAACGAGGAGTGAAAATATTTTCATACCGTTGTCGCATCTCTTGAACGGAGGTGCCCGATTTCCGTAGACTGTAATGAAGCCCCATGTTAGGGCACGATGCTCCTGCATGTGCCTAGTAGTATTGCCTGAATTCTTGCAACTACCAGTCAGCTATATTTGCCTTAGGAAAGAAGTATTCGATTATACCCTCCATTAACGCATTCACTACAGGAAGTCTTCCTTACACTGATTAAAGTAGTCTGGTAGAAGTAGGAAAAAAGTGTCAGTATGGCGAACGGGATTAAGGATAGAGTTGTTTGCAATGGTTTTAATACACATTAATTATTGGCCACCATTTTATATTACCCGGTCACCACAACTTCACCAGTTTTGGTCTGTTAACCACGCTACGCAGAAGCCTAGTGATTTATGTGTTATATTTGTAAAGTAATATTGGTATTTGGCTGTTTATACTAAGTCAAGTGAATAATGAACATCGTACGCTTCTCCGTCACCTCCACCACCTCCCCACCTGCTCCCGAGGCTCACACATCCCATTAGTCAGGTTGTGATTCATTTGTAATATTGAAGGGGTATTGGCCTCTCCTGTTGAATAATGGACTGATGCATTACTCCGTCACCTCCACCACCTCCCCACCTGCTCTCACGCTGGTCTCGAGGCTCACACATCCCATTAGTCAGTGTGTGCTACACCTGTTGAGTCTTTTTTATATTTCTAATGTGGTACTGGCCTTTACAGTGAATGTTGGGCTTCATCCACTACTCAGTCACCACCACTTCCCCACCTGCTCTCACACACTAGTCTTGGAGTTCAGATATTCCGTTGAAGTTTAGGGGTCGGGTATGTGATTCAGAATTTCAGTCCAGAAGCCCGACGTTTTTTCTGCAAATCCATATACCAGGTTTTAGTATTAAGGACAGTGCGAAATACCCTGCTGTGGATTTATTAATTTATATCACATGCTACAGTATAAGGACTTTCTCTTTTTGACTTCTGACTTAAGTGACTTTGTGCAAATTAAAGGAAAGCTCGTATAGTGAAATGGGTAATGAATGCTACATCTAAACAAAGCCTCTTCAAAGCTAAATAGATCCATCTGAAATAGGTGTTAGGACTCCATATTATATTTACAAATCATAATAGATAGATAGATAAATAGACAGATAGACAGCTCTATGCGAGCCTGGGAATGGGAAATGATCTTGCAAGTTACACTGAGGAAAAGCTGACGACAGATTACGAAGTAGCCAGTCAGGAGATGATGCAGTTAGTTTGTCAGCGATACAGCAGCCTAGTGACCATACACACACATACACACATACTCACACACAGGCTTCTAGAACTTTCCAACCACAGGGAACACACGTGACACGACTTCTGTTTCACCAGAATTTAGGAAAGAGAGCTCAGATGGAGGCTAGTTATAGAACAGGCAGGTCGTAGGGAGAAGGGCTTAGCAACATGGGCAAGAGGAGAGAGAGAGAGAGAGAGAGCGAGACAGGGAGACAGGGACTCTACTCATACTCACTCGTGAGTGAGAGACTTGTTAATATTTCCAAGACAAATAAAAATAGTCCCATACTATTCTTTACCTCTCCTGTCATTGCATGACAAATGGGAAAGAAGATTATCTACTTACAAAGTTACTTACGTATAACAACCGCTCGTCCACAAGTCTAATATATATAACTCCACTACAAAGTTTATACAAAGTTTTCTTATGACATAGGCCATGTTTGTGAACTGGTTAATCTTGTGTCTCTATGTGTCGATCTGTTTATTTCCTGACGTTGCATCTTGTGAGGGGCTAGCCTTGATAAAGGAACTTCGAGTAATTTTATTTTCCTCAGTAACGACCACTCTTGGCACGACACACCACCCTCTGTTATATACTGGCGCACCATATCTCTTCACCTCATTCTCTGGTTTACTCCCCATCTCCTCCTCCCACTCAACACGCTTTGTACACACACCTGGTTAACCTCACATTCTCTCACCTTCTCTCTCCATCTCTTTCCCAGTCTCCCTCTCCTTCTCCTTCCACATTCTCCATTCTTTTACACTCTCCTAGTCAGTCTCTCGCTCCATTCCCTCATTCCATTATAAGTATAGCCTCGATATTCCGTCCACAGGTAAACTTGTGTGTACTTGTTGGTTACTGGAGCGTCAAGTGGTAATTAGTACTGTAAGTTACGTGAAGTTATTATTGCTGCCACTTAGGAAATATCATTAACCCCTGCAGTACCAGGACGCTTATTCTTGTTGCTGATAAGGCAGGAAATACCATTAACCCCTGCAGTACCAGGACGCTTATTCTTGTTTCTGATAAGGCAGGAAATACCATTAACCCCTGCAGTACCAGGACGCTTATTATTGTTGCTGATAAGGCAGTGGTGTTCAGGTAGGCAATGTTGTTCAGGTAAGGGGTATATCTCTCTCTCTCTCTCTCTCTCTCTCTCTCTCTCTCTCTCTCTCTCTCTCTCTCTCTCCCTCTCTCTCTCTCCCTCTCTCTCTCTCTCTCTTCCTGGTAAGGCAGTGTTGTACAGGTAGACAATATTGTTCAGATAAGGGGTCTCTTTCTCTCTCTCTCTCTCTCTCTCTCTCTCAGTAAATGGGATGATATAATCGCTTCTCTGCCAGACGTCACTCCAAGCTGAGTATACTGTAATTTTCCCACATAGACAAAAGCACAATGAAAAGCACGTCATAATATTCAGGTTGATCAGTGTGTTCTATAAGAGTCACTTTAATTACAGTGGCCTGAACAAGTATTAAGTCCCGTCTGTCCGTGAACTTTCCTAATTACAGATTTTATATCCTCTGTGGTATGTACGTGTTCGTAGAGTCGTACTTGTACTTGAAGGCGTTAATCAAGTTAGTATCCTGTATCTTCACTAAGAAAAATGTGGTATATTTATGAAAAGTTGGATGGTGGCGAAGGTATTACTGAAGAGAATAAAGATGGTTTAGATAAATGTGTGTGTGGGACGGGGGAACGTGGCGCAGCCCAAACTGGAAAAAGGATTTCGATGAAACTTGGCAGGATGGTTGCAAGTGGGTCACCGTGATTTATTAACCTTTCCATAACAGTGTCTTCCCTACTGTTACGTGTCAGTTAACGACAGGCAATAATATTCATTTGAAAGTGAGTCCTGTGGGACTGAGAATGTTAATACTGAAACCATTACCCTCTCATGGTCGGAACAATCCTAGTATTTATTTCAACTATTGTCAGACGATTTCATTGAGAAGAGAGAGAGAGAGAGAGAGAGAGAGAGAGAGAGAGAGAGAGAGTCATCGGAGCGTGAGAGTAATAGACAAAGAAATAAAAGGTCAGTAGTGGATACGTCTCAGTAATGGCCATGAACTTATTATATAATTGGTGATAGTGCAGCATCCAGCCGGCACTTATTTTCTGCTGCAGTTAGTGTCATAAAACTTTTGAGATACTGCCTTAGAGTTTGTTGTCATTTTTTCAAACCAAGATATAAAGATGAATAAGTTTATCAGAACTGCAAGTTATGAAAAATAATTACTCTTTGTACTCCAACCTGACCGAAAATGACATCACTCAGTCTGACAGTAGATGTGGTGGTAATCATGAAGTGTCGTGGAAGGGATGTAGTGCCGTGGTTTTGTCTGTTTCTGCCCCTGACCTACATGAAATAAACTGCAAAAGGATGAAAATGTAGGCCAACTTAGAGTAAAAGGAGTATAGTTTATCTCCGATCGGCCTGTTTAATCTGATGTTGTCTTTCTTTTAATCAGACCACCTAGACGATTATTATTAAGGGATATTTCTTTTAGTGAAGATGTTAATGAAGGCTAGATTTAATCCCTCCAGTTCTAATATTTTCTCCTGAACTGAATAAAATCGTTTTGTAGCAGCCAGACTATAATTGATCAAAACATGCTCGGGTTAAAGGAGTTGGCCTGTCAGTCAGTTCACGAGGCACCCCGACAACGAGTTAAGCGACCACTCCCAAAGCAGTGCCCGCTGCCACAGTTATAGTTTTTAATGGGAGAATTAAACCCACACACACTGTAAAGATGCAACGTAATCCGCTTGACTTAGACATCTTCATACCTGGTAAGGGTTCAGGTACAGCCAAAAATGTTGACTCTTGACAAACACAAAACCTGTTGAGGGTCGAAATCGAGCAGATAATGTTGTCTCTTCACAAGAACATTTCGGTAAATGCGTATAGTTGGTCCAGAAAAAATCATGACGTTAAATTAAAGATTTTTTTTTTTTTTTTTTTTTTTTTTTTTAACGCAAGAGCTCAGCCCGTGTGTTTTACCGTTGTCTCTTACTTTTTTTTCCTGCCGTGCTCCCTAATGGGCTCTCCTCTGCTCCATTTTTATTTTTTTTCCTTTGTCGTCCTGTCCATTTGCACTCTGTTCTCATCCATTTTCCTTCTTTCCCATCTTCCTTGCGACTTTTTTCTTCCTTCCGTGCTCCCTAATGGCCTCTCCTTTGCTCCATTTATTTTTCTATCTGTCGTCCTTTCCATTTGCACCCTGTCTGTTCTCATCAATTTCCTTTCTTTCTTTCTCCATGTTTCTTGTACATCATAGCATAATAATTTTCTTTCAGTCTGACACACATGACACCAATTTCTTCCCTATCATACACTAATATGTTCTCACTAACCTAACTTCTCTTCTACTTTGATTATCAGTTCATTTTTCTTTTCCCCTTCCCTTATTTATTTATTTATTTTTTTTTCACGTATTTCTACCAGTTTTCCTTCACCTTTCATCGCCAATCTTCCTTCACTTTCCTCATCCCTCTTCCCTCGCGAATCCCTTCATCGTTTTTTCCCCTTCGGTCTGGCCCTCACCCTCTCCATCAGTAGGATCATGAAGTAAATTCCCTTGGACCAAATGGCTCATAACAGGAACTCGCTGGTATACCATCAGGAAACAGCGGAGAGAGAGTGGATGGGAGGGAAGGGAGGAGAGAGGAACGAAAAGGAAAGGGGTAAACAAGGAAGAAGCATGTTGAGAATGCATAAGGAGATAAGGGCTAGTGTAGAGAAGTTGGAAGGAAGGAAGGAAGGAAGGAAATGGGAAAAGAATAAAAAGGGAAAAATGTGGAAAAGGACGAGCAAGGGAAGTAGGAGTACAAGACAGGAGGAGGGAGGAAAGGGTGAAAAAGACGAAGAAAATTAGTAAAGATGAAAATGAAGATGGAAAAGAAAAACCAAAGGAAGAGAAAGACGAAGAGATGGGAGGAGTATAGAGGAAAAAGGAATGAGGGGAAAGGGAGATTTAAATATAGAGGAACAAAAGGTGTGTAGTGGAGGAAAGAGGAAAGAGTGAAGCGGAAAGACACGAGAAAGAAGTGAACACGGTGAGTAGTGTAGAAACTGAGACAAGAACAGGAAAGAAGTGAATATATTATCAGATAAGGGAAGATAGGGAAAGGAACACACACACACACACACACACACACACACACACACACACACACACACAGAGGCAAAGAAGGGAGAGAATGAGCGAGAGGAGAATTGAGAGACTGTAGGAAGTGAGACGTCGGGTAAGGAGATGAATAAGAAATGAGAAGGTAAGGAGAGGGAGAGGACAGAGTCTGGAAAATACAGTATTCTGAAACAGGAGGAAGTGAGAAGGGGAGCTGGTGAATTGAAGATGATGGAGGAGGAGATGACTAAGTAATGGAGGGGAAATGAGGCCGAATGATTGAGTCTGGGAAATGTTTGTTGGTGGAAGTGGGTAGGGACTTGAGTTTTGGCCTTGATGTCCGTGTTTGTGGAGCATCATCATCATCATTATCGTTGTCATCATCATCATCATCATCATCATGGTCGTCGTCGTCCGTGTTTGTGAAGCATCATCATCATTATCGTCTTCACTTTCTCCCATTATCAGTATCACCATCATGTTCGTTATTATCGGCATCGTCATCATCATCATCATCATCCCAACACTTTCCCCTTCCCCCACCTTCAGCTCCTCAGTTACAAACACCCTCTCCGTCCCTCTCATCCTCATTCATTTCCTTAATTTTCTGTCTTTCATCCCAGCTTCAGTTTCTTGATTACTGTCTCCCCTAATCCACCTTCATGTACAACCCTCCTCCCCTCCCTCCTGCCACGTGCATGTCCTCCACCTTGTCGCCTTGCTCCTCTCGCAAGGGGAGGGGGGGAAACGTTTTGGTGCACATGCGCGTTTGAGCAGTGGTCTGGCCTGCCGTCGTAGCCATCTAGGTAATCTAAAGATGCACGTCTTCCCAGTCTAGTTCTCCACATTTCATTCTACTTTTATTCCGTGTGTCACTGATGCAAACTAAATCTATTTTTTAATGAAATAAATAGTGTACAAAACAATAGTCAGGTGTAGTAAGGAAAATGAATAACCGAGGGAGAGACATAAGGAAGCTTCCCTGAGCAGGTGATGCGGCCTGCTGCATACCTGGTGTGAGATTGCTTGCCCCGCCCAGCGACATCGTCCGTCTCAACCTTTGACAGTATTGCCTATTTTAACTCATATTCGGTAGAGTAGGCTGATTATGTATGAAAAAATTCTGCTCTTTTCACCTATGCATCAATAATTCTACCAAATGTATCGGTGTAGGCGTAATAAAATAGCAAACCATAAGGTGGAAGTGCCTAGTGCGCATGCGCCAACTAAACCCTGCGCAGGTGCTCCCCCTCCCTCTCTCCTCTAGTCCCGGCGGTTACCTGTGAAGACATCCCTTCGTGTCTCCAATTTCATCTCCGTTCATCGGCTCAGTTAAGTCGTTTATTGTTATTTTAGTGAGTGGTAATGAGAAATTAGTATATGGGGAACACTTTGAAGGCTTTTGATGGCTGTATCTCATTTGTGATGGAGATATTAGCAAATTAGTTGATGGAGTCAGGGATTTCAACAAAAAGTGAAGATTTCAGGGGCGGCCATTCTCCATGTTAATCTCGGTTCATCCAGTTAGTCAAGTCGTTTATCGTTACATTTGTGAGTGGGATGGATAAATTAATGCCTGGGGAACACTCGGAGGGAATTTAGTGCGTGTGTCTTACTTGGTCATTGAGATATTAGAGAATTAGTTGATACCGTCATGATGGCCACAAACCAGGGGAGATTTCAACCTGTGTTCCATTTTCACCCTTGCCCATCGGTAAAGTCAATGTGTTTTCCCAGTCACTGTAGGTGGGACAGAGAAATAAATAATATCCTGGTACCCTTTTGAGGTGATAATGGAGCGTGACTTCGTGCTTGGTGATGGTGATATAATAGCGTGACTTAGTGCTTGGTGATGGTGATAGTGGCTGGTTTGTATACGTAGGCAGCACGGCCATCTTGAACGTTCAGCATCATTGATCAACTTCATCACCATCCATCCATATAGGAAAGTCGTATATCGTCAACAGTGTAGATAAAATCGCTACAGCCATGTTTGAAATATACTGTGAAATAGTATGAAGCAGGATTATTTGTTGGTTATGGAGATTCTACCGTGTTTGTTGATAGCGCCGCGACCCCTGCGAGACGTACGAGTTGGCAGCTTCGGCCATGCTCCATTTTCATCCTTGTTCATCCATAAAGCCAAGGCGTGTATCCCAGTCTTTGTCGGTGGGATAGAGAAATAAATGTCCTGGTAATCTTTTGAGGCGATAATGGAGAGTGATTTTGTGTTTGGTGATGGTGATAATGGCTTTTTTATTTTTTTATTTTTTTTTCATGGTTTGGTCGCACCTAAGCGGCACGGCCGTCTTGAGCATTCAGCGTCTTTGACCATCGTCAACTTCATCGCCATCCATCCATTTAGTTATTCAGTTTATCGTTAGCATTGTAGGTAACATCGCTAGGTTAATGCTTAAAATATACTTTGAGGTAATTTTAAGGTAGGATTATTTACTGATTTTTTGGAGATATTAGCGATTTTGTTGATGTCGCCATGATCCCTGCAGGACGTACACATGATTTCACTCTGGGCCGTGCGCCATTAATGCGTCAGGATGGTTAACTCGTTTCTCGTAATAATAATGAGTTGGATTGTTAGGTTAATGTCCGAAGATTATTTTATTCTGGTTTTGGATCATTCTGGACTGAGGATTTTTTTTTTTTTTTTTTTTTTTTTTTTTTTTTTGGCGAGTTTTAGGACACCATAACGTAGCACCATCTTCGTCCTGCGCCATCTTGTTAATCTCCATCCATCCGTATTAACTCGTTTATCGTTACTGTACTTGAACGATTTTATCCATTCTACTGCTGGGCTATTATTAATTCTGCCATCGGGTGATTTTATTGATTTTACCCCTGAACGATTTTATTCTGCTTCCACTATTGCCTCTGTTTCTGCTACTCCTGCTTCAGCTTCTTCCTGTTTTCTACATCTGCTTCTCCTGCTTCTATTTCTACTCTTGTTTCTACCTTGGCATCTACTCCTGCTGCTTCTATTGCATCTATTCCTTCTCCTTTACCGCTGGGTGAGTCTGTTCATTCTACTGCCTGACGATTTTATTTTTTTACTTTGGGATTATTTTCTTCCGCCTCTTCCTTCCCTCTCCTGCCCTGCTCATCTCTTTCTCTTGTCCCGCTTCCTCTTCCACCAAGTCCCTCTTCCTCTTCCCGTTGTCTTCATCGCGTACTCCTCCACTCCTGCCTCGTACGCCTCCTCCTCCCTTTTCTCCTCTCTCCTCCTCCTCCTCCCTCTCTTTCTCCCTCTCCTCCCTCTTCTTGCCAGATTACTACTCCTTCACCCTCTGCCTTCTGCAGCTCCTCCCTGTACTCTTTCTTCTCCCTTTCCTCTCATCTCTCCTCCTCCTCCTACTCTTACTCCTTCTACCACTCCCCCTACTTGTATTCCTCCTCCTCCTCCTCATCCTCATCCCTTTCTCCGCCTCCTCTTCCCTTTCTCCTCCTTCTCCTCCCCCTCTCCTCCTCCCTTTACTCCCTTCTCTCCCTTTCCTCACCCCAAAATCTGTGTCCTCAGTGGATGTTTATTTTCATGTTTGTTTATTCATTTTTATTTATGCCTGTCTCAGTGACTCCGATTATTGCTGGTGATTATGGCGGATGTGTTCGCTCGGATGAAAAGAAATAACCTGAATATGCACAGGAGAATCTAGAAAGGGAGGGAGGGAGGAGAGGGGCAGGAGTGAATGAAGTGTGGAGGGGGAAGGAAGGGGTGATGAGGTATGAGGGGAGGGGAGGGGTGATGAGATAGGAGGGAGGGAGGGGTGATGAGGTAGGAGGGAGGGAGGGGTGATGAGGTAGGAGGGCAGGGGAGGGATGTTGAGGTAGGAGGGCAGGGAAGGGGAGGGCTGGCCAACTGTGCTCAGGGTATTGGGGGAAATGGATGGGGTTTACCAAACGCCGTACGGCTTTGGTGGAGGGATTCTGTTAATAGTGTGGAAATGTTGGTGTAAATGTGAATATGAAGATACTTTACTAGACTTATTATAGCATAAGGACGACCCCCTCCCTTCCCGCACACAACATGCGTTTGTGCCGCTGAAGTCCACTAATGGATGGACTTACAGGTGTGATAAATAGGCTGAGCACATTTAGGTGATGTACGGAAAGGACTAAATATATATGTGTGTGTGTGAAAGTCGGGTATCACATGATCATCATCCCCTCCATTTTTTTGTACTGTATCGTACTTGTCGAAGTTACAGCATGTTTTCCAGTGTCCTTTTTTTTTTTTTTTTTTTTTTTTAGTAACATTAAATGAAATACATCCGGCTTGGCACGTACCGGTACGAAGTGAGTGATAACGTTTCACGAGGTTGTGTCGCCTTACCAACTGGATATTTACAAATGATCCAACAATATGGACACTACTTGGAATGTTTTTTTTTTTTTTTTCTCATTTTCCCTGAGGCCCGGAGGTTACCCAGCCAGTAATAAAAACATGGGTCAGACTCTGTTTAGTTACTGTTTCTGTGGAGGCAGTTGTTCGTTGAGTGGGTTATACCAGTGATCGACATGTGTTGGTGTAAACATTCCTTTAACCCTCCAGACTCCACGGTTGCTGCACGTTGGATCTGGTGGGAAGGGTACATAGCGTACCGCCCTTCGCCTATCGGCGTATAGTCGGGAAGCTCATAGGCCCCTTTTGTAGAGTTCCCTTCGTATTTAAGCTTTGGAATTGACCCCGACCTGACGGTCTGGGTTACACTGGGGTCTAGAATGTCAGTAATATGATATATATATTTTTTTTAATGCAAACAGATTCATTGCTTAACTGTTCAGCTTTAAGGGTATGGCAGAATACCTTCGTGGATGTATGGCACTTACTGTTTTTGTGCCGGACAGAATAGTATTATTCCGAGATCATTTTTAATTTAGCGGGGAAGAAAAAAAAGAGAGAGAGAGAGACAGGGAAAGAAAGAAAAAGAAACGAGTCAGCTGGACCCTACAATTGCGTGAGGAAATACTCTTTAAGATCTTCCTTTTTTTTTTTTTTTTTTTTTTTTTTTATATATAATTGTGGGGAGCGCGGTAGCTCGGTGGTAGGATGTTGGGCTCGTAATCGTGAGGTTGCGAGTTTGCGCCCCTCCTGGTGGCTGCTGTGCTGGGAGGGGTAGCGCTTTCCTGTAACCCTAGCAGGGCTACATGATCTGATGAGGTCTAGCTCGGGGATTAATCTCTTTTTATATAATTGTTGCTGCTGAACTATACGGTTTAAAAAGTAAACTTGAGTATATAATTAGATATTATTGGGTATCCAACACATTTTTTGCATCATTTCTGCCTCACCCCACACTGCTGCCTCTCCTCACACTGCTGCCTCACCACACATTGCTGCCTCACCTCACACAGCTGCACTCACCTCACACTGCCCTCTCACATCACATTGCTACCTCAACCTTACAATGCTGCCTTACCTCACACAACTACCTCACCCCACACTACTGCCTTGCCCCACACTGCTGCCTCATCTCGTATTGCTGCCTTACCTCACACTGGTGTCTTACCTTACACTGCTGCCTTACCTTACACTGGTGTCTTACCTTACACTGGTGTCTTACCTTACACTGGTGTCTTACCTCACACTGCTGTCTTACCTCGCACTACTGCTTTACCTCACACTGCTGTCTTACCTCACACTACTGCTTTACCTCACAGTACTAACTTCCTTCATACTCTTACCCAGTTGCTCACTCATTTTGCAGCTCACTCACTAAAGCCCCCACCCACGCACACACTCACTCACTCACCTGATCAACTTGACTCATTCATATCCCCATCCACTCACTCTCACCTACCCAGCCATCCACCCACCTGGCCACTTTATCACTCATCCAACCACCAACTCACTCACTCACTCCCTGCCCCCTTTTCACTCACTCACTCATCCTTTTTCATACTTTCCAACCCTCTCCCATTCCTTCCTTCGCTCACTCTTACTCATTCACTAACTCACTCACTCATCTGGCGTGTTTGGTGTCGTATCCTTCTTGGTCTGCCAAATGGTCTCCCTCATTACTGTTCATCCCCACCAGACCACGTTAACTCCACACTACCCCTGCCTTACTCCACCCCTCCCTTACTCCACCCCTCCCTTACCCCTCCCCTGCCATACTCCAACCCTGCTTTACTCCAACCCTGCCTTACTCCACCCCTGCCACTCTCTAGCCCTGCCCTACTTCACCCCTCCCTTACTCCTCCCCTGCTATACCCGGTACTCCAACCCTGCCTTACTCCATCCATGCCTTACTCCAACCCTGCCTTACTCCAACCCTGCCTTCAACCCTGCCTTACTCCTACACTGCTTTACTCCAACATTGCCTTACTGCAACCCTGCCTTACTCCAACCCTGCCTTACTCCACTATTGGCATACTTCACTCCTGGCATACTCCATCCCTGCCTTACTGCAATCCTGCCTTACTGCAATCCTGCCTTATTGCAACCCTGCTTTACTCCAACCCTGCCCTACTCCAGCCCTGCCTTACTCCAACCCTGCCTTACTCTTATCCTCATCCACCCCTGTCCATCCCTGCAATACTGCAACCATCCTTACCCAACCTTTGCCACTCCCTACTTTCCTTCCTTCCTTCCTTCCTTCCCACCTTCCTTTCTTCCCTCCTTCCTTCTTTCCTTTCCAATAACATCACCAATCCACTTTTGCCTCTCCCACCCTTTCAACAAGGTTTTTCTCTCCACACATATCATTAATTGACTTTCCTCCCTCCCTCTGCTTTTGTTTGCCTTCCATTTGCGTGTGTGTGTGTGTGTGTGTGTGTGTGTGTGTGTGTGTGTGTGTGTGTGTGTGTGTGTGTGTGTGTGTTTACTCACTGGCCATCCAATACTTCTTCTGCCACACCACTCCACGCACGACTTCTCCGCCGTCCACCACTTGTTAAGGACAACCCTGTCACTCCCCATTCCCCTCCACTCACCACTTCTGCCTATAAACTCCCTTCAATCTACCAGCTCCCAAGAGACCACCACACCCACCCACCACCCCCATGCCCACCAACCACCACACCCTTCCGTCACCACCACATCCACCTAATAACACCCTACTGCCCACCTCACCCACCAAACACCACCCTGCCACCCTCCACTCCCAATCATTATCATCCTGTCTCCCACCACACCCACCCATCACCATCCCACCACCCAACACATCCACCTACACCATCCTTCCACCGACCACTATCAACCAACACCACCCTGTCACCCACCACACCCACCCATCACTACCCTACCACCCAGTGCACTTACCCAGCACCACTCATCCACTTAGCACCACCCACGGCACCCACCCATCACCACACTGCCACCCACCACACCCACCCACTAAACCACCAGCCAGCACACACTCAACACTGCGTCAGACCCACAGCAAATCTCCAGCAGGGGCCAGAAGTCTGTTGCCCCTATCCTGCCTGGCGTTACAGCACCAGCCATTTCCCTGACACCAACGTATACCCAGGCTTCTGTTAGAGATGTGACAAGAGCTGGTACACACTATCAGGCCTGAATTTATTGACTGGTTGGATGGTGTAATTATCTAGTGTTACTCTCTGGCTACCGATATACGATTATAATGACCGTAAGAGAGACCCGTCGATGTAAAGATGTTAGAATCTCACAGGACCCTTACATCTCCACTGTTATTAGGCATTATAACCTTCTCTTCAGTGTTTTATTGTATTATCGTGTTCGTTTTTATTCCGTTCCATTTTCACAGTTTTAGTCGTGTCCCTCTTTCATTTCCATCTCTGCAACTTTCCTCCTTCTTTTCCTTTCACCTTTTCTCCACACCGACTCACTATAATAATTCTTGTCATTCAGCTTGTCTACCTATTCTCTTGCCCCTCCTGGACTCTTCCCAAATGTCGTTATGGTCACCTTCATCTCTATGCAGATTTATCCATGCTTAGTTCATCTCTTCCTATCATTCTCCCAATGTTCTCTTCCTGTCGTTCTCCCAATGTTCCTTCACTCAGATCATCCATGGAGATAATTACCATCTTTTCACATCCTACGGCATCTCACTTTCATTCATCTAACTCCTTTACTGCGATGATCGGTCTTTCATTTTATACAGACTACCACCAGACAATTCTACTCAGGTATCAAAAGTGCCCTGGTAGTGGAATGGTTAATAAAGGCTGCAGTTTAACCTCCTGCATGTTAATAAGGCTTTCCTAACACGAACAAACTGTCAGGTGATAGGACGAAGAAAGTGTAACAAACGACCTCGTAAAGAAGGGTTCAATACACCACATCTCAATTATCTACTCCTTGCCTTCATATTCCAACCCCTCCCTCCCCATCCCTTCCCTCTCTATTTCCAGTCCGCCTTCGCTGTCCTACACACCTTCAGTTCTTCAGCTGCACTTCCCACATTGTTCTCTTCCACCACCTCATTTCTTCAGCTGCTTCCCTCCCACCCATCCCACAGACACACAACTGTTCCCCTTTCCCCACCTTCAGTTCCTTACCTGCACTTCCCCCCCCCCCACACACACAGTCTCCTTCTCTCACCTTAACTCCTTGACTATAATCTCCTTCACTGTTCCCTTCCCCTACCTTAATTCTTTAGTAATAATCTCCCACATCCTCCTCTTGTCCCACCTTCAGTCGCTGAGTTCCAAACCCCCTCTCCGGTCCTCTCATCTGCATTCATTTCCTTAGTTCCTTCAGTTTCCCTCACCCTAATTTCATTTTCTTTATTGTTCTCCTAATCCCCTTTCATTTACAACCCTCCGCGCTTCCCCCACCTGCATGTCCTCCACCTTGTCGCCCTTCTGCTCTCGCATTCATAGACGTCCCAATACTCCTCGCCTCCTCTGACTCGTGAAGGCATGATTTGATCCGTTCCCGGAATTATCACCACGACAGAGGGAGGGGGAGGGGGAGAGGAAATGGAAGAGGGGGAGACGAAGAGGAAAAGAAAGGAGAGATGAAAAGGAAGAGGAAAAGGAAGAAGGAGAGATGAAAAGGAAGAGGAAGAGGGAGAGATGGAGAGAGAAAGGGAAAGGGAGAGAGGAAAAGCAAGAGGGAGAGGGAGAGAAGAAAAGGAAAGAGGTCTAGGGGAGAGGAAAAGGAAGACGGAGAGATGAGAAGGAAGAGGGAGAGAGGGAAAGGAAAAGGGAGAGGGAGAGAGGAAAGGGAAGAGGGAGAGGGAGATAGAAAAAGAAGAGGGGGAGATGGAAAGGGAGAGAGAGAGAGAGAGAGAGAGAAGTAAAGGAAGAGGGAGAGAGAGCTGGGGGAGACGAAAGTAATCACTGAGAGAAGAAGGAAGAAAGGAGAGAAACGCGGTAAAATGAGAGGGAAAAATTGCATTCTCGAGAAAAACAAATACCTGCTAATGGGTTCTCTTTTCATAATGTATGTACACAAGGCCCCTAAAATTACACATCCCCGTGGACTCCAGTATTATTAAAAACTAAACAGTATAACGTAACTAAATCAGCCAATAAAGGAACCGCATTGTAATTACCTGAAGTGGCTGATAATGACTGTTCCATGCTTCATAATTTTTGCCTCCTTTATGAGAGTAAGGGCGCCATAATTTTTACATAATTCCACGGTGTTATTGCCTATTATAATTCCTGCGTCGTAAGAGAATTATATGAAAGTGTGCCTGTGTAATTATTGATGTTTGTTGATGATGTTAGTTGATGTTCTCGCTGTTATATGAAAGTGTGCCTGTGTAATTATTGATGTTTGTTGATGTTAGTTGATGTTCTCTCTGTTATATGAAAGTGTGCCTGTGTAATTATTGATGTTTGTTGTTGATGTTAGTTGATGTTCTCGCTGTTATATGAAAGTGTGCCTGTGTAATTATTGATGTTTGTTGTTGATGTTAGTTGATGTTCTCGCTGTTTTGGCCACAACTTGATAGTGATTTTTATTTTTACTTCCTCATTGTTTTCTTCGTTTCCTTTCATTCGTCCCTCACCACATCGTTTTAATCGTGTTTTAATATTTTTCGTTTCCATTCATCGCTCACCACTTTGTCCTCAGTTTCTTTACCATATTTTTTTTCCATACCTTCCTACTCACTCCATCTCTCTTGTCTTCCAGTCTTGATTTCCCTCAGGTTTTCATTTTTTCTTTTTCTGTGCGAGTAATATCCCACATGTCGATTTCTCTCTCTCTCTCTCTCTCTCCCTCTCTCTCTCGCTCTCTCTCTCTCTCTCTCTCTCTCTCTCTCTCTCTCTCTCTCTCTCTCTCTCTCTCTCTATCACCTTGTCTCCTTCCTCTTCCTCCTCCTCTTGCCTTTTGTCCCTGTAATTGCTGGTTCCTCGTTCAGTTAGACCTTTCACTCATTTTTACCCTCCTTCCTCACTAACGTTTTATACCTCTGTCTCCATTCTTTTTGTTTTTCTTCCTTCGTCTTTCCGTTGTTCCTCTAATTACTGCTTCGCCTTTTGATAAATATCTTTCACACTTATAATGACCCATACTCGGCCACGCTAAACAAACAGGCAATTCCATTCACAATAACTTTAAACTGTCGACTAAAAATCAGGAATAAAAAACGCATAGCATGAAAAACGATAAGCGTGGATCTCAGAGTAAATTCTCGTCCAGAAGGAAATGAGAGCGATAAAGATTTTAAGAGAACGGAAAGAGACAGAGGGAGATAAGGTACAATGAGAGACATGGCGAGAGAATTTGTGATGGTCTTAGCAAAGGACGAAGAGAGAAGAAAACTGATGATGAAAGCGTGCATTTGAGTGTCACGGAAAGTGAGGGAGAAAGTGAGTCAAGTGATTTAATAATCCTTTTAGGCCAAGGACATTATTTTTTCATTCACCAGACCATTCAGTGGAATTGGGAGAGACTTTCCTAGATGGAGGGGTGAACCGTATCCGTCATTGATTCCTTCAGTACGAGAGGTCTTTCCTAACTTTAGTAAAATGGCATCGAGGCAGCAGGAATAAAACTATATAACTGATCACCCCAGAAGTGGTTACGAAAGTGAGTGAGATCTGGGTGAGTGGGTGAGGCTCAACACTTACCTATCCTCTGCAGTACTTTTTTTTTTTTTTTTTGACTCGTGGTGTCTCGAGGCTATTTTATGTTGCACAGGAGAGGCTTTTTGACCTAAGTGATCAGGGTTAGATATAGCCTTCATTTTCCATTTTACTGCTAAAGTGTTCTTTTAAAATTATCTAAAAGAAGCAAGAATAAAATGGCAAATGACGTAGTTGTAGTCAGTGAGGTAAGGGTAAATGTGAAGCCTATGCCTAGAGTCGGACATAAAAAAAAAAGAAATGAAAATATAAGTACCGGTATTGTATTTAAGATTGAGAACGTGGCAGACAGACAGACTGGTGACGAAATAATGACGCCTCACCTTTAAAAAAAAAAAAAAAAAAAAAAAAAAAAAAAAAAGGACCCTGTAATGTATCTGAGGGAAAGACGCAGACAGACAACAGGAGAGGAAGTGGAAATAAAAATAGGAATGAATTTATGAAGATATGTAAAAGTTGGCGAGGTTTTAGCATATTTTTCAGCCATCCATGTTTACCTCTTCAAACTAATGTGCTCTATCAAAATAGTTAGTCTTACCCTTACCATCACTATATTCCGTTCACTGTAACTTGGCCGAAAAATTTCAACATCTCCATCTTGAATGCCGAACTGTAACAAGAGATAAGCACTAGAGTCTGATGCTAGTCACGAAGTAGTTCCATGGAAGGGATGTAGAGCCATAGTATAGTCTTAATCAACCATTCAGCTACGTGAATAATATGCTAATGGAAAATCTAGGCCAAGTTAAAGTGAATGAACTATACCACTAATACTTCCGCCGGGTGCTGGAGCAGGGCGCCTTCGCACGGTGGTACTGACAACTTCGGCGGCGCCGATGCCTGGTTATGCAAATGTCCCTCAACTCCCTCCCCATCAAATGAAAGGGCAATGGTGGACTGTAGGAGGGGGGCAACTTCAGCATGCAGTCTACCGGGTTCGCATTCATATGAACGTGGAATTGTAACCTACCACCACCACACCACACCACACCACACCACACTTCTACAATTACCACCTCTTCAGCTACTATTATCACGTGAATCATAACTACTGTGCTTCGTCTACGTTAACCCTGCCTAAAATTCTCATGTCTCTCTCATCAAATTCTGAGATTTATCAGGAGATTAACGCTAGAATATGATGCTCTTCACGATGAAGTGCCGTGAAATGGTTGAAGAGACGTAATGTTTTGTCACAGAACTACGCGAAACAACCAGAAGAAGACCGAAAAGTTGCGCCAAGTTGAGGTGAACTTGCTATAAAACTTCCACTACTTTCATAGTCACGTTTATCACAACTACTAGTGTCACCATTCGATTGGACAGTTTCGTGGGTGGGGGAAAGCTGTTTGCTTTCCTTTGAACTCCTTTGTACACCATCACAGTTACTGCCATCACTGTTAACCACCACCATCGCAATGTTCACGCTCACCATAATCTCAAAACTGTGACGTGTTTGGATAATTTGGTTTCATTGCAATCCTGGCATTATCAGTGACTGTTGACGTCCAGTGTTGCGGTTTTTTGTGGCTTTAGTTTTGTATCAGTGTTGCAGCTGATACTCCGTTATGTTTCAGTGGTCGGGACAGCTGTAGTATTATGTTCCAGCTAACATCGGACGATTTTGTATCGGTATAATTATTTGAGTCTGAGAGAACTGATATTCTAATTATTGTGTTGTAAGTTCGTATAAACCCTCTCTTGGTTGGGACAACGGTAGCAGTGTATTGCAGGTAATGGCATATGGTTTTACAGAGCTGAGAGTAATAGGAGCCGGAGAGTGCTAAGTGGCAGCGTTCTTCGGTTTTCATTGCTGATGGATTGGTGGAACAGCTGTGGAATTGCTGGATATTTTTCTCTCAGACTCTAACTAATCGGATTTAAGGCATTAAATGCACAGGTGGGAATAGTTGTATCGATACTTAACGCACACGGGCGAATTGTTGCAGAGGCACCTCCAAGCCTTAATTGCAGGAAATTGCAACTATCTGTAGTGATTTCAGGCCATTTATTCTCCTATGCCCTTTTATTTGCCATACCCATGTTGAAATTTATGTATTTTTGTTTGTGATTGAGATGAATGTAGTATTTTCTGCTAGCTAACACTATTTCACTCACTTAAGTGACTATAAGAGTCTGATATTGTTAAAACTGTCACCATAGATTCTCTCACGGCTGGAACTACTTGAGTCTCATTATTCTAGCTAGTGTTAGGTGATTTTCTGGTCCGACTCGTAAGAACTTGACTGTTAAATACTGCTGGGAATGTTAGGTAGTCTTATACAGCTAGAACAAGAGCAGTTGTACAGCGAATACCTCCCCAAGGCAACACCATCCCCATTTCTTGTTCTTTTCCTCGCCGCGACTTTTGAGCCTTTCGCCCAAAATATAATAACTTAATCTTCTGTGCTCCATCAGTATTCCATTTTCGGTGCCATTCCATTCAGTAACTTTTCCATAATGATGCTAAGTAACAAACGGCAGACAGACGGACAGATAGATACAGACAGACCGAAAAGCATAACCTCCATGACTGAACTAAAACTGGCTCGGAGGAACTATTATTTATATATGTAAAGAAGATATTTATGCTGACCTGCCATATTGGATTTGATGTTCACCCAACTAACGCTGCTGCTGAAGTGTTGGATATTGATATTATGATCTCACAGTGCACGAAGAAATATTGTACTGTTAGATAAATTTGTAGTAATTAATAAATACTTATTAGAAGAGGTAGGTTATTAGTAATTAGATCGCCGTTGGAAATAAAGCCGGAGTCTGCTGAAAAAGGCGTCTGAAATGTACAGTAGGTAACCGTACTATAGGTAAGTGACAGAATATTAGAAATATGATTAATTGATGATGCCTTAGGAAGACTGGAAGAAAAAGCAGAGAGAGAGAGTCATTACAAGCAGTCAAGCCTGTCGCCGGCCAGAGTGATTGATATTGAGCTAATGACACCATCGATGCCTCTGTGTTCACACACTGACTCCTTGCACCCTACTCTGCCCCAATTAACTTCGCCAATATTCGACTGGGAGGGTGAGGGTTGAACCCGCGGTTCAGATGGAGGGACGAGGCTGGGCAGTGATTACGGGAGGGTGGGTTGGTGTGGAATGTAGGACTAGAGGTAGGACGAGGCTAAGCAGTTATTAGAGGAGGGCGGGTTGGTGGGACGAGGCTGAGCAGTTATTAAAGGAGGGCAGGTTGGTGTGACGAGGCTGAGCAGTTATTAAAGGAGGGCAGGTTGATGGGACGAGGCTGAGCAGTTATTAGAGGAGGGTGGGTTGGTGGGACGAGGCTGAGCAGTGATTACGGAAGGGTGGGTTGGTGGGACGAGGCTAAGCAGTGAATACGGGAGGGTGGGTTGGTGTGGAATGAAGGACTAGAGGTGGGACGAGGGTGACAGGGTGGGTTGGCGTGGAATGAAGGACTAGAGGTGGGACGAGGGTGACAGGGTAGGTTGGTGTGGAGGGAAGGACTGGAAGGGAGAAGGACTTTGGTTGGCTGGAGGTTTCATTGTCATCATGCCAGAGAATGCACAGGATTTGGCACCACGTGTTTAACACATTAAGATCCTGATATTCATTACAACTCCCACCGCATTGTTTATGTGCTAATATCAGTTCCCGCCTCCATTCCGGACAGCAGCCAATTTTTAGCGAATTGTCCATGAACTTTTAGTGGTGTATTGTTTACCAGGATTACTTTACGAATGTTTTAATTGCTGTATGAAGCATTTATACACATACAGAATGAAGAAGGTGGTTTTGAGTTGTTTGCATAAATTTCGAGGGTTCTCTTTCTCCTTTCATGGTTCCTCGTTCAGTGTACTGCAGTTAAGAGCAGTAACTCATTTAAAATCCTTTGTAGAACTAAAAAATTCCATTGAACGTATGTCTTGCAGTTAGGCGATGGCCCCACGTGTTTGTGCATTAGGAGTATAGGATCCATAAGTTTAGTGAAAGTCACAAATACTGGTGATTCTCTCTCTCTCTCTCTCTCTCTCTCTCTCTCTCTCTCTCTCTCTCTCTCTCTCTCAGCCTTTTCAATGGCAAGGATTTGTTTGGAAATAAATAAAATCATCTGGCCTTGGTCAGCACTGAGTGCTATAAATAATTCAGGGCACTGAAATCTGCTAAATGGCGCGAGTTGCGTTCGTGCTTTAGGACAGCAGTAAGTTTTATTGATTATTTGTTTGTTGAAAGCATTAATGCTTGTATGAGAGACCGTGTGTTCCCCATCACACACGTTCACTATTTACTTCATTTGCATTTCTGTACAACATTTCTTAACTTCCTGTCAACATTGTTCACAGACATGGCCGGATAAGTATGATATTCTGTTGTATGTACGATTTATTGAAGCAGATTACCGTACATAAATTTGCTATTGATGTAAAGTTTACTACCTGTTTTGGTTTTATTATGTAAAATATTTAATATTCACAATTTCGGGACACTACCGAAAGTCCTTTACTGAAAACTCCTCAGCCAAAGTATCGCACCCTTTACATTATTATGTACTCTAACATGAACGAGTCATTGTATTATATGTGCCATCCTGTACTGTACTGGTAAGAGCTACCCTTCATATCTTTTAGTAGTGTATTACACAAAACACGCGATACTGGACATTATGTAGTTTGAGGTACAGATCTAGCGTAACAGATCAGTTTATGCTTCAAGGAATTGTTCACTTTCACAGGAAGCACGATATTTTTTTTTGCTAGGTGTCCATGCAGTCCACATATCTGGTATCAGGTGTTAACTGGCATGTCTGTGTGTTATCCCTCTCATGTCGGTGTGGTAACCTTGCCCTTCTGGTCCCTGTGTAGTGTTCCCGTGTTGTGGTCCATGTCAGGTGTCGGTGTCTGGGGTGAAGGGACAGTGTTAACATGGAAAAATTGCCGACTTTGGTTCTTTCCTAGCAGTTACAACAGTTAGTTCGGCTCTCTTGTGGTGTGCATTTTTTTTTTTTTAATTGATGCTTTTTATTAATTTCATTTATGCTCTTATATTTACAGTACTGTCCTTATTTTATACAGCCCTGTGCTTAAGTGACAGTTTGTGGGCCCAGTAAATGTGAGGAACGATGCGAAACGAAAATATTACAAAAAAAAAAAAAAAAAACTTTTTTGTACATTATTCATTGGACTATGCAGTACCAACACATGTCCCACTTACTATGCATACGGCTGTTAGTTTCACTTGCAATGGAAAGGATCTGTGATGTACTTGAATAAAATGTGTCGATGGGTGTATTCATGTTAGTATTTACTGTATGTATGTATGCGTGTATGTATATATGCATGTATGTATGTATGTATGTATATGTATGTATGTATGTATGAATGAATGAATGAATGAACGTATGTACCGTATGTAAACTCCACGGACAGTGTCAGGATTTACGGTAATGAACACTCTCTTAAAGGCCGCCGTCAGTGGCCCTTCTGCACGATGTCACAAAGGCTGTGTTGCGGTAAATTCAGTGCCCACAAAGACAGTGATCCGCCTAAAGGTCATCAGGTTGTTTTCGGTAGATGTCAAAAGACCAGAAATTAGTCATAACTCAGGAACCGGTGGCCCGATTGGACTGGAAATTGTTTTATTCTTCAAGTTATGTCATTTTAGCGGTACCTCGCTCTAACAAATTGTGCTACAGTGCGCTGGTTTTCTTGTGTTGCTGTAATAAACGGACAAACCAACAAACATACAGAAATCGGATCATTATAATATTGATAGACATTTTAATATAGATTTAGACGTTCATGTATTTTTACCTTTTTTTTTTTTTCGGAAACGCATTACTTCGATAATTTCCACCATGCTGTTCCTTGCACCCTCTTTCGAAATGAAAATGGAGACTGTGAGTGCGTTTAAGTACTTGGGTAGTGATGAGTATGGATGGAAGTTTAGAGGGTGAAGTGCTTGAAAGGGTACAACAAGGAAGAAAGGCTGCTGGATCTTTGAAAGCAGTGATAAGAAACAGGGAAGTGAGCATGGAAGTAAAAAAGTTACTGCTTGACAGTATTGTGATACCAGCTCTAACTTATGGAAGTGAAGCTTGGACCTTGTTGAAGGGACAGAAGTCAAGAGTGAGGGCAGTGGAAGTGAGTTATTTGAGAGGAGCATGTGGAGTCACATGGAGAGACAGACTGACAAATGAGGAAGTGAAGAAGCGTTGTGGTTTGGATGTGGATGTGACAGGAAGCGTTAGGAGAAACACACTGAAGTGGTTTGGCTATGTGGAGAGGATGGAGAACGAGAGACTGACGAGGAGAGTGTACTCTACGTGATTGTGGTGGAGGGGGGGGAGAGAGAGGGGGAGGCCAAGGATGAGATGGAGGTATGGAGTGGAGAGATATATGAGACGGGGGAGTGAGAGGTGGGAGCAGGGCAGTGAAATGGTGGGAGACAGGGCGACATGGAGGCGATATGTTTGTGGCCACCCCTTACGGGATTAAGGTGTCTGGCAATAGATAGATAGACAGATAGAAGATTGGTCGATGACTAATATTGAACAGCTTTCCCCAACCCACGGTTTGCGAACCGTGGCAGGTGTGTCCAAGTGGCAGGTGTGTCCAGGTGGCGAGTTTGTCCAAATGGCGTGTGTGTCCAGGTGGTGTGTGTGTCCAGGTGGTGTGTGTGTCCAGGTGGTGTGTGTGTCTAGGTGGCGGGTGTTGGTTTGTCCAGTTGGCAGGTGTGTCCAGGTGGCGGTTTTGTTCAGGTGGCGTGTGTGATCCAGGTGGCGTGTGTGATCCAGGTGGCGGGTTTGTTCAGGTGGCGGGTGCGTTCAGGTGGCGGGTGTGTCCAGGTGGCGGGTGTGTTCAGGCTGTGGGTGTGTCCAGTTGGCAGGTGTGGGGGTCAGATGTGTCAAGTTTGTGTGAAAATAATCCTTGGGTATGTCAGGTGTGTTAGTGTTATGTTGGAGTCAGGTGTGGTAGTCAGGTGTACAGGTCCTACGTGCAAGTATCCTTACTTAGTCTGTTTGCAGTATGAAATAGTGAATGAAATTTTGAAAATGATCTCCAGCGACTCCTTTATTTTCGTGCCTGCTGATTGTCGTAACATAGCCGATCATCGAATTACCAATGCCGTATATTATGAAATAGATTTACTTTCGGGTGATGAGGTAGCGGTTCTCACCACAGCAACTGGAGCGTCTGGGAACTTGACAAAAAGCGGTATTAGGACTAACTGCTGTATTTTAGGGCTTCCTATGGTATTATTTACGCTTGCTGTGGGCCTCTAGGTTTCATAGGATCTTCTCCTGTTGACAATTGCGTCACAGTTTTGTTGTGCTTGCATTTAACTTTTGGGATATTGTAACACCCTCAGGCTCCCACGAATCACTCTCCGCTGCATAAGGTTGTTGCAAGTCAGCGGGAAGAGAAAACTAGAGTTGTCCACAACACAAGAAGGGTGAATGTGATAGTACTGACATTCGTAGATTCCTGTTAGTTCAAGATAAATCCTTAGCTTCAATACCCCAAGTGTGTTATTAAGTACCCCGATCTTTTCATTAATTTTTCATCCTGCAATCTTGATCAACGTTTTCCACGTTAACCATGTTTAACCTTCCGGCCTCTGCCTGTGTCCTGCTTATTCCCCCCCCCCCTCTCTCTCTCTCTCTCTCTCTCTCTCTCTCTCTCTCACCGGCCCTCTGGCATCGTACACGCCACCAACCACAGTTTTAATTGTTACCCACCAGCATCACCCACGAGTTGGACTGGTAACTCTTTCACCCTTCAATTTATGGCTGAAGCAACCTTTTTTTTTTTTTTTTTTTTTTTTTTTTTTTTAACCCTCTGCTGGTCGCATCATTTTTTGCAGTGTTCCTTCTTTATTCAACTGGGCAGAGGATGGATTACTGGAGCTTTATAGAGTTATTCCTGTCCCCATTAACCCGCTCATTGTAGGGACAACTCTAGTATTGTATTGAGATCAACCTGATACGATTTAGTCAGCCAAGAGTGAGTGATAGGAGCTTGAGAGTTGATCCCAAATATTCCATTAACTAGGAGAATTTACGAGGTTGTGTAGTGGCTAGAACGTACCAGTCGGAGTAACAACCTTGCTTAGGCGCGATCCCAATGAGGTGACTGGACGAGGAAGCAAGAATGCAATGAAAAATACGTGCTCTGAGTCAAGGGGTCAAGACCTGGAAGGCTACTCATGGGTGAAGATGTGATGGTGTTTGTATTGTAGCCTTTACGGGTATTATTTTGTCCCTTCAGTGCAGTAACTTACTTTACATTTATCCTTGTTTTCCCTAGACTATTATCTTTAACTAAGGATAGACTTGTAACAAGTGGGTTTAGATCCATCCTTCATTAACCCCTATTCCATCCAAGTGGCTCTTAAGCTGAAGTAAATCGTCTGGAAGTAACTATAATAAAACAAAAAAGGTTATTTATCTGAAGGGGTTACATGGATCTACCTTCCCCGTGGGTCATACTGTCAGAAGCCTGTCCCAAAACTGACTTCAAGTTGACGCGACCAAAACTCCTCCAGCTCATCGCTACATCCCTCATATATTCTAAAACGGCTTCTGTAATTTAATCGTAAACAAAATTCCTCTCTCCTCTCCTATTTATCTCTCCACGGTTTTTAAAATTTGGTCTCATAATTCGAATCAAACGACACTGGTCTGTTGTTAGGTAAAGTCATCAGTGTCAGTTGCTGCGATTTTATCTGACTGGTTCTCAGAGTCTAGGGAGAGAGAACAAAATTGATAGATCTTCGAAGTGGACAGTACTTCTCTACTTAATCCATTACCTACCTTGAGCCATTTCTTCCTTGAATTTCCTTGTTTTATTTTTCTGTAATATTTACTTGTACATATTTTGTACGTCAGCGTGTCATCCCCCATTCACCCCTCAAACCACATTTATACAGTGTATTATATTAACAGACCGATGCTTTTCTATCAGCTGATATCACTTGGTAAACTAAATAATTCTTTACATTTTGAAACGCCAGACGAAGGGATTTTAAATAATATACGGTAGCTAGTTGATGATATGACAAACATCATCCATTATTGCAGTCATCAGTAACCCTCACATAGTCGGGCCAACTCAAGTAATATAGTCCAGTTAAAGCCAGACCAATATAATTAGCTGAAAGTGAGTCATAGGAGCTGGACAGTACTCAGGTAAAATCACTTGGCATCAACCTCAATTTTTAGAACCCCGTAATTACTAGACGAACCAAAACATAGTGGAAAATATCGCTTATCTTGAGTTTCATGGAACTTTTTTTTTTTTTTTTTTTTTTTTTTTTTTTTTTTTTAAGAGAGAGAGAGAGAGAGAGAGAGAGAGAGAGAGAGAGAGACGAACAGAGGAAGAAAAAAATCCATGCACCAAATTGTAAGTGTCGTCCGTTCATAAAAAATCTGTAACAGTTGGAATTGAACTGCTGTCGGTCTGGATAATTCTTGTGTTGACTTGGCCTAATTGCCTAATCAGCAATTTTTCTCCCTGTGACCCAGCTCCAGCCAGCGACACAAACCTGAGCTGCGGGAGTAAAAAGATGGCTGGTATTGTTTATGGTGTTTGACGCCTGGATGTTGGTGAGGGAGAGTAATTAGCTTGATCACCATTAATCTATTGGTCCCTGTGCGCGGCTGTGGTGATGGTGTAGGGGTGGGGAAGGAAGGATTGGTGAGGTGGTGTGGTGGTGGTGGGGAAGGAAGGATTGGTGAGGTGGTGGTGTGGTGGTGGGGAAGGAAGGATTGGTGAGATGGTGGTGTGGTGGTGGTAAGTTGGTGGTGGAGGGGGAAGGGTGTTTGGGTATGGTTGTGTAGTGGTGAGGTAGTAGTGGAGTAAATGGATGGTGTGTGTGTGTGTGTGTGTGTGTGTGTGTGTGTGTGGCCAGTTACTAGGCAAGAGAGATGAAAAGAGAGATGAAAAGACAGTTTATAGATTAACTGAAAGTGAACGAGAGTTGCTGGGAACATGACTACCATCGCGCCAGTCCATGATGCAGGACTGAGAGGGTTCGTCGATCCCTGCAGAATCCTACTGATATGTAAATAACTTCCTCTTGGCCAGTGCGTAAATAACTTCCGCATGGCTGGTATGTAAATAACTTCCTCTTCGCTGCCTCTCTCCCTGGCGCTCTCGCTTTAACACTTATCCTCCTCATTCTCTCGACCTTTATTGTCCTTTCAGTCCCACAACGTTTACTCCATGTTCTTCTTTACTCGTACCTAGATCTTTGTCCCTCTCCCTGTCTGTCTCCTTTCTCCCCATTATTATTATCTCCCTGTCTGTCTCCTTTCTCCCCATTATTATTATCTCCCTGTCTGTCTCCTTTCCAACCCTAATACCTCCCCCCACTTTTTACAGCATTTTCCTTTTCTTCCTACTGTCTTGTCTCCCTGTCATCTCCTACCCTATTCCTCTTCCCTCTCACTACTGCATACTCCCTTTCCCTACATCTTCCTCATCTTCCACCGCCCTTCTCGCCTCCTCTTCATCCTCACTCCACACCTTTCCCTTCCCATCTCCCTTATCGTTCTTCATTCCACGCATCTCCTCGCTAGCTTCTCCTTTTTGTGTTCCTCACTCTTCCCCTGGCTTCCTTATTTCACTCATTTCTTGTCTGATTCTTAGGCTCTCCTGCATCCACGTCAAACATGCACCCCTTTCTACTTACCGACTTAAAACATTCCTCATCATTCCCACCTCTTATTCAACAGCAAAATCCTCATTTTTTTTTTTTCGCCTTATGTCAAAATTCACACTCCTTATTTTCAGTAGGAAACACCTTGCATGTACTGTCTCTCACCCAAGCAGTCATCTCTCGACATTTCTCATCCTAGCCACTCCACATGCATCTGTGCTGCTACCTTTGCCGGAATTATGATTAGGTATATTGTGATTACACACACACACACACACACACACACACACACACACACACACACACACACACACACACACACATTTTCCCTTTCACTCCACACGAACATTTTGTCTGGGCGAGAGTATATGCTTTGTTCATCTGGCATTTACGTGGTTACAGGCTCTCTCACTCCCAGGTCTCTCACTCACGCTTTTCATTTTTTATGTTGTCAAGGTGCAAGGAGTTTTTATCCCTCCAGTCTTGCAACGTTTTTATTTCGCTGATTCAGTTATAATTAACGCCTACTTCCTGAATACCAATGTACCATTTTCTTTGAGCTCGTTATGGATTCGGAGAGAGGAAGAAGAGGAAAGGGATAGGACGGAAATATTTATATAAATGTGAAAGGACTTTACACAGTGACTAACGATGATGTATGACTTTTTTCCAATAAACAAGTTAAGTAGCCACTGCAAAAGAGATACTGTACGCTGCGAGAGAGAGAGAGAGAGAGAGAGAGAGTCAGCAGCTTACTACGATATCTATTACCCAACGACATAAACATTAGCAAGGAACTTTGGGGCTACAGTAAATACTTAACTGCGTCCAAATAATGCTGGCACTTGTGATGCTGTGCCTTAATTGTACACGTGATAGTCATTAGGTCCTGGTATTGCCACCGGAATGGACGAGTTAAAGACTTGCAATGCTCATTCTCAGGACTACTAACCCACCGGTACCAGCCTCAGTATCAGTGTGGCTGCCGGTACTGAGCTTCACCACTGGCACAGGCGGGGGTGTAGTGGCCTAAAAACACGGCTGGGTAGGAGAGGGAGGAGGAGGGCAGGCGTGAGGCTGGGTGGATTTAGCAGCAGATGAAATTAGGCGTCAGGCAGTAGGTAAGAAAAAATACTAACATCTTCACTAGCACTTGAAAGTAGAGGAGTTCAAATATTCTGATTGGTGTTGGTATTTCATGCCCATATGTTTATTTTCCGATACAGCATTTAATGGGATGCTGACCTAAACAGCAACTCCAGCCATTTCTTTACTGCATCACTCCTCCCACGACACACTAATATACTCACTCTTTACAGTCAGCAGTATTGGTTTGGCTACAGAAAAAACTAAATTGCACAGTCGCTCCTCAGCTGTAAGGAGAGGTAGTTGGAGCGTCATTTTAACAGAGTAAGGCCAGTCATTTGGGCCGGGCTAAGGCGGCACAATGGGCACTCTTGGTGGGCGGGGGAAATCAACACTAATGTCATTCTGGCAGTCATGAAACCGTTCCCTCGTTGGCTTAGCAGCGATCCTAACACCCCTCCCTCAGCGACTTAGTATCCTTTTATGTTACCGATGCAAATTTCAACAATTATTAAAATAGCCTATATACATACAGTAGAAGGATGTACAAAATAAATCGTCAAGGAAGCGGTGTTAGGAAATCTCCCTTGACGGTGGTGGAAGTGATGTAGATTATCGTTGAATGTGACGGTATATGACTTCCTTTCGATGATGATGATGATGATGTTTGATGATGATGGTGGTGATGATTGTTGACTGGTGATGATTGACTGATGATTGATTGAGCATTGATAATGATTGATGATGGTTAATGAATAATGATGGTGACTGATGACGATGATGATGATGATGATGAGCAGGAGGAGGAGGAGATTATTTCGTGAGGAAGAAAAGTGAATAGGACAGGGACTGGGGATGATACAGACAGAACGGATACTGATGATAGTAATTTGGAATCCATGAATATTGAGTGACATTGGCTGTGGGAGGGACCGGGATTATGCTCGGGTGGTGATGATTATTGTGATGTCAGGTGGTGGTGGTGATGGCTGCAGGGATGATCATGGTGGTGATGGCAAGCTGTGTTATGTAGTGGATCGGTAGTGTTGGTGATGCTTGTGGTTTAGTTGTAGATTATGTGAGAGTGGTGGTGGTATGAGGTACTGGTGGTAAAATTAATATTAGTAGTAGTGTTGATGTATTTAGTTGCGTGTGTGTGGGTGTGGGTGCGCGTCGTTAAGTGGAAGTGGAAGTGGAAGGAGGAGAATATTATTACATTGTGTTATTGGACATTGTTACCTAGTAACAGTGCTATTCTTATTGTTCTCATTTGTGACTTTAAAAATATGGAAATACAACTGATCTTTCAACTCCGAGCAATAATTCTTGTGAAATAAAGCAAATCTTAATTTACTTGGGCATCAGTTAAGAAATATACATTAATTACATTGAACCCTGGAGCCAATCTCCCACAAGAAACAAACAGACTGGCGGCCACTCGGTCCACAGGTAAACTTGTGTGTACTCGTTGGTTACTGGAGCGTCAAGTGGTAATTAGTACTGTAAGTTACGTGAAGTTATTATTGCTGCCACTTAGGAAATACCATTAACCCCTGCAGTACCAGGACGCTTATTCTTGTTGCTGATAAGACAGGAAATACCATTAACCCCTGCAGTACCAGGACGCTTATTCTTGTTGCTGATAAGGCTGCCATACACCAGCTTTGTATTTCATCCCCGCTAACGTAAGGCGATAATTTTCATTCTCTTCTTATAAACCCATCGTTCAAGAAGGTTACAAAAGACAGTAGGCTATATTAATGACCGATGTGACCCAGGAACAATTTTATTCCAGCTGACGCCAAAAGATCTATTCATCTAATAGAAAATGCACAGTGAAAGGGCCAACCTGTGGGGTGCTTCAGGCAGATATTCTCGCCAGTTTAGGAGGTTCCCTAGCACCTCTTCCACACACCAAGGGGGAAGGAGGTAGGAAGGAAAGAGTGGAATGATGGAGGAAACAGGAGGGGAGAGAAGGAGGGAAGAGACTGAAGAAAAAGTGGAGGAATAAGTGAAATGGAGGAGGAAAGTAGGAGGAAAGTGCGAGGTGAAGGAGGAGAGGGGGTAAAATGAGTGGAATAGAGAGGAGAGAGAGATATGAATGGATGGAGCATGGAGAAAAAGGAAGGTGGAATGGAGGAGGGGAGGGAAGACGAGAACGGAGGAGGGGGGAGGGAGAGAGGAGATAGAGAGAAAAAAACAAGAAGCACGGGACGAATGCGTGCCGAGTGAAGGAAACAAGAAGAGTAAGAAGGCATGGAGCGAGCATGCTTAAAGAGAAGGCATAGAGAGAAGGCATGATGAGAGAAGATATGGAGAGAGAAGGCATGATGAGAGCAGATATGGAAAGAGAAGGCATGGAGAGAGAGAATGCATTGAGAAGGCATGGACAGAGAAGGCATGGAGAAAAAAGGCATCGAGCGAGAGAAGGCGTGGAGAGAAAAGGCGTGGAGATTGAAGGCATGGAGAGAGAAGGCATGGAGAGAGAAGGCATGGAGGGAGAAGGCATGGAGGGAGAAAGCATGGGCAGAGACGGCATGGAGAAAACATGGAAAGAGAAGGCATGGAGCGAGAGGGCATGGAGAGAAAAGGCATAAAAAGAAGGCATTATGAGAGAGATGGTAGAGTGAGAGAAGGCTGAGAAAGCATGGAGAGAGAAGGCATCGTGAGAGAAGGCATGGAGAGAAAGAAGGTAACAAGAAAAAAAAAAAAACACTAATGAGGTATGAAAAGAGAAGGCTATTAAAGTTCGAAAATGAAACAGGACGTCACAGGTGTGCACATAGGTGGGAGGGTAGGCCGATTAGTTACTATAGTCTACTTGATTGACCAGTGCAGCTGAGATGTATGAGGCAAGTAGGGTATGTTTGATTCGTGGCTGCTGATTGGACGCCGATGTTGTCATTGAAGTAAATACAGCCATGTATTACAACATGCGGACGTAGATATACACCTTGGACGGAAGGACGCACTGCACATCCACCTAATCATTGTCATTTCTGTACGTCTGAGCCGGCGAATATCTTCCTCCTTCACTGCCCAGGTCTCACTGCCATACAGCATTACACTCCTAACATGCTGCATACAAAGACCCCTTAGCACGTAGGGAGAGCCCTCTCAATGTCAGGAGAGGCAAGAGCTCCCTGAACTTCTTCTTTCTTTTCGCTTTTTCCTTCACCTCTATTTGTTTTACCTTGCATTTTCTACCTGGCTGTCTTTCTCCTCCTCTGACATATATATTTTTTCCCCTTCTTTCTCTTCCTCTTACGCATTTCCTATACTTCCAGCTGCTTCTGCCTTCACTTTCACTTCATACAGCTTTTATTTTCTGTTCTTTTTTTATTATTTTTTTTATATTTTTTTGCGTTCACTACCATTTCTTACCTCTTTGGCTTCCTTTTCGTATTGTTAATTTTTCTTGCCTTCTTCCTGCTTTCACCTGAATTTTCCTAACGTTCTGTCTCTTCTTTATTTGTTTACCATCATCATCTTTTTTACCTGCTTTTCTTAGACTTCTGTGATTTTCAGTTCCTATAAGTTCTCATTTTCTCTTTTGTTTTTACTTGCATTACTAGCAGGTCTTACTCTCTTCATCTCTCACATTTCTTTATATTCACCACTTCCTGCTTTCACATGCATGTCTTATGGCTTTGACTCTAAGTTCAATCTTTTTCCCATATTTCTTCCTATTTCTCGCTGCCCTTCGATTTCTCCCCTCAAGTTCCCCATCATCGTCTACCTTTACCTGCCATTCATTTCCTTTCTCTACTTACCCACATATCTCCCTACCTTTCTTGTTCTTTCTGTCCCTCCCCTGACGTCTTCATAACCCTCCCTTCCGTCCTTTACTGTCCACTATCCCTCCCTGCCTCTTCCTACGTTCCTTTGTTCTCCCCACTTTCACCTACCCCTCCTCCTCCTCCTCTCTCTTTCCTTCCTCCCGCATCCTCACCAAAGCCTCTGATCGTGCTGTTACCGGGAGCAGAAAATTAGAACCATAGGCCCACCATTTTCCATGCAGTTATTATCATTGCCTTTACGTTTATTGGATTATGCAAATTATGGTTCGTTTTAATGCACGAGAATTGTGGCTATCGAGTCCAAGCCTTAGAATATTTGCTGAAGGTGTGGTGGTGTTCAGCAGGAGTGTTGGTGTAATGTTAAAGCAGGACATTGTGTGGAAGATGTGATGGCCGTGGCAGCGACCCTTACGTGAAGGAGCTGTCCGGGCCCGGGAGAGGAGCCGCTTTGTCTGCAAACTACGTCGTCCTCGATAATATCCCAATTTTGGCTCAGGACACAAAATGCCTCCTGCCTTGGCCGTCCCCCTGACTCTTGGCAGAAGTCAAGTTAGTCGACGTGTGGAATGTGGTTTGTGTAATATCAATAAAAATCATTACTTTTTTAATGGAAGAAAACTGATTTCGTTGTTGAGGAAATGAATTTATCGTGTAGAAGCCATAATGATAAAAGATGTTACATGCCCCCTTTTTTTTTTCTATGGTATATACTGAACTTCTACTGATACCGGTACATAGAACCCCCGCACTGAAATTTGAAAAGCTGAAGTAAATATGTTGTTAATGGGTATCATAAAAAAAAAAAAATCATGAATGTTTACCCTTTTAACGATACCTTTCTTAGCAACTCAAACCTGGATAAAAAATACAGAACCCCGACCCCCAGCGATGGCCCCGTCAAGGCCACACAACACTGACCCCCAGCGATGGCCCCGTCAAGGCCACACAACACTGACCCCCAGCGATGGCCCCGTCAAGGCCACACAACACTGACCCCCAGCGATGGCCCCGTCAAGGCCACACAACACTGACCCCCAGCGATGGCCCCGTCAAGGCCACACAACACTGACCCCAGCGATGGCCCCGTCAAGGCCACACAACACTGACCCCCAGCGATGGCCCCGTCAAGGCCACACAACACTGACCCCCAGCGATGGCCCCGTCAAGGCCACACAACACTGACCCCCAGCGATGGCCCCGTCAAGGCCACACAGCACTGACCCCCAGCGATGGCCCCGTCAAGGCCACACAACACTGACCCCCAGCGATGGCCCCGTCAAGGCCACACAACACTGACCCCCAGCGATGGCCCCGTCAAGGCCACACAACACTGACCCCCAGCGATGGCCCCGTCAAGGCCACACAACACTGACCCCCAGCGATGGCCCCGTCAAGGCCACACAACACTGACCCCCAGCGATGGCCCCGTCAAAGCCACACAACACTGACCCCCAGCGATGGCCCCGTCAAGGCCACACAGCACTGACCCCCAGCGATGGCCCCGTCAAGGCCACACAGCACTGACCCCCAGCGATGGCCCCGTCAAGGCCACACAACACTGACCCCCAGCGATGGCCCCGTCAAGGCCACACAACACTGACCCCCAGCGATGGCCCCGTCAAGGCCACACAACACTGACCCCCAGCGATGGCCTCGTCAAGGCCACACAACACTGACCCCCAGCGATGGCCCCGTCAAGGCCACACAACACTGACCCCCAGCGATGGCCCCGTCAAGGCCACACAACACTGACCCCCAGCGATGGCCCCGTCAAGGCCACACAACACTGACCCCCAGCGATGGCCCCGTCAAGGCCACACAACACTCTGGCCTGAGGTGACTATTTGCCTGTATTGCTCAGAGTACCGCGCCGCTCACGTCCCGGAAGTTACCTCGTTCTTTGCCTAAGTTTGACGGACGAGCCAGTTTAGAATTATGACCCACAGTGCTGAGCTCAGAGGCGGGCTTTTGTGTCAGGAAAGGTGGGCTTTTGTGTCAGGAAAGGTGGGCTTTTGTGGCAGCAAAGGTGGGCTTTTGTGGCAGCAAAGGTGGGCTTTTGTGGCAGCAAAGGTGGGCTTTTGTGGCAGCAAAAGTGGGCTTTGTGGCAGCAAAGGTGGGCTTTTGTGGCAGCAAAGGTGGCCTTTGTGGCAGCAACGGTGGGCTTTGTGGCAGTAAAGGTGGGCTTTGTGGCAGCGTGGAGTTGGAGTAGTGGCGTAGTGATGGCTCTGAGTTTGGCAGTCAGCAAAATCCATCCACCGGTATGGCCACAACATCCCATACACTTTATTTTATGCATTAATACCTTGCACCCCTGGACCTTGTATGTATTTTCTTTTCCCCTTAACTCTACATATGAAAAATTTTTAAAACTAAGTTCACATGGCAAAGTCGCCGAAAATAATGCTTGTCCGATTTAATGCTAGCATGAAGGAAGTGTCTGGGGTGAGGCAAACCAGGGGGTTCGATTTTGCAAACAGCCAGTCAGTCCACCGTCACAAGGCAAGGTCAAAGGTCTAGATCACATGACAGGTAAACTTGAGCAGTTTTGATCGATGTGCACCCGACTTGGTGGAAATGTTGAAGGTAAGGCAAGAATGGAAGTGTTGAAGGTAAGAACAAATGAATACGATTCTGCAAACAGTCAATCATAGGCGAAGGTCACAAGACATGTCAGATATGAAGGTCACATGGCAGGTCAACTTTAACAGTTTTCGTCTAATCTAGACCAAACTTGGTGGAAGGGTTGAGGGCAAGGCAAGAACAAGAGATTTAATTGTAAGAACCTTCAGGGAAGGGCAAGGTCACGAAGACAAGGTCAGACGCGTGTGTACCTTTGTGACTGAACAGAATAACAAAGCTTTGATCTGATAATGACCAAACTTAGTGGAAGGGTTGAGGGTCAGCCAGTGGGGTGACCTACTGCTTTCGAGAACAGTAGGTCAGAGGTCACGGTTTTGGTGCAGTTTGGACCAGTCATAGTAGAACGGTTAAGGGTCATGCAAGAATGATGTAATTTAATTTTAAAAACAGTTGGTGGAAGATGAGGGTCTCAAAGATTTTATAAAACCTCAACCTTTACTGATTTACTTTTCACGATACTTCATAACATTATTTTATTAGTAGTACAATCTATGACAGTATATTACACACACACACACACACACACACACACACACACACAAGTACATAAAAGTATAAGCTACTGAAGAAGTTAGCTTTGACCTTCACCTATTTTAGTTTCGGAGTTGTGCAGAAAGCCACCCATCCCAGGTGTATAATTCTGTACAATTATCAACCTTGCCTCGGTATTGGTGGGAAGGTTTTTGGATTTTCATGTTATTATTTTGGGGCAACGATATTTAGCATGGTAATAAGCATTTCGTAATACATTTCAGAGGAATTTTAGGAAGGTAAAAAAATATGGTAGCTATTTTGAAAGCTTCCAAGACCATATTTAAAAGCTGTTTTTTATGCGGTAATTTACTGTTTTTCAGAGAGAGAGAGAGAGACAACATACCGACTTTGGAGTAAGTTCTTTTTCTTTCTTTGCTTTATTTGAAAAGAGGAGCTGTAGAGTCCCCGGTACTTACCCAGCATCGGAAAAAGATTTTAGCAGTGATGGGAACGCCCACAGCCGGGCAGCGAAACCGCGTGGAAACTTTTAGCATCAGGCGAGAGAAAGTGTAGAGCAGTTTCAACTGTTAGGAGAAAAAGGGGCCTTGGGGAGCAAACTGAAGGGAAATTAATGGGAGGAGGAGATGGAAGGAAGACGGGTTGCGAGAGGAGAAGAGAAAGAAGAGAAATTATTTAACAGGAGGCCCTGGGTAGCGTACACCAGAAACACACGTTACAAAAGGGGATTCTTTTTTTTCCATTTAACGTTTTATGAAATTCTGTAGTTGATTTCCACTCGAGAATCAGTGGCATAAAGATGACAGTGATATTAATGGTACGGTCACGGTAGCACGTATGAGGATGTGGTACACTTATAGATTTTGTGATTAATGTTCTCAGTGTATGAGTTTTATTTTTGTGACGGTGAAGAGGCTTTTTTTTTTTTTTATGAGGGGGGGGGGCATTCCTCTTTGTAATTTAGAACTTTGGAAATCTTTTTGCAAATAAACCCAAATCACCCAGAGTTCTGGCTAAATAACACAAGGATTGATTTAGGTAATGGAAAGAAAGCGTAAAGCACAAGAATGTGTGGGCAATAAAAGATGGTGAGTCTGTATTGTGGAGATGAGGGTCAAAGGAAAGTTGTGTTGAGAATAAGAGGGGAGAGGATATATGTTCAGTATGAGGGCAGGATGGGCAGTTGGCACACTGGGAACACAGGGAGTGAAGGGGATTATAGATGAGGAAAGGAAAACCGTGTTGGTAATACGTGTGGTTAGAGAGGAAAGATACTGAAAGTTGTGTTTAGTGTTGAGTTAGACTTGATCTCTTGAATCCAATGGCTTTTTTTTTTTTTTTTTTTTTTTTTTTTTAAGCTCTTGAGGCATCTATCCAATTTGTATGTGAAGTTAGGAAAGAGCCTCTCGTATATGGGGTTAATTAAGGTTATATTTAATCCCTTCACTTCCAGACACCTCCCCTAAATGAAATGAAATTTATAAGGTGAAAACGAAAAATAAGTTAAAAATTGTCCTCGAATTGAATTGGCTTATGTAATTAGGCCACTTGCGCTGCTGCTGTCTAAGAGTAAGTGGGATTTGTGGCACCATTTGATCTGGTGATTTCTTATGCTGTCACCAATGGATCTGTGTTATTCTTGGGAAGACTTCGAGCAGCGTTGTGTGTGTGCGTGTGTGTGTGTGTGTGTGTGTGTGTGTGTGTGTGTGTGTGTGTGTGTGTGTGTGTGTGTGTGTGTGAAATGTAAGAATTTCACTAACTTCGTCATTATACTAAACAGTATAATTTTATGACCAGGAATAGGTGTTTAGTATTTTTGAATACTCAGATTTCCTGTTACTGTATGAGACTAGTGGGTGGCAGACACATCTACCCATAATTGGCTTAGCTGCAGAATCGTATCGCTTATTCTGTGTGTAGGCACATTGTGGCGTGCTGTGTTTCTTGTAGTGGTTTGGTTTTGTATATAGCTTTTAGTGGTCTGGTGTGATGTCTTTGGATATGGTGTGGTATGGCGTAGCGTGACTTGCAGTGGTTTGGAGTGGTGAATTTGGGACGAGTTGTGGCGTGGTGATGCGATATTGATTTACTTTACATCTCAACGCCTTTATCTGCACATCCCCACCCCGTTCAAGTACTAAACTTCGTTCTTTCACTTTACTCTTAAATAATTAGTGTGATTAGTGTACCCATCTTCTTATTCCATGCACATCCTCTCTCCCTCATGAACCACCCACGTACCGTCACTACACTCTTACAAGCTCGTCCGCTGGAGTTTTGCTGCCTATATTCACACCCTTACGTTTTAACCAACCTTTCCTCACCCTCATCCTTCATCCACATTCACAACATTTTATTTCTGTCCAATACCACCTTGACCCCCCTTGAGGAGTATACCATCCACTCACTTGATACAGTGCAGCCTATTTCTGCCTTCGCTTTCATCATTCCATCTCATTGTATGCCCTCCTCTATTCCTATTTCTCCCTTTCCTCCTGGCTCTTTATTGCTCCTCTTTCCACTTCAAGTAGCTATACACTGAGTGACAAGCCTAGTGGTTTCCTGAAATCCATTTACAACTCGGGTGGTAACCATATAGCCAGAAAACGGGGTGTCGTGGAGCCTGCTATGGTGCCACTGCTAAATGGGTGGAGCGTCGCTCTCATCCAGGGACAAAACATCCACAATTTTCTGCTCGTCGCATGGCGCTGTCAACCGCAAGGGAACACCTGTTCAGTGCGCGGGACTGCCCTGCAGGGGCGAATGCTTGCCTGCGGTTCATGGGTCTGCTCGGCCAGATAGACAGGGGTTGATCAACACCACCACCACCACCCGCTAAGGTTCTTTCATACTCCCATAACCTTTGTCTCTTTCACACACCACTTCATAACCTTTGTCACTTTCACACTCCACTTCATAACCTTTGTCACTTTCACACACCACTTCATAACCTTTGTCTCTTTCACACTCCACTTCATAACCTTCTCTCTTTCACACTCCACTTCATAACCTTTGTCTCTTTCACACTCCACTTCATAACCTTTGTCACTTTCACATACCACTTCATAACCTTTGTCTCTTTCACACACCACTTCATAACCTTTGTCACTTTCACACACCACTTCATAACCTTTGTCTCTTTCACACACCACTTCATAACCTTTGTCTCTTTCACACACCACTTCATAACCTTTGTCTCTTTCACACACCACTTCATAACGTTTGTCTCTTTCACACACCACTTCATAACCTTTGTCTCTTTCACACACCACTCCATAGCCTTTCTCTCTGTCACACTCTTCATAACCTTTGTCTCTTTCACACTCTTCATAACCTTTGTCTCTTTCACACTCTTCATAACCTTTGTCTCTTTCACACACCACTCCATAACCTTTGTCTCTTTCACACTCTTCATAACCTTTGTCTTTTTCACACTCTTCATAACCTTTGTGAGATGCTCCACAGGTCGTCCACACAGTTTAATGACAGATGACACTCCACTTGTGCTTCGTCGCGTCTCTAAAGGGACTATCACGCGGCACCTCATACGAGGTTTGCCGAGGATACGATGGTAAATCGGAACGGTAACGTGGTAAAATTGCCGACGATACCACGGGCATTTGGAACCCATCTGGATGGATTCCTGCCGAGGATACGACGGGCAAAACAGTGTGACCAAAACCCAGGCTACTCGACAGAGAATATATCATACTACATTATTAAACATTTAGCCTAACACTGAATACTTATTAATATTTTATAATAAATATCAATCGTTTTGAAGGCCTTATAAAGAGTTAATATTTCCTACACCGAGGAAACTGTGATGTCGATAAAATATCACGTGTTTACAACTGAGGACTCCACTGCAGGTAGAGTAACGAACCAGTCGCCACCTGAAAACACCACCACAACAACAACGTACTGATGGCTTTATCATCGATTTCCTGGACAAGGGCAGCTGAATTCGCCCTTATAGAGAAATTGAGGCAGTTCCGCGTGTGTACCAGTTTGTAAACAAAAGTTGCTTCTTATTCTTTACCGAGTCAGCGACAGCGATCACTGTCCACAGTCGCGAGACGGGGCTCTGGCAACAGTGTGAGAAGCATGTCCTTTGCCGAGGATACGAGGAACATGTGTGACAGCGTCCAAGTTTTGTTCCACTTAAATCTTCCTCGGCCGTTCCTGGTACCGTGTGATAGGGCCTTTACGCACCGTTACCCTTTTATTCCCTCATTCTCTCACCTTCATTATCGCTGTATCACATTCATCACCCACCTTCTCATCCATCCATTCACACTCCATAGCCCCCTCACTATCACGTCAAGCTAACACATCTTAAGTTTCACGACCTTTTATTTCATTCACACAAGTACACACATTAAATCAAACATCCTATCCCTCATTCTTACACACCCATCTTTTTCATCCTCACTTGCCTACTTACACGTCCTCGTCCGCTTACTAGGTGCTCACCACCTTGGTACACACACACACACACACACACACACACACACACACACACACACACACACACACACCAAGACTATTTCCCAAGCAGAACCCCTCCACCCCGTTGGTACATTTCCCTCTGGATCTAATAACGCAATCTATGCCTCACTCTGGTAAGTTGATGGAAGAGTTGTTGGCTCAAGTTGTAATTAGTTTCCAGGTCCAGACACAAGAGCCAAGGCCAGGCCCCAAGGAGCCGCCGTGTTGAAATATTATTGCAAAAATGAAACTAAACTTGGAGCTCTCACAGACGCACTCACTTTTGTTATTGGGAGTGTGTGTGTGTGTGTGTGTGTGTGTGTGTGTGTGTGTGTGTGTGTGTGTGTGTGTGTGTGTGTGTGTGTGTGTTTCTACTTAGCTATTATTCATTTGATTGCAGTACTTATCTGTGTTTGTCGTGAATGTCCAGATCAGGGCTGAATCTAACCCGTTTTTCATAGTCTTTAGGCCATCCCCCCGAACACGTCATTCCTGTTTAGTCTTGCAGTCTTGGGTTTACTTTATTCATCTTTCTAATAATTTATCGCCCTGGTGAGGTTCGGCACGGCCATTTTTAATCCCTTCACCTCCAGGCTCTCCCAAGCTGAATAACACCGTCTGACACCAGCAAGAATATCAAGAGGATGGAACCATAATGAAGGGATTAAATTACGTTCCAAACCTCGGTGTGCTTGAAAGACTTAAGGTACAATAATCATATGTTTCATAATTATTCGCTATGAAGTATGGTGGCAGACAAAACAGCATAATTATTAGCAGATATAGAGAAACAACCCTAGAAAAGAAACATCCTTCAGAAAAGAAACATCCTTCAGTAATATGGCCAAGTATTTTATGTTTGGGTGTTTGAGAGAAAGTGTAAATTTTCTTGGCTGGAGTAGGATGGCAGACAGAACAGCATAATTGTTATCATAGACCAAAACTAAATAAATAAATATACAAGTAAATAAATCCTCAAATGGAACGTTCTCCAGTAATAAGACCAAGTTCTTTATGTTTGGGTGTTTGAATGGTGAAAGTTTCGTGCCTCACACGAGAAATGGAGCTTGTTTGGAAAATGAAAAAGGATCTGATAACTTGGAGAAAAGAGTTGGGAGGAGAGACTTGTAGCAGATGAAGAAAGGCAAGAGTTAGAGCTGGGTGAGAAGGAACGAGGTTAAAGAGAGAGAGAGAGAGAGGAAGGAACCCAAGAAAGATATCAGTAGCTGAATAGGGAATTAGAAGAAGGACTGAAGTGAACAGGAACTGGTGCAGGTAAACAGTAGATACTGACAAATGTCAAGTAAATACTGGTACACTACACCACACACAGGTCCAGCTTTGACCTTACTGTCTGACTTTGACATTTGATTGCCTAACCTCAAAATTAGATCCCTTCATCCTTACCTTTTAGATACTGTGGGTTGTCTTGGGGTATTCTCTTCGCTTTGTCTAATATGAGGCCTTCTAGATGTTTCTTCTCTGCCATAAACTGCTGACTCTGTTATTTGTCTACGTATCTTTACCTAGACGCCATAAACCTGTGGCCGTTTGTCTGTGGGTTACTTGTTTCTTGCTAAAAATAATATTCGACTACGTTTTCATTTTCGTCATATTGTATTTATATATTTGGTTCCAATACCTTGTCCTTTTTGTGTAAGGTCTCATAAATAAGAAGACAACTTAGCCGCACTAAAACTGTTGAATTATGTTAACACGTCTGCACAGGCGCGGTGTTGCTCCCGTTTTCTTGGATTTATCAACAGTTTTCCATTTGTTTCTTCCTCTGTAACTGCTATAAACGAAAGATTATTTACACACAGGAAAGTTAGTGACTTTTTTGTTAACACGACTAGTTATACGCGATATTGAATTATTCTGTGATTTACTAACAGTTTTCCATTTGTTTCTTCATGTGTATTGCCATAAATAACCGACCATTTATTCTCAGTAATGTAAATAACGTGAATGTTAACATTTTTATAGCATGCCATTTCATGATATTGTTCCTTCATTCAGGGATTTATCAGCAGCATTACATTTCCTTCTTCCTCTCATGTATACTGGAATACATAAAGGGAAAGTCAGATCTAAAGCCACTCTTTACCTCAGCCCGTTTATCTCACTGGTTCCCCTCCCTCTTCCCCGTCCTCTTTCCTTCATCCCTCTGGCTCATTTTTTCCCCTCCCTATTTCCTGTCCTCCTCCCCTCCCCTCTCTGTCTAACTGTTTTTCTCCCCTCTCGTCCCTTCGCTTCGTCACAGCTTTGTCTTCCTCAGTTTCTCCCTCTCCCTTCCCCATTCATCCATTGTCACTACTATTTTTTTTTTCCCTTGTACTTCATGTTGTTTTTGTTTCCACTCGGTAAGCTTTTCTTTTTTTGTCAGCCCTTATCGCTGTAATAAGGTAACTCTTTCACTATAATGACGTTTCTTTCTAGTTGATGTTTGCTGCTACCGGACGATTTTATTCAGCTTAGAAG
>NC_137050.1:51972170-51999670 GCF_032717465.1 Coenobita brevimanus
TTAATTTTAAAATGATTTTGAGATAAGCTGCTGGTGCTGTTGGTTATGATAATGATTGATGATGATGATGATGATGATGATAAAGATGATGATGTAACGTTCTTTAATCGACCATAAGCACCTGCCTCATATAATGAACCTGTACTTTCTCTCTGCCCTGCAGGTGTGGCCAAGTGGATGGTGGCCTGGGCTGCCGCCAGAAGAAACTCCAGCCAATAAAAACTGGAGTCCGCGCGTGACTGTTCCTTGAGTGGACAGTTTAGTACTGCCGGAAGTGTTCCTGTGTGCGACTTAGTGTTCCATGCTGTGCTGACCTCTCCCCACACCACACCACGTCACGTCACCGCACACCACACCACACCACGTCACGTCACACCACACCACACCACGTCACTCCACATCGTCACATCATCCCACATCACTCACGTCACCCTATTAGGACCTCTCCCCACACCACATCACGTCACGTCACTCCACATCACGTCACATCATCCCACACCACATCTCGTCACCCCACACCACCACGTCACCCCACACCACCACGTCATCACACACCGCGCCACCCGGGGCGTGCAGAAACAACCCATTGACACACGATTCCTGCAAACTTTTAACTTGGACCCAAATTATTAGTGACAGGAAACATTACTGCATCTCTGTATCGCTGTTAAGTGTAGATAATCTTTTTGATATAGAGGATGTTCCTGTACAAGAAGTGTAGCTTTAGCCAGATGAAAATTCTGAAGTGTTCCAGTCATATTAAGAGTTAAATTGTGTAAATACCTGAGAAAAACTAATAACAATAATATGCTTGAAAAAATTCCTGAAACACTCTTGAGAAAAATGACTGTGAACTGTTCTACCAGGCACCAGACACTGATAAAATAGAAGTAAACTTAAGACTCCTCTGATCTGGAACATCGAACATTAGATGCCAGAGACTTTACTTGAAAATGTTTGTACTGATTAATTCGGAATTATATTTTACGACTTAGGAAAAATATAGTGAGTTTGAAAGTGGTACTCAGAAATAGTGGACAAAAAAACATAGTGATTTTGAAAGTGATTCTCAGAAATAGTAGACAGACTTTATAAAACGTTGACATTTTCTAAGCACTTATAACGAAAGTATCGCTACTAGTAACAGCTTCCATAGGAAAATTAAGCTAAATGAAACGTTATTATTGTGAAGTGATATGAATCCTAAAGGTGATCCTTGAAAAATAACAAGGCAGAGAAATGAGTGAAGATGGCAGTAACCGTGGTGATTCCTCTGCTCATCCCGCTGGAGGAGAATCTCGACAGTGGTGAGTACACGACACACTTTGTTTATTTACAGTAGATCTCAAAAGACTACAGTCCTTTTTTTTTAAGTTTAAGTTTCATGGAGACCACCACAAATGTATAGCTAATCAGACAACTCTTGCTTCCATTAACACCACGTCTCAGTTAAACACTTTCGAAGACACAATAGGATTTTTTTTTACGTTAATTTTTTCATATTTAATACATTTACCTGCAATATCTCAATATTTATTTGCTCAAGGTAAGTGCAAGAAATGGTTTTATTGTTTGACTGGATAAAGACTCTGATTCGTAATCGATATATTTTGTAATGATATGCATACAAATTAGTTGCGCTAAGACCCGTAAATTTTACATTTATATAGAGAATAAGTTTGATATCTTTGGACAGAGAAGTCATGACATCGTTGAATATATTATTGATACTGACGACCATTGTTAAGATCAAGCTTAGGTTAGCGGAGATAACAGAAATATTTGTTTATATTAAGTAACCGTAATAGTCTTCGTCGAAAGTAAGTACATTATATATACATTGCACGTTTCATAGACTCCATTATCAGTGTATCTATTGCAGTCCTCCAAGAAATTAAAAGTAAATTTTTTGAATTTGAAACTGTCACACTTGGCAGTAGCAGTTTGAATTTGACAATGACTGTCGTGTTATTTTCTTCACGGCGTTACTCCAAGGCATCTGTAAATAATGTTCTGTCACAGGAGAGATTAACCAGGCATTTCAGAACGTTGTCATTAAAAAAAAAAAAACGGTTCGTGTATTAAATTTCGAAATGCTTGTATATTCCAGCCTTTAATTCACAACATGCACTAAGAAAGCTGGATTAGGTAACAGCAGGAGAAGCCATTAGATGAGTTGACAAGGTGGTTGATGAAAACAGGAATGAAATAGGAAATAAATGAATCCAGCTGTTCAGCTTAAGAATATATTTAGTCAGTCAAGAGGCGTGATGGTACACGTGATCAAAAACTGTTGCGCAGGAGTTCCGATGCTATTATAAATTATTAATGTAGCTCGTTTTGTCTCAAGAAAATAATCTTTCCATGTAAATGTGGGTACCGGTATGATACTACTACTTTGGGTAAGTGTAAAAAGTCACTAGCAAGCAGTATACAGTAGTGCATCCTCATGAACATTGGTGTACGAACGTGGGGCATGACCAGTGTGGATTTTACAGTATCCATCGTCTGTGGTATCGGATTGTTTTGTGTGGAATGTACATCAACTTTTATCATTGAAAGATAGGGACTGATGATGGGTCTAATCCGCGCGGGCCAACTTTGTACTATTCCATACGATGACGTTTTTGTACCTCGAGGCATGTTAAGTATTTGAGGTGAGAGTGTTCTGTTAGTGAAGGATTTAAAGTTGTGCCTAACCCTTCCGACTGGGAATTTCTCTCATCATCTAAAAAAGATGGTATGTATGTAAATAGCAAAACAGAATGGAAAAAGTCGTCTCTGATTGAAAGGGCTAATCATATGACCATCCTCATTCTTAGTCTCATTCTTGAGTTGTACGAGACAGCAGTGGGGGAAGCGAAGGAGCATTATAGTCATTGGGCGTGGGACGATGATGAGGTGAAGTGGAAGTGGTTGTGTCTTCATCCTTGATCTGTATATAACAGTGTTCTTAGCCAGTTTGAAGGATAATTGTTTACACTCAGAAATTGATGTGCTTTCCTTTTATTTAGCTTTAATATTTACTCTGGCATAGGTGTACAGTGTATGGTACTTGAGTGAAGATAAAAGGCGTAACCAGATCATCTTATGCACAACTTAAGCTCAAGAAAGTTTGTAAACATTGAATCAGTCACCTCACCGCTCCCCTTTCACTACGGTGGCATCTATTTGATTCTTTCTGTCCCTAGACGATTTTACTCAGCTTTGGAGAGACGTTGTGAGCTAGAGTGATTAGATATAGCCTTCATTAACCCCTTTACTGGTAGAGGTGGTTTTTAAATTAATTAAAGCGTCTGGTGGTAGTCTGATTAAATTGGTCATCGTAAGGAAGGGACTAATATATCCTGAGCAGTACTGCCTATGCCTGAAACTGATCCTTGTTGAAACAGATATCATGCACTGTAATATTTCTCTAGTAGTTGCTGATGTAATTACGTACTGTACACAACTTAAAATAGCAGTATTGCGTTGTTGATATGACAAGTTCTCATATTATTGGAATCCACGGGGAGTCTCATAGCACCCCTTCGCATGCCCCTTCTTCACAATATAGTAGCCTTATGCAAAGAAAACTATGTAGAATTTGTATCACCGTGGGTGGATGTAGTGCAACATGCGGACGTGGGTGTACACCGTGGGTGGATGTAGTGCAACATGCGGACGTGGGTGTACACCGTGGGTGAATATAGTGCAACATGAGGACGTAGGTGTACACCGTGGGTTGATGTAGTGCAACTTGCGGACGTAAGTGTACACCGTGGGTGGATGTAGTGCAACATGCGGACGTGGGTGTACACAGTGGGTGGCTGTAGTGCAACATGCGGACGTAGGTGTACACCGTGAGTGGATGTAGTGCAACATGCGGACGTGGGTGTACACCGTGGGTGGATGTAGTGCAACATGCGGACGTGGGTGTACACCGTGGGTGGATGTAGTGCAACATGCGGACGTAGGTGTACACCGTGGGTGGATGTAGTGCAACATGCGGACGTAGGTGTACACCGTGGGTGGATGTACTGCAACATGCGGACGTAGGTGTAGCCAACACCGTGGGTGGATATAGTGCAACATGCGGACGTGGTTGTACACCGTGGGTGGATGTAGTGCAACATGCGGACGTAGGTGTACACCGTGGGTGGATGTAGTGCAACATGCGGACGTAGGTGTACACCGTGGGTGAATATAGTGCAACATGAGGACGTAGGTGTACACCGTGGGTGGATGTAGTGCAACATGCGGACGTAGGTGTACACTGTGGGTGGATAATTTACTGTATGCATACTCTTAAACAGAGTATTCAAGAACAAATGCAAGACTAATGATAAAAAAGGTAAGAACTACTAACAATACGAGATTATATTGTATGTGAATTTTAGAAACTGTCATACATGTTTTTTTTAATAAGATTTTAAATTTATAAATTAATCAGGGTTACCAACTGTTTGCGGCGCCTACCCACACGAAGGGGTGCGCTCTCACGCTTTCAAGATTACCACTTAAGTTGAAGGTGTGAGCTGCCACTTCCAGCAGGGTGCGGAAAGGGTAACCCCTGCCCTCAGTTTCAAGACTACGGCCGTTAGTGTGGGTCGGTGCATAATACAGAAAATACCCCATGGCTTAGTTTGATTCTCTCTCTCTCTCTCTCTCTCTCTCTGATATATAATGTGTCTGGAAATATAAAGTATAGATATTTGTGTTACATTTATCATGTTGTTTAAGTACTCGCCATTGTACAGTAGATCCTGGTCCAGTGGGATATGCAAAGCAATGACAACGTTTACATACATTACTGTCGTCCTCTTCTTAACACCGTAACATCACTTTTTTTCCCAGTTATTTCCTCCTTTCTCTCACCTTTATTTTCATTCCGTTTAGATTGAATTTACTCTTCCACCTCGTGATTAATATTTTTTTTCTCTTTTTCTAACTTATTTGCGTCTTTTTCCTCACCTGCTACTTCTCGTCTCCCCATCTCTTGATTATTTTGTCACTTCTTTGGTGTTATTATGTCCCCTGTCCAGGTATTTTTGTTTAGCCTTTTTGTGTTTTCATCTTGTTATTGGTTGGTGTTTTCCAGGTTCTTCTGCTTCTTTCTTTTGTTCGTTTATCAAATTTCTTTCACTTGTTCACTTTTTCATCCATTGCACAGTCTCATCATCTGCGCACAAACTCAGCTTATGATATTTGTTAAAGTTTATTGTTTGTTCTGATGCCTAAGTTAAACCAGTCACAACGTTTCTTTCTCTGATTTATCACTTAATATTTGATTTTCTTATGTATTTTCCACTATGATTCACTTCTGGACCTTTTTTAGTGCACTTAATTACTTATGGACTTACAACGTAAATAACTTTTGTATTCGAGTTACCCCACATGATTATTGTTATTATTATTTTTATTTTTGAAACTATAATAATTTTTGTGTGGTCGCTGGAAGTAGTATTGCAGAGTATATCAGATTTTCGGTCAGTTCAGTGTTCCATTTATCATCAGTCAATTTTTACTTTTTATCTCCCATTACTTTGTCTCCACTTTCTTTATTAATAATTACTTTCCCTTTTTATCTTTAATCACTTTTCATCACGTTTTGTAATCAGTCACTTTTCTTCATCATTCACTTGTCATTCACTTTGTTTTATCATGTCACTGTATCACTCACTTGTATTATCAGTAACTACTCTTTTACCGGTTACTGGAGTTTTATCAGTTTTTTGTTCTGTCTGTTTCACGTGTTTATAAAGTATTTATTAATATGTATCATGTCGCTTTGTTCAAGTTTTATAATCAGTCAGTTTATCAGTCACTGTGCTTTGACCCATCTTTCTTTTCGTAGTGGTCACAGGATATCAACACTGGTCTCCTCAGGTGTTGGTCTCCTCAGGTGTTGGTCTCCTCAGGTGTACCTGTGGAGGGAGTGAAGAGATGTATTAAGATACCTGTCATAGAAGCAAATTATTATAAACTTAGCTAAGAACATTCTGGATATTTTATAATGCCGAATACGAGAATGGCAATGTAAGTTCCTCTTTATAAAATCTGTATCGGGAAAAGAGCACACACACACACACACACACACACACACACACACACACACACACACACACACACACACACACACACACACACACACACATTCATTAAATTCCCTGTATCCAGTGGTTAAAATCGTACAATGCCTTCAAGCGCTGCACATAAAACAGCGACAGTACCAGAAAAATAAAGCCGCCTGAATTTCACTAAAAATATCATAGCAAGTTCTTCTTTGCATGGACTTTCATCTTTGCTTCTATCCTGAGCCGCGTTTGTATGTGTGTGTGTGTGTGTGTGTGTGTGTTAATAGTTTTTGCTGGCGCTCAAATTACAGACAGTGTTGAAAGTCAGCAAACAAGCTCCCTGGAATCCTGCTGTCGCAGTTCGGTTCACATTCCAAATCCTTTTACACAGGAAATTGCAGAAGCAGAATTTGAGTTCTCGTAAATAATCTGGTTGTAGGTCACTGTTGGCCAAGAGCTTTGATGTTCTGAATACTACTCTTTTATTCCAGTTTATGAACATTTTGATACAAGAACTGAAAGAAACTACTCGTTTTGCATTTTCTTCATACTTTATATTTTCTGTGGATTAGGAGGGCTTTCCGCGTCTGGCATCCCCAAGTATGTTTAGTCTTTTTCACACAACTTACCCTGTGCTTGTCAGGTAAAAAAAAATATATATATGATAATGAATTTTATATTACAACTATCTGTGCAGCGAGCGTACTGAGAGCGCTGAGAGAGAGATTATGAGAGAGGCAGTATGGAGAGGAAGGAAATAATTCCTTCCATTAGATTTTGTCTGTCTGGCTGCAAGTAATTTTGTGTGTGTGTGTGTGTGTGTGTGTGTGTGTGTGTGTGTGTGTGTGTGGGTGGGTGGGTGGGTGTGTGTGTGAACAACTTTTTTTTTTTTTTTAACGCGAGGAAGAAGGAACCAAAGGCCGCGAGCCCACAATTATTGTTCCCTCCAAGAGAAAAACAAAATACAAGAGGGAGCCAAATTCAAGATCCGATCAATTCGAGCTGCCTGGACACACTGCGTTTGAAAGACTGGTGATCATAGGCAGCAGGAAATACTGACAGAGGGAGACAGTTCCAGAGCTGACTTGGTCCATAAATTAAGGACTGGGAGTAACGGTTAACTCTTGCATTAGAGAATTGGACAGAAAAAGGATGAAAGTTTGCTGCTAGACGGGCGCTACGCGCCTTTCGTAGAGGTGGAGGAATGCATGCAGACAGTTCAGAGAAGCAGTGACCATTGAAGTAGCGATAGAAAAGAGATAAAGATGCATCAGTGCGGCGAAGAGACAGAGGTTGAAGGGAGTCAGTAAGTGGAGGAGAGTTAATGAGACGACAAGCCTTTGACTCCACCCTATTGAGAAGAGCTGTATGTGGGGAGCCTTCCCACACATGAGAGTTGTACTCCACACAGGGGCGGATAAAACCCGTGTATAGAGTCAACAATTGTACAGGGGTAAAGAAGGAACGAAGAATATATCAAAGATAAGTTCTGAGCAGAGGTAAAAAAAATAATGCTGAAAAATGAATAAAATAAATATATGAAATGAGGATATGCCCGACATGGTAGGGAGGGAAAGAAGGTTTTTTGTTTTTTCGCAGCCGTGAATTTTTGCATACATATTTATTTTTATTTTATTATTATTATTTTTTTTTACTGAAGTCCAGCGAGGGGACACGTTTGAATTTTAGGGAAAAGAATGGGCATGGGGTGCTGTCTTGTTTGTACATGATGCCGAGTTACTTGAGAACGAAGAGAGGAAGTTGCAGGGAGGTAGGTGAATCTGGAAGTGTATGAGACTCCTGAGAATTAAAAGGAATGAGGGGAACAACTGAGTCTTGATATATGTAATCACACACTGATATAAGGTGTTACGAAAGATTAAACAGTTCAGTTATGGAGTGTGTAAGGGAGTATGTATATTCTGCACGCGACACTACACGTTTACGGTATTTATAAGCACATTACATCCTACCATTTTCAGTACCCTTGCTCTACGTTTTCTCCAGTCTGCCCTTTCCCCTTCCTCCATGTCTTTCTGTCTACACCATGTATGGACGTCTACTCACACATACTCCTGATGACTGTCCTCCCTATGGGCCTCGAGGGAGCTGTGTCCTTTTCCCTCTCCTCCCTTAAATTAATTACCCACCATAGGCAAGGCTTTTAATAGCCAACATTATTCCCGTCACCAGTATTTTTAGCCAAGTAATGAATATGTGGGAGTATAACAAAGTGGATGGAAAGATGCCTGGCCGTATTTTGATCACCCCTGCCAACTCCCTGTCTTTGCATTTCCAGCACTTCATCAAGCACTCTTATTTTTATTGCTCTCTCTCTTTCTCTCTCTCTCTCTCTCTCTCTCTCTCTCTCTCTCTCTCTCTCTCTCTCTCTCTCTCTCTCTCTCTCTCTCTCTCTCTCTCTCTCTCTCTCTCTCTCTCTCACCACACGCCTTTCATCACACACCCATCCATTTGTCCCACTTTCTCCTTCCGGGCCTCTTGGGATTCCTTCTTTACCTCTCGTCTCTCAGGCTTCGCTACCTGTCCCTCCCTCCCCTCGCCATCTCGCTCTCCTTTTTCCCCTTCTCTTCCTCTCCCTCCCTCCCACTCCCACTGCTCATTCCCACTCTCCTTCTCGTCATTCTCCCTGTCTATCCCTCACCCACTGTTCTTTCTCCTTCCCTTTCCCTCTCCCACTCCTCATGCTTCCTCCCTCTTCCTCTCGCCATTTCCTTTCCGCTCTTCCTCTCTGCGTGACTATACTCTGTCAACTTTAAGTTGTCCAGTAAACTGCCACCTGTTCATTTGTACTGGTGACTCGTAACAAATTTTTAACACTGGGATATGATGCTGGTCACGAAGAAGTGTTATGGAAATGATGAAGAGCTGTGATGCCATATTGTGCCACTAAGCTGTAACAAATGATTTCCACTACTCTATGTTGATCATGAAGAAGTGCCATGGAAAGGATGTAGAGCCTTAGTCTTGTCTTATCCTGCCACTGAGGTTCAGGAAAACGGCTGCAAAAGGACGTAAATATCTAGAGACGTGAAAGTAGACGAACCGTGTCTAATCCGAGCCAGTCTTACCCATCCCCCTACTCATCCTCCTATTCCCACTTTCTGCCCAGCTTCTTTTTCAGCCGCCATTTACACCCATCTGCCTCACTGACACTCTCAACCTTCCATTTCACATATACGCTAATCTGCATAACCAGTTCAGTCTTAACCCCAAATAACATCATCCCCTGTCTAACCCTCTCGCCTGTCTCCCCCCGTTTATCTCCCCTGTTTAATTCCTTCTATTTGTATGTCCCTGTCTAGAGCCCCCTGCCTATTCCATTAACCCCTCATTATTAATCATCCACACCATCACACATATCCTTTCCACCTCCATTCCCTTATATCTTCTTCATCCCCATCCTACCTTCCTTCAGTTCCTTCCTACATATAATCCATACTGCCCCAACCATCTCGAACCAGCCTTTTCTTCCACCTCTGCATCAGTTTCTTTCTTCTCTGTTCGCACCCTTATCCCATCTTTCATTTTTCCTTCCTTTACCCATCTCCTCCATCCCCCACCGACATCCTTCTCTCCATCTGCTTCGCTTCCTCCTCCCCTCCTCCTCCCATCCCATCTCTCTCCCTTTTCTTCTTACATACACTCCCCCTCCTCCCTAAGGGACTCAAGGCCTCCTCAATCCTCTTAGCGTTGTATATTTGGCAAGTCTCGAGATTTTGAAGCTGCCGCAATATTTTCCAATATTTTTGAGGCTGGTTGTAGAGTAAAAATGGTGGATTGCCTTGACGGTAGAGTGGGTGGAGTTTTTGGTACACACACACACACACACATACACACACATTAATACCGTAATTGCAGTATACAAATTGATATAAGTGAGTAGATATCTTGATGGACAAATAGTTAACAATGTCTTTTCGTCCTGTACGATAATATGCTTAATAAATCATAGAGGAGGGAAATAATGCATATATGTATCTGAAGTAAACCCGATATAGACTGACGTGAGGCCGTAGCGACACAGAGGCTTGGTGGCGATTTTGGAGAGGCAGCCCTGGATGAACTCAGGGAGTGGGAGTCTTGCAGTATATAAACAGCAAATCCTCTCCATAGTTCCTTCAACTTACCTTAGTGGAGATTTTTGTCCTTTGCAGCTATATTGTTGTGCAACTCAGTTATAGAATAAGATAATACTACGACTCTGCATCCTTTCCATCACACTTCTTCGTCTCTAGCTTTCGGTTCTTGTTTTAATTTTTTGGTACAGTTCAGTATTCAAGATAAGGATATGACAGTTGTAGCACAGGATAAAAGTGGACAGAGACTAGGAGTGACTTGTTACCCCCATTTTGCAGTGGGAGAGTAAGGGCAGAATTGTGTGTTGCTTTTTATGTGACGGAACATTAATTTGCTGATTACATTAGAGGAGAAGAGTCTGTTCTTAGTCTTCAAGTAATGGGCAATATTTTGTTTTTTCCTGAAGAGAAAAAGTTTATTTGTTTTCATGAGAGTTGCACGTTCGTTTCTGAAGATGATTTTTTTTTATTTACTGAAGAAGAGTAATACTGGTATATTGTTTCCATTACTGACAAAGAGTTGGTCGTTCTCTTATCTGGTGGACAATATTTTGCTCTTCATATGCAGAGTATTGCAATTTGCTATTATAATAAATCAGGGGGAGTATTTTGCTCTTTGCATAATGGAAGACAGGATTTTGTTCTGTTCCTTATCAGGGAAGGAGAACAGAGTGTTGTTAAAATCACTTGGGGAGAGCAGTGTAGTCCTGTGTTCACAAGAGGGGTGTTAAGAGCAGTGTAGTCCTGTGTTCACAAGAGGGGTGTTAAGAGCAGTGTAGTCCTGTGTTCACAAGAGGGGTGTTAAGAGCAGTGTAGTCCTGTGTTCACAAGAGGGGTGTTAAGAGCAGTGTAGTCCTGTGTTCACAAGAGGGGTGTTAAGAGCAGTGTAGTCCTGTGTTCACAAGAGGGGTGTTAAGAGCAGTGTAGTCCTGTGTTCACAAGAGGGGTGTTAAGAGCAGTGTAGTCCTATGTTCACAAGAGGGGTGTTAAGAGCAGTGTAGTCCTGTGTTCACAAGAGGGGTGTTAAGAGCAGTGTAGTCCTGTGTTCACAAGAGGGGTGTTAAGAGCAGTGTAGTCCTATGTTCACAAGAGGGGTGTTAAGAGCAGTGTAGTCCTGTGTTCACAAGAGGGGTGTTAAGAGCAGTGTAGTCCTGTGTTCACAAGAGGGGTGTTAAGTATCTTTTGTTCACGGCAGCTGGATGTAAGCCTTGTGAGCTGACTTGGTCAATGTGTGGCGCTCCTTAAGAACGTTGTGGAGGGAGTGTAAGTGGATTGTCTTGGCTGATGCGATGATGGTCTTCCTTTCGCATACGGAGATGGCAGAGAAACTTCTTTCCCCTGGTATTTTTTCGATATAGTAAGAGCTCAGTTTACTTCTCGGGAGCATTGTGGTGCCGCCTCGGGAGTTTTTACCTGTCCCGTAACACACCTGGGGATGTAATTATAAAGGACCTTAACTGATTTACAAGAGGAACACATCTCCATATGAGTTATCTGTTATATTTCGTTTATATTTTTACAACTCTTCACCAACTTGATTCTGACTCGTTTGGTAGCTGTTTTACTGGAGGCAGACGCATAGGGAAGCAATATCATACACCATATAACTGATCAGTTGCTAATTACCTAATGTAGAATACTAACAGCCCGTTTACGACTGATGTTCCTTTGACTTCAGCCGATTTACGGTAATGCTGACGCGACACAGGTACACGGTCGACGAACGTGCTTGTTACATAATCAGAGACAGATACGGTACAAGTTTGCAGAGGGAGGGTTGCGTGCGGGGCGTATGTCTCCCTATTTTAGGCAGATCAGTTATTGCATACCGTACTAAAAGAACAAAATGTGAATAACATATGTGCAGTAAATCTAATACTACAGCTTATCATACTGGCACTTCCTTATATTACTGTACTCCTATGACTGAGGCAAGGAGAGTGCATTTAAGTTGATTTTTAAAATGAATTCATTAACAGTTGTACTAAGAATCACTCCCCCCCCCCCCTCTTCCAGTGTGCTGGATCCGGCCCTGAGGGACATAAGTTTTGCTGTTAGTGTTGTGCCTCTACGTCACTCTTATGACACTTCCCTTACTTGCCTCCAAAATGCTTTTAATACCAGAGTCATTTTTAGGCACAAAAATATATCAAGCTTTCCTTGTCTTTGGAAAGTTCGTCAGCGGAGGGCAGTGAGAAGCGGATGTGGTGGAATAATTGGTTCTCGGTCTTTCTTTACCCCACATCATTTGGGTGGAAATTAGAACTGAGATGATTTTTCCCACATATTATGGTATTAGTATTATTATTGTTATTATTACGGTATTATTATTTTATTATTATTATTATTTATTATTATTATTATTTTATAATGATGTTGGTGATTATTTAGTAGATAAGACAATATTGGCTTGGATCCTTCTATGATATATATTCCTGTTCTTTATTTATACACAGGTTAGTCGATATGAAACAATTAACCAAGTTACTGTATTACCTTCCCCACAATCCAGTTTTAATATTCAGTCACTGTCCTTTGATATTAAACTCTCTCCTCCTAAAATTTCTTACAGTCTGCCACTGCCTGCAGATGCCTTTCATGCTTATCAATTGGCCTCAGCTCAGCCTCGTGTCAGGCTGCTAATTTCCGCCATTCAGTGTGTGGTGTTTGCCTGCAGCGGCCCCAGCCACTAATTACAGCCTCCAGCACCACCATTATGGCCAGGCCGCTGACAGGCCACCAGTGGCCAGGCGGTGGCAGGGCCACTGGGGCTCTATTGGAAGCAATTTATAAATGTCCAGACAGGAAGGTTGGCAGGGATGGTGAGGGATGTGGATACGTTGATACATAGTGATGGATTGATTGCCTGACAAATGGGTAAACAGACTCAGGTACACACAGATAGCTAGATAAATGGATACACACACACACACACACACACACACACACACACACACACACACACACACACACACACACACACCGGTAATGGAAAGAAGAAATATGATAGACTGAAGGGTAATGAGAGGTTGTGGAAAAGAGGAGGGAGAGAGGGAGGGAAGAGTGAAGGATATGTGGGAGGGTGTGGAAAGGAGGGAGAGAGGGAGGGAAGAGGGAAGGATATGTGGGAGGGTGTGGAAAGGAGGAGGGAGAGAGGGAGGGAAGAGGGAAGGATATGTGGGAGGGTGTGGAAAGGAGAAGGGAGAGAGGGAGGGAAGAGGGAAGGATATGTGGGACGGTGTGCAACGGAGGAGGGAGGGAAGAGTGAAGAATAATAATGTGGGAGGGTGTGGAAAGGAGGAGGGAGAGAGGGAGGGAAGAGGGAAGGATATGTGGGAGGGTGTGGAAAGGAAGGTGGGAGCCTGGAAATAACGAGTACCGGAAAAAATTGAGAAGTACATTAGGGAGAGGGAGAGAGAGGGAGAGGCCAAGGATGAGATGGAGGGATGGAGTGGAGAGGTACCGGTATATGAGAGAGGGGAGTGTGAGCTGGGAGCGGGGCGGTGAAATGGCGACATGGAGGCGATTTGTTTGTGGCCACCTCTTACGGGATTAACGCGTCTGGCAATAGATAGACATCAGAAACCATTCAGTCTGGGAGGTCAGTCCCTAACTGAAAAGATAAATATATATAGTATGTATGCGTACTTGTATAGGTTGATTTAAAGTGTATATGAATGAATGTGTGTGTATGCATGCATTGTATAAGAGGGAAGGCCTAACCTGGGGGGGGGGAGGGAGAGAGAGAGAGAGAGAGAGAGAGAGAGAGTGTATGTGTGTGTTTCAGATAAAGAAATAGGAAAGGAAGGAAGGAAAGACTATGTAGGGCAAATGGAGGAGTCGGAGTGTTGGTCCCAAACTCACTCTCACTCACGAAGTTTTACAGAGTAGTAGACCTTCACATGGACCATGTTTTAGGAGGGACGGATCCCCCAACCCCCCGGGGGGAGGTGGTCCCTACTCTTACTCCCTCATTCGTCCCTTTCATTCATCTCTGACCTACAGCCTGTCTGTCCATATCCATATCTGCATCATCAGTGTGTAACATTTGCCACTCGCATCAGTGTGTAACATTTGCCACTTGCATCAGTGTGTAACATTTGCCACTCGCATCAGTGTGTAACATTTGCCACTCGCATCAGTGTGTAACATTTGCCACTCGCATCAGTGTGTAACATTTGCCACTCGCATCAGTGTGTAACATTTGCCACTCGCATCAGTGTGTAACATTTGCCACTCGCATCAGTGTGTAACATTTGCCACTCGCATCAGTGTGTAACATTTGCCACTCGCATCAGTGTGTAACATTTGCCACTCGCCTTTATCATTTTCCAGTTGATGTGGAACTGTTTTATTTCAACACTTTTATGCCATCAGCACACCAGGCCAAACATCCACACGCTAAACACACACATAAATACACAAATGACATTAATATAAAATTCTCTCTCTCTCTCTCTCTCTCTCTCTCTCTCTCTCTCTCTCTCTCTCTCTCTCTCTCTCTCTCTCTCTCTCTCTCTCTCTCTCTCTCGTCTTAATCACTAAAATATGTTGAATTAATGAAACAGAAGCCATGGGGACAAGATAGGAGACAAGGGATGACAGACAGGAAGAAAAAGTGAACAAAGACAGGAGCACTAATTAAGGAAGAGAGACGGGGTGAGAGAGAAAAAAAAACTGAAAGGGAAGGGAGAAGGAGGAAGGAAGGAAGGAAGGAGTGGACGGAAGAGGAGAGGAAGCTAAAGAGGTTGATGTAAGGGAATGAGAGGAGACGAACGAACAGGGGGAGAGAGAGAGAGAGAGAGAGAGAGAATTATAGAACAGAGGAAAGCAGAAATATAGAATGATGTAGACAGCTTATGGAAACGGAGCTGTTATAAGAAAAAAAAAAAAAAAGATTGAGGAGAGAGAGATAGAGAAGCCAAAGAGAATTTAGAAGAATGAGAAAAGCATGGAAGGAGAAAAACTTAGACGCGGTTAAGGGGGAAGACAAATCTTGTATAAGTAAACACGAATCCTTAATTGTAGACGAATAAAAGAAGATAGAAGTTAGCAAATAGGTCGTTAAATTAAGTAATCAGAAAAATATGAATGGAAGAAAAACAGGAAAAGAGTACCCAGTGAAACAGGAGGAACCGGATGTTAAAGAAGAACGAAAGAATGTAAAAATATCAGCGAAGGGCGTTGTTAATCTCACAAGACCACTTCTCGTTCCTTTGTCTTAATGTTTTATTATTTTTTTTTTTTTCGTTTCCGTTCGCTGATTAATTTTCCGTTTTTCTTTCTGAATTTTTGTTCTCTGCTTCTCCAGTCTCGTATTATTTTCCTGATAGACTTTTTGCATGAAGTTTACCTCTTTTTGTGCCCATTTCCTTTTTTCCTGTCAGATTTATTCCATATATGTTTTTCATTTTCGTTTATTTCCTAATTCATCTAGCACCTTTTTTCTCCCATCCCTTCTTCTTCTTTCATTATTTTTCTTTTCCATACCGTATATTTCCTCTCGCTCTCACATAGTGTATATTTTTTCTTGTCTGTCATATCTCCTTTTTATCCCTCGTCCTCAGTCTCTTTTTTTTTTTTTTTTTTTTTTCCTGGCTCTTTGTATCCATATATTTCTCTGTTTTCCTCCTCCCCTTATTTTTACTTTCGCTGTCACTTGGCCTTTTTTTTTTTTTTTTTAAACCTTTTCAAATTCTTTGGGCATTTTTCTAAATTTACTCCCTCTCCTCATTTTCCCATATCTTTTCCTCCTTTCATCTTTTTCCCTCCTCACCCTTTCCATCTCATCCTTCTATTTTTCCCCTTCCCTCTTCCTACACCCTCTTCTCTGTCCCTCTCTCTCATTACCTTCTTCCTCTCATCTCCATACCACACCCCACCTCAACACGCAGATTCTGTGACACCACCACAAACCCAGCCGCATGACACCACCACAAACCAAACCGCATGACACCACCACAAACCAAACCGCATGACACCACCACAAACCAAACCGCATGACACCACCACAAACCAAGCCGCATGACACCACCACAAACTAAGCCGCATGACACAAGCATCACAGAAATAACAGAATCAATTTACGTCAGGTGAGGAGACAAAATAAATGTGTACATGTCAGGGAACTTGTACAGGAAACAGTGAATCATGTTATTATTCCAGTCTTTACCCTATCCCTCTCCTTCCCGTCCTTCCCTCCAAAAATATATTCTCTCCTCTTCCTATATCCTTTACTGTACTCTCTCTCCACATATTCTTCCTGTCATCTCCCTAACCTGCCTCAACACACACCAGTCTGCACCACCGCTGCTCATACATCACCAAACAAGAAGCACAATATCACCTAACGCCAGGTGAGAGAACAGAAGCACGTGCATATCTCAGAGGTTGCAGGGGGAGAAAGATAAGGAATCATGTTCATCTTTTCAATACAATTACGTCTCGTTTGCGTTGACTGTAGGTAATTGCACACTTTCTTTCACATATGGGGATCAGTGTTAACTTTTTCAGTAGTTCAGTGCCATCTTGGTTGCGTTTGGTCTTACTATCTCCAAATTACTGTTTAGTTAACAAAGGCTTTTTTCTAATCCTTCCCGTTCCAAAAGTCTTTCCTAAGCTGAGTAAAACGTCTGGTGGCGGCAGGAGTAAACAAGGGAGATATTTTGACCTGACTGTGTAATCAACTGATATTGAAGTGAAGGACAAGAAGGGAAGGGTGGGAGAATGAAGGGATGGATGAGAGAGAGAGAGAGGGGGGGGGGGCATACGGGACTTCGATAAGAAATATGAGGAAAGCAAGGGTGAAGTGTATTGTCGGAGGCGTGAGGGTGAGGGTGAGAGGCATGTGAAAGGATGAGAGTGTGATGGAAGGGTGAAAGTGAGGGGGGGGGGAGAGTGAATTTGAGATGTGTGTGAAATGATAGTGTGATGGAAGGATGAGAGTGAGGGTGAGAAGCTTGTGAAAGGATGAAAGTGTGATGGATGGGCAAGATGAGAGTGAGGGTGAGAGGTGTGTGAGAGGATGAGAGTGTGATGGAGGGCTTAGGGTGGTAGCTATGAGGGAAAAATGATGGTGAAAAATGCATAACGGTGAAGAGTGATGCGAAATGTGAAGGAGAGGGTGTCAGAAAAGTATGAGGGTATGAGGGCAGGGTGAGTGTTTGAGTATGGGGTGCGGGTGTAGAGGAAAGGTAAGGGTGTGAGGTGTGTGGATGGTTAAGGGTGTGAAGGCAGGGTCAGGGTGAGGGTGTCAGGTGTGTAAGGAGGGTCAGTGTATTTCACCTGTATCTACCTTAAGCATCAGGTGAAGTGTATTACGAAATTACTTATAAATACAGCTCAGTCAAACATACCAACCATTTCGAGAGGACAGGACCATAGTGCTCGTATCATAAACTGTACTACCCAGCTGTTTATTTTTTCATTTATTTTTTTATTTTTTTACCAGATTGAAATGTCAAAAACTACTGTGGAAAAAAAAAATGAGAGAAAGAAAGAGGTCAGGGACTTTGCAGGTTAATTCCTTCCATCCGAGGATTTGCAATTATAATCCATTCTTGATACTTCCACACTATATATATATATATATATATATATATATATATATATATATATATATATATATTTATATTTTTTTTTTTTTTTTTTTTTTTGAGGGGGGATGGAGGGTTCAGAATCTTGTTGAACTGGGAGGGTTACATATAACTTTAATCAGCTTAATACAAGAGCTGACTAAAACTGTTGGAGAAAATCGTCTTTTGATAGCAAGAACAAATGCCAATTAGGCGCTGTGGTTAGACAAAAAAAAACTCCGTACCTAATGATCATAGCCATCCAGCGGTGTTTGACGAGGCTGATGGACTTACTGTAACTCTCACAATAAGGACGTAATGTGGACAAGATCATGCACAGGAATGAAAAAACTGGCATAGAAATATTGAATTCTTCGGCCCGGTACTGTTTGTTTCATTCTGTTGTGAATATATCTCACTTATAACCAGTCGCCATTCTGTGGTGAAATAGCCTTGAGTCTCTCTCTCTCTCTCTCTCTCTCTCTCTCTCTCTCTCTCTCTCTCTCTCTCTCTCTCTCATCTTTCAATTTTGTACTGTGTGTTTTTTTTTCTTTTTCATTCCCACCTCCCTCCCTTTCAACTCTTCCTCCTCTTTTCCTTCTCCGTCTCTCATTATATTCCTTTTGTTTACTTTCCTTATTTCCTCCTCCTCCTTCACTCCTATTTGTCTTCAGTTCCCACTCCTCCTCCCTCTCCCCTTCCCCCTCCTATTCTTGGTCTCCTCTTCTATCCCGCCTCATCAGTTCTTCCCTCCCTCCCTCCCTCCCTTCTGCATGTGTTATCCATATTCTTTATATTTTCCCCTCCTGTGGATTCTTTCTCCCTTTTTCCCCACCAGTATTTTGTGTCCCCCTTCCCTCCATATTATTTTCTCTTCTATTCTTTTTTTTTTTTTACCTTGCCCTTTTCTGTTCTCTCCTTTTCTCCAATTACCTTTTCCACCCTTCCTCTTCATCGTGTTGTACCTTCTCTACCCTTCCTCTTCGTCGTCTTGTCTACCCTTCTTTACACTTTTCACCTCCGTTTCTCAGCGTCTTATACCCTGGCTTTATTCCCCGCTCTTTTCACCTTCATTCGCTTCATTATTATCTCATCCTTCTTCGTTCCGCATATATCATTTCTCTCTTCCACCCTCTTCATTCATCCACTGTTCCTTCAAGTTCTTATCATTTCTCCACTTTTCTCCATCCCTCCCGTCGTCGTCATCTTATCACTCCCCCTCCGATCCCACTCTTTTATCCAATTCTCTCTGTTCCCATCAGTTTTCTACCATATCACTTCCCTTTCTACCCTTCCTCTCGCCCTCTTATATCGCTCCTTACTCATCTTCTTCATCCGATATTTTCCCATTCCCCCGTCTTGCCCATTTTGCCTTTATTCTGTTCCTCCTTTTCTAACCTTCATTGTTTTTCTTCCCCTGTCACATAGTTTCTCCCTCGTTTTTTACTTCCCTACCATCCCTTTTCGTTGTTTTTCAGTTCCTCCTCTTTCTCTTCTTTTGCCTCCGTCGCATTCCACTCTTCTTTTCCTCCGTTTTGTTTGCCGCTCCAGTTTAACACAATACTTCCCCCCTCTTCCCACTTCTTATCCCTCCTGACTCCCACTTCATTCCAGTCTTCCCTCCCTCTTCCCCTTCACTTCCTTATCCTCTCCCAAGTCAGCCTCCTTCCCTTCCGTGCAGTGTTCCTCTTTCGGTACGACCTGCTCTCAATATCCTGCCTCCCTTATCACACCCTGGCATTCCCTACACTCCCTCTGTCACCCTACTCCACCTCGCTTCTCTCGTATTTTATTCCTTTGTACTAGCGTTTTTTTTTTTTTTGCGCACACACACACACACACACACACACACACACACACACACACACACACACACACACACACACACACACACACTCTCTCTCTCTCTCTCTCTCTCTCTCTCTCTCTCTCTCTCTCAGTTATTTTCACACTGTATTGGTACCTTCCACACATCCATCAACTTTTATTTTTTCACCCTATCACTCCTCGTCTCCATGCCTTCTGCTCTTGGCCCATCAGCGCACACACACACACACACACACACACACACACACACACACACACCACACCGCTCGCTGGTGCAGTGGTAACGTTCTACACACACACACACACACACACACACACACACACACACACACACACACACACACACACACACCGCTCGCTGGTGCAGTGGTAACGTTCTCGCTTGCCAACTGGTAGGCGGGAGTTCGCGCCTCGCTCAGGTTGTGAAAAGTTTCACTGACGAAGTGGGTGGTTACTGTCCTTGAGCAAGGGGCCGGGATGTGCGTGTGTGAAGGTCACAGCCTTGCCCTTGGATCGGACTATATGAGCTCTCAGCTCCCTTCCAGGAGGGTAAAAGCTGACGATCACGACCATCAAGTGATCCTGACCGACCCGGTGAATTACACACACACACACACACACACACCACAAATATGGAGGCCAATGCATTTTTGTATTTTCCATTTCGTACCTGTATTTGTCTACCTGTGGGTGGATGCAGTGCAACATGCGGACGTGGGTGTACACCGTGGGTGGATGGAGTGCAACATGCGGACGTGGGTGTACACCGTGGGTGGATGGAGTGCAACATGCGGACGTGGGTGTACACCGTGGGTGGATGGAGTGCAACATGCGGACGTGGGTGTACACCGTGGGTGGATGGAGTGCAACATGCGGACGTGGGTGTACACCGTGGGTGGATGGAGTGCAACATGCGGACGTGGGTGTACACCGTGGGTGGATGGAGTGCAACATGCGGACGGGGGTGTACACCGTGGGTGGATGGAGCGCAACATGCGGACGTGGGTGTACACCGTGGGTGGGTAATTTACTTCAAACCTCACTCACCGTTTTATAAAACTTTATAATAAACTTTTATTTTCTTTGATATCAGTAAACTTTTAAAGCTAATTTTGACCTCTTTAGCTTCGGAAATTATTCCATATTTAAATAGGCTGCTTACATTGCAGGCAATTTTAAAATATAAATGTGTTAAAATAAGAAGAGCTGTAGAATCATATCATCGGCGGCCAATCAGCAGCCGCGTATCAGACACACCCTACTCGCCCCATACTGCTCAGCTGCACAGGTCAGTCAAATAGACTATACCCTATTTGATTGACCTGTGCAGCTGAGATGTATGGAGCAGTTGGGGTGTGTTTGATACGCGGCTGCTGATTGGCCGTCGATGATGTAAACCTACAGCTTTTCTTAACATACATATTTACATTTTTAAAATGCCTACAATATAAGCAGCCAGTTTAAATATGGAACAATTTCCGAAACTAAAGTGGTCAAAATTAGCTTCAAAGGTTTACTGTTAAGAAAATTAAAGTTGATTATAAAGTTTTATAAAACGATGAGTGACGTTTGAAGTAAATTATCCACCCACAGTGTACACCCACGTCCGCACGTTGCACTGCTTCCACCCACGGTGTACACCTACGTCCGCATGTTGCACTATAATATCCACCCACGGTGTACACTTACGTCCGCATGTTGCACTACATCCACCCACGGTGTACACCAACGTCCGCATATTGCACTATAATATCCACCCACGGTGTACACCCACGTCCGCATGTTGCACTATAATATCCACCCACGGTGTACAGCTACGTCCACATGTTGCACTAAATCCACTCACGGTGTACACCTACGTCCGCATGTTGCACTGTAATATCCACCCACAGTGTACACCTACGTCCGCATGTTGCAATACAATACATGCCTTCATTTACTTCACTGACATCATCGGCGGCCAATCAGCAGCCGCGAAACAAACCCTACTTGCCCCATACGTCTCAAGTGCAAAGGTCAATCAAATAGACTTTATATCCACCCACGGTGTACACATACGTCCGCATGATGCACTACATCCACCCACGGTGTACACCTACGTCCGCATGTTGCACTACATCCACCCACGGTGTACACCTACGTCCGCATGTTGCACTACATCCATCTATGGTGTACACCTACGTCCGCATGTTGCACTACATCCATCTACGGTGTACACCTACGTACGTATCTTGCACTACATCCATCCACGGTGTACACCTACGTCCGCATGTTGCCTGCATTTACTTTTCACCTTTGTTTTCTTCTCGTTGTAAATTAACCATCTCCGGAGAAGCGGTGAAGTCTTTTAAAACGATAAAAATATTAAATGCTTATTTTTTTTTCTTTGCACTATGTCTTTATCATTAAATTAAACTTCTCATCATACACACCATACGGTCCTACAAATTCTACATAGTTTTCTTTGCATAAGGCTACCATATTGTGACGAAGGGGCATGCGAAGGGGTGCTATGAGACTTCCCGTGGATTCCAGTACTTTGCTGTGGTAATCCTTTCCAGGTCGCAGGGGAACGCTCTCCCTTTCGTGCGTTAAGATTACCAAATGATACGGATAGTGCAAGGTGAACGCCTGACCACAGTTTAAGACTACGGCCCTATGTCACTTTCCTCCCCAACGCATCATATCAGCGAGAATCATCTACGGGCAAGAATCACACCAATCCTCTCTCAGATAAAAATGATTAGTGAGTAGAAGGAAGAGAGAAGAATATGACGTGATATATTAGATGAACCTTTGTCCCAGACACGGGATGAGGAAAGTGAACTGTGAGGCAGTCATAATAGTGTTTGTCTTTGTGCCGTGGAAACGGAATATTGAACGATAAATATGAGAGACTGGGAGTGACAGAACCGATGGAACAGTAGGAAATAAACAAGAGTTTTTTTTAGAAAGAGGTGGGGTTTAGACCAGATCGTCTCTCTGTGGTAATAAGCAGAGATGGAAAAGGGAAAGCTGTATGCTGCCTTTCTGGCTCTGGATAAACATATGTTGCGGAAGACATACACACAGGTAATACTGGTGCTGGGAATTTAAGAAGCAGGTGGGAAATTACTGAATGATAGTGCAAGGGCGGTGATTATTTAAAAAAATATATATATATCCATTTCCCTAGTCCTTCTGAATATATGGAAAACGTGGAATTTTGAAATCGTCCACCCCCGACAAAGGTGTGTGTGTGTGTGTGTGTGTGTGTGTGTGTGTGTGTGTGTGTGTGTGAGAAATTACTGCACTACATATGAACAATATAATCAAATGCATGTACAGTATTTACAATGAAGCATTCCAAACTCAAATAATGGTACCTGCATAAGCATGCTAGCATTTTACCTGTCTGATCCAAACAAGTAATAATATACTGGCTTTATTATACTGGAGTTGGGTTACGCCTGACTCCATCCATTAAATATTATACCGCGCTGGAGGTCAACAAGCGCGTGTACGGGCACTCGTGCACATACTGGCATGCGCGCGGGCACACACACAATATACTATATATCAGAGAGGTGGAGACAGATAGACAGAAAGATATATAGGGGTACTGACAGACAGATAGATACATAAAATTCCACCCCTGTTTTAGTGTAATGCATGAGGTGAAAGGCATCCACCAACAAGATAATAAAAGCACAGAGGTATGGAAATTAACCATTAACCACAGTGTGGCCAGATAAATGACCCACATCCATTCATGCATCATTCAAGCCTGCAAAACTGTCGGCCTCACAGCACAAGTGTAACGTTATACACACACTGTAATGAAATGGATTTATAGTGCCTGCTGGGCAAAGATTTTCTTGACTGTCAAGTTAAAATAAAAGTGCAGTCACTGTCATGTGCATCTTCAAATATCATTCGTCAACTAATTTCCTTTCTCAACGTTCATACCTTGCATATTCATACAACCACTTTCCAACCCCACTGACGTTTTTCTTGGCACTCCGCGCATCATACCATCAAACACAATCTCTTCTACCCACAGACCAACAGAATTCCCTGTTTCACGGGCTCATTATTTTCCAACATATCCCTCCTACTCACACCACACGCAGTTCCGTCTCTTCATCTAACCCTTGGGGCTGCTAATCCTGCCATTCCATGATATCACACACATACACAGAAGTAGTCGTTGACAAATCCTGATGCAGTCCTGATACAGCCTGCATATTCAGAACTCTTTTCTACATCAAGGGCTTCATAACATCAGCTAATTTACTTCCGTTGAAAGTATTCCCATCTTTCTTTAACGAATACCTATAATCTATCATTGTGTATAGATTACATGAACTCTTCCGCCAAATCAAACCTCTTCCTATGTAGCAATTCCATCTAGTTTTACTTTCAGAATTTGTCTCTCATACATATTAACAAAACTCTGAACCAGTCTACAGAGATACCCTTTACAATCAGCAATCAGCAAAGCATCATCTGCATACACCAAATACGGAATATTCCACCTGGCTCCATTCATTATCAGTACCCTTTACCCAACATTTGCTTTACTTCTTACATTACACCACCAATTGATATTTAACAACGCTGGTTCAATTAGACACCCGTGTATCACTCCTTTACTGATATGAAGCAACTCACGGAAATATCCATCTACTTTCGCATACACACAGCTGCCATCATAAAAGCTCTTTATAATACTTATCAGCTTACCTTCCACACCATACATGCATAATACCTTCCATAATCTCTCCCTCTACAATATCAAACACCTTTTTCAGATAATATATAGTCCTTCTCACACGTATATTCTTCTATTTGCCTTGCTGTTAGTATTTGGTCTGCACATCCACTGCCACTCCAGGAACCACTTTTGTCATCTCATAATCTTACACCCGCCTTACCTTACCCATCACGGCTCTTCTGCTCAGCCGGTACAATACGTGTAATGTAGTAAAACTGAACCAGGCCTTGATGAACCCATTCAATAAAGGTACCAGTTGACATAATACTTCACTATTTTGTAACTTTCATTATAATCTGCACAATAAAGTTGAATGACATGCTAATATTTCAGATGGCGGTATGCACTGTGTATTTATCCATATATTTCCACTTTGCTATCGGTTCCATTGCATAAATAACACTGCATTTATTCCTACGGTATAACTTTACTGGTGTTCCATTCACAGCAGGTTTTGATGGATGTTATGATCATCAACATATCTATCACTTTTCACTCACCAGTTTTGGATTTCATTTACCTTAATACATTTCCAATATAATACATAAACGCCACAACATCACGCATCACATTACAGACACACAGGCTATATTTCAAAGCCATGTTGCAAAACTATTTACCCTGAACCAGTAACCAATTAACTAACCAATGATCAAGTCACAAACGCTCACTTTCACTTACCAATTATTACAAATTACAGTAAACAAATGTAAGCTGAGCTGCCACCTGCCGTCACTTGTGTCCAGGAATACCAGCAGAATAAATACAGAAACAGAATGGAGAGGAGAGCAAGTAGGAGGCCAGTGTGTAAAACAGAAGGGGAAAAAAGAAGGGGGAGAGTGAGAGGGAAAAGAACGGGGATAAAAAGGCATGGATATTGAGACGTATATAAGAGTCCACAGAAAGTATAGATAACAGGAGGTGTGTTGACCCATGACGAGGTTATTAGCAGGAAAAAAAAAAAATTCTAATAAGATCAAACCAACGTGTGAGACAAAAGGATAGAAAAGAGGACCGATGCAGTAGAGACAAAAAGAGATAAGAGAAAGGAAGAAAGAGAACAATACTGATTACTGGAGACAAGACAACAGACCACAAACACGGGAAGTAAGGGAACCGGAGAGTAATACTAGACTGCAAAGAGGGGAAGTAAAGAGTGAATAGGTGATAAGAGCGGAAGAAAGAGCGGAAGGTAAGGAAACACAGTATAAGAGACCGAACATGAGAAGGGAACAACAGGCTACGAGAGAGAGAGAGAGAGAGAGAGAGAGAGGAGGTGGGGGGCACTTTTGCACACCGTAAGACTGAAGTATAGTTAATATATAGGTTATATATACTGGACCATATCATACTTCAACTTTAAGGAGTATGCATTGACTTTTTATTCCAGGAAGTGTTTTAGTTCATCCATCCATCGTCCATTTTCTCCCAGTGAAAGCGTAGAGGCTCTAGGCAAGGCTACTCAATCCCGCCATTTAAGATTCCAACATATAAGGCAAGGGTGACCACCGTCATTGGCCCCTGAGTGGCATTATATAAGCAATTATCAACAGCCCTCTCTCGGATGAAAACCTTTAGATAATCCACCCAGCTGAAGCGCCTTAACCCACTAAACCACCAGATGTCATTGTTTATATGGTAACCACTTAAAACAGTAAATGGTTTCCCCGATAACATGAAACCATTTGTCACGACTCTTTGCACAGAATCACCTTTAGGTTCTACTACTGTACGGTATAAGACACAACTCTGTTCCTGATATTTGGTGAAAACATGCCGTGAAGGACGAACATTACGGTCCTCGCTTCCTGACATGATCGGAACAGTTGGTACTGGTGTCTGAGGGAACTTTCCAGTTTCTCCAGTGACTCTGCCACGGAATGTTAACAGTGGTTCAGCGTGACTGCTGACCTCTGCCACCTGCGACAATGTGGGTGTGGCAAGCCTTCCATTATGTTTTGTGAGTTGTAATTATACATCGGACAAAAGCAGGAACAGAGTTGTGTCTGATACTGTACATCAGGTGAGTGGATGGTCATCGCCCCCACTTACCATAAACCAGAGCTATCGAGTAGGTTTTTGATGGAGGAAGTGTTGTGGTAGTATCATACATCAAACTTCCTGGATGGGTCGAAGTTTATGACGTACCGACAGTAAGTGTGTAAAGAAATATATACATTGATTAGACTAAACACAATATTGATAAACTAACAAAATTATTCAAATTTAACACAATTACTTGTTGAATATCGGTATATCCAGCGTTCCATGTTATAATACACTCACCATATAATATATTATACGGATGTTTATCACGCAATAATCTTGTTTCAGTGCACCAAGAGGTGTGTATTATATTCCTTTCACTATATACATCACAAGAAGGTTAATCTTACTTTAGTTCATTACACCCAGAAGCCTGTATTACATCACACACTATCTGCTGTACTATAGTTTTTATCAAGGTATATAGTACTTCAGTATACCCAGTGCCTCATAACATGCTTCATTCACTATATACATCATCTCAATGTTCATCACGTTACATTAGAGCCAGAAATCCTATCTTGCCACCCTGAGCAAGTCTTTAGTACCAATTAGCCATAAGCCGTCAGTCACCCCGGGGCCATGTGCCAACTGTTCCCTTCCCATCTTGTTAATAGGAACTGGAGGCCAAGAATGTAAAAATGGTTAATTGGATGGGCAGGCGGAAGCTGATTTTAACGCCGGGGAGTTGGTTAGCGCGTGTCAATACCCGATACAGAGGGTACGATAGACTATGTGGGCAATAGATACACGAGGGGAGTTGGTTAGCGCGTGTCAATACCCGATACAGAGGGTACGATAGACAATGTGGGCAATAGATACACGAGGGGAGTTGGTCTGTTGTCCATTAAGGTGCGGCCTGAGGGTACGATATACGATAAAGGGGAATGAATACACGAGGGGACTGAGAGAGCAGACGGAGGGGTATTGAGATGCGAGAGGCCGCCACAGACTAAGGAGGGGGATAGATTCGTGATGTGAATGTGAGATAAGACAGGGAAGGAGGGAATAGGGGATGTAAATAAGGGAGAGTGGTATAGGGAAAATGGAAGAGAGGGAATGTCACAAGCAAAGAATGACAACAGACAGACAGAGCGTAAGGAAGACTGTGTTATAGGCAACGGAAGGACACATACCAATAAGG
>NC_137050.1:52004670-52014670 GCF_032717465.1 Coenobita brevimanus
GCGTCTGGCAGTAGATAGATAGATAGGCCATTGGAGACATAAAAGTGGTGCCATATAAGGTAATTTGACATGGAGAATCCAAGTCTGCCATCAGCTGACACCTGAGATGGCACCATCTGGCGACAACTTTAGTAAAATTGCTTAATTAAGCCTATTGAGACAAAAGTGCTCCCATATAAGGTTTTTTGACATGGCTAGTAACTTTTTACAGTAAACTGTTTGAAACAAGAGCCGAGCCGCAGGACCCAGAACAGTTCTCGTTTCTCCCACAATATATACCCCGTTAGTTTCTAACCAGACAAACAATTTCTAACCCTTTCCAAATTTCTTGATGGACATCTGTAGTCATCTTAAAGGACCAGTCGAACTGTAGTTAATTCACTTTAACTGAGCCCAGTTGTCATTCTTTTGCATATTATTTCACGTTGTCTAGGAATAGGAAAAGGCAGCACTGTGGCTCTACATCGCTTCAGTAGTACTTCTTCTTGACTAGCATCATATTCTATGTTAATCAGTTGTAAAAACTCAGCATTCAAGGAGGAGGGGTGCCAGTTTTAGGCCAAGGTTTCCTGAATAGCGTATAACAACGAAAACTCATTCCTACGTCGAGACAAAGTCGTCGACTCGCACACAAACAAAAAGTATTCAGGTTGTAAGATCGGCAGAGTTCCGTCAGGTTAACATTCATATCGACTCTGCTTTCTCTCTTACAATTTTTTTTTTTTTTTTACGTGTCCGACTCTGGGCAAAGGCTTCCTCGCCTATTTCCCGGGGGCAATGACCTATCCCAAGGCCCAGTAGTCCTCCTACACCTCCACATGTCACCACTTGGGCGCTAACACCCACCATCCATATTGAATACATGCTAGGGCTGTCTCACACAGGATTGGTGTATTGGTATTAGCGGGGGTATTTTTACGACGTGTCGGCGGGTAATCTGGTAGATCAGGAAAGTCTGCTTTTAGGAAATTCAAATAATATAAACTGTTCCCTGCCCCAGCTGGGATTCGATCCTGGGTCCATTAGGACCGCAGACCGCCTCTCTACCGATTCAGCCACCGCCTCATCCGCCTCACACTTCTTCACATTACCAATCCTCCATCAGCACACTAATTTAACTGCCTCACTGTTTCTTCTGAGGCTTCTGCTTTAGCGAATCGGCCTTTCTTCAGAAATCCCATAGGACTTCATAAATCTGTATATATTGCCACGAACATCAGTCATCACTTCTACACAATGGATTTATTACAGATCAAGAAAATACATTACCCCAAAACTTCCCGGCATAATGGTAATATATTAGATGATTTTTCCTGTGTAAACTACGGGTTTCTCCCTTCACCCAAGAACTTAAGTGAGATTCAGAATTATATGAGATTTTACACAAATTTTGCTATGTTTTTCAAGCCTAGTGTGTTTGTCAACTTACTGCCATACTGTTGGACGAGAACTTCACTTTCTGCGTGGACAGTTCTTGGACAAACTGTGTGTGCGGTAGGATATTTGTTCTCTCTGTCTGTCTGTCTCTGTCTCTCTCTCTCTCTCTCTCTCTCTCTCTCTCTCCGTCCTATTTTCCCCAACATTTTCTCCCATTCCCATTTATTCATAGTGTTCTTCATCTTCCCTTGCTCTCATCCCTCACCTTCAATATCTTCTCTTTCTATCCATTTATACGATTTTTTTCCTCCACTGCATTCCTTTCTTTAGCTTTCCGTATTTCTTTTCATTTCCAATCATTCGTTGTTCTTTCTTTCCTCTTGTCTCTTCCTTCTCTTTCCCTGCTTATTTCCCTCCATCTTTTCTCTCCCCTCTCCCCACGCATTTAACTCCCTTTTTTCTTTCCCTCCCCTCTCCCTGCTTATTCCCCTCCTCCCACACCTCTCTTACTCCCCTGTGTCATTTCCTCTGCTGTTAAATTTTCCATTACTGTATATCACTCTTCCTCTTTATTCCCACTTTCTCTCTCTCTCTCTCTCTCTCTCTCTCTCTCTCTCTCTCTCTCTCTCTCTCTCTCTCTCTCTCTCTCTCTCTCTCTCTCTCTCCCCCTTGCTAGTCATAACTCTCTTTCCCTCCCTCCCTGTGCCTTCCCCTCCATTGTGTTTTGTTTCTTCCCTTCTTGCCTCCCAATTTCCTTTCCTCCCCTACCTCCCTTCTTTCTTTGCTCCCTCCCATCCTGCTGCTCCCTCCCTCCCTGCTGCACTTTTCCTCTCTCCCTTCTACAGTTCCCTCCCCTCTTCTCACCCTCCCTACTGTCTCCTCCCTTCCTCCCTACGGACACGGACACCCTGCCTGGGATTTGCTGTGGCTGAGGGTGGCGCGTCTCTCAGCGGGGGGAGAAGTCTTGCAGTTCTTTCTGTCGTTGGTCAGTATTGCGAGGTGTACTGACTGGCGTGTGTGTGTGTGTGTGTGTGTGTGTGTGAGAGAGAGAGAGAGAGAGAGAGAGAGAGAGAGAGAGAGAGAGAGAGAGAGATTACACTCAGGTTTTGTGGCAGAGCAAGGCAATACACCATAAAGAGACAAATATTACCGCCATGGACGCACACTTGGGCTATTTTCACACGCTTATCGGTTTATGCAGCGTGTTTTTGTGCCTAATTCCTTCGTCTTCATCCGCTCGTCTGCATATTCTCTTGGGCTTCCTCTCTGAACGGGCCAGGAAGCAACTGCTGGAATATGCAATGAAGGGAGGGAGGACGAAAACAGGAGTGGACTGAGGCAGACATACGAAGGCAGGGGATGGGGAAATTCGGCAGAGGTTGGACTGAGTGGAGGGAGAGCAGACAGGAGAGGGAGAAAAGGAGAGGAGAAGTATTAGACGGAGGGAAGAGAGAATATGGGAAGGCAGAAGGAAAGTAAGAAAGGAAGGGATAGTCAGTTAGAAGAGATAATATAGAGGGAAAAAAGCGGTTGTATGACGAAGGAAAAAGAAAAAGATAAGGCTGAAGTAGAGGAAACGAATTAAAGAAGGCGAGGGGAAACTTCTATACAGAAGAGGAAGTGAGAGAGGGAAGCACGATTGATTAGACGGAAGGAAGTTAAGAGGGAAGAAGAGGGAAAGGGTAAGATAGAGAAAAAAAACAAATGAGAGTGAAGGATAGGGAATCTAGTAACGATTGAAGGGAAAGTAAGAAGATATTAAAAGCTGGTGAGAGAGAGACTTAAGAAAGGCAGTAATGTAAGTATATGGGAGGACAAAAGTAAATGATTATAAGGGATAGATAAATATAGATGATGATGAGGAGAAAGGGTATGACAAAAAATAGAGATAATAGTGTATGACAGCGGGGAAGTGAACCGAGAAACGAAGAGATGGAAAGAGAACCAGGAGTGAAAGAAAGAATACGAGTGAGATAAATGTCGATAGGTAGGAAGAGAAGAAGTATAAAATATAAAATGAAACAACAGTGTCAGAGGGAAGAAAGAGATAGCAGAAAGGAAGAGAGGTGGTGAAGCAGTAGTGAAATTAAAGAGAGTGGGGAAGAGAGAAATTCAGACAGAAAGGATAAGAAGTTTGACAAATAAGTGAGAGAGCAACAGAGTATGCGACAGACGAAGAAGAATGAATGAATGAGAAGACATGGGAAAGGAGGTGAACTCAAAAAGGAAGGATGCCTGAGAGAGAGAGAGAGAGAGAGAGGTGTAGTGGGCAGACCAAGAGGAGGTCATCAGGGGAATGCATCTTCATAATACCCAAGTCGCGACATCAAACCTGCATTTTCTGCCTCCTCTTCCTCACGACCCTCATTCAGTCTGACCCTCTGGATTAAAAATGGACTCTGAAGCAGGAGCGGGAGGGGAAATAGGAAATGAGGGGAAGGAGGGAGAGGGTGTGTGGTGCCGAAGAGAATGAGAATGAGGAAGGGAGAGAGGGGAAGGGGGAGAAATTGAGGGACATGTCAGAGGAGCATGGAAGAAGGAAGAGATGGAAAGGGGAGAGAGAGAGAGGGAGAGAGAGTAGAAGTGTGTGGAAGTGGTGGAAAGAAGAGAGAGAGTGCATGGAAGAAAGCAGAGAAGAGAAGGGGGAGAGAATGAGGGACGTGACAGAAGCTTGAGAGGGAGGAGGAGGAACAAAGCAGGAGGAAGAAAGGAGGAAAGGAGAAAGGGGGACAAGGCAGGAGAGAAAAGAAATGGAAAGAAGAGAGAAAGAGGGACATGGCAGAACAGGAGCCGGAGAGGGAGGAAAATATACGATGTGATATTTGACAATTAAACAAAAGCTTTTCATGGCTTTGAAATGTCACTGGAATTGGTCTGTATTCTCGTCACCATAATAAACTTTTTTATATTCTCTAGCGACTCATTGTTTTGCACAGTACTGCTTAATATTCCCTTCTCTAATAATTACGTCGTTTTTATATCGGCCCTGACTTCAAAAATAGAATGGAACTAATAATTAATAAACCAGGTGTAGAGATAAACAGGTAAGGAATAGACCCAGGTGTTAGTGAGCCATCTTCGTCACCAGACACAGAGGTCAGTGTGTGTAGAGGAATGGAGTGTAGTCATGGTCATCATAGTGAAATAGTTAGTGATGATCCAGACCGGGAGAAATAAGAGCAGATGTTGGCATGTTATATGTAGTTCAAAGTAAATTATTGAAGAAGACACGATCGAAATCAGCGAGAGAAGTTGTGTTATTAAAATGAAAGTACCAGTGCAGCGGTTCTCAGCCTGGGGGGCGCTGCACCCTAGGGGGCGTGAGAAGTTTCCAAGGGGGAGGGGCGCGAGGGCCCTGAGGAAATGTAGGGAATGGTTTGAACAGAGTGTGTGTGTGTGTGTGTGTGTGTGTGTGTGTGTGTGTGTGTGTGTGTGTGTGTGTGTGTGTGTGTGTGTGTGTGTGTTGAGGGAAAGAGAAGCTAAAATGATTAAAGGGAGGGCAAGAGAGTATAGGAAAGTGACATATGAGAAGCATCAGAGAGACATTTTGTCAGGAAGGACCGAACATGAAGGACGGAAGGAAGGGGAAGGGTGATTGAAAGACAGACGGAAAGAGAATAAAACCGGAGGAAGACAATGGGAACTGGAGAGAGAGAGAGAGAGAGAGAGAGAGAGAGAGAGAGAGAGAGAGAGAGAGAGAGCTGGGCAAAAACTCAGAGGAAAAAGTCAAAGTCATAAATGAGTCATATTCCCCGCCATACCATGTGTTCCATTCTAGCTGAGAGACGGAGGAAGGTGAATTGGAAAGTGGAGGAGGATAGTGAGGAGGAGGAGGAGGAGGAGGTGGAAGGTGATAATGAGGAAGAAACAAATAGAGAAAGAAGATGAGGAGCAGAAAGTGAGGGAGGAAGATGACGTAAAGGTGAAAGAGGGGAGGTGAGAAGTTGAAGGAGAAGAAAGTGAAGAGGAGGGACAAGAGGAAAGGATGATATAGAAGAAGGGGAAGGAAGTGATGGCGAATGTGATGAAGGGGGAAGTGCAGAACAAAAAGGTGAAGGAGGCGAAAGTGAAGACGAAGAACGTGGAGGATGGGAAGGTGACGGAGAGGAAAGGGAAGGATAAGAGGATGAAAGTGAGAAAGATGAGAGGAGAAGATGCAGAGGAAGAAGATAATGGATAGAAAGTAAAGGAGAAGTTGAGGAGGGAGGAGGTGGAGGGGAAAGTGAGAAAGATAAAAGGAGAAGATGAAGAAGAAGAAGGTAACGGATAGAAAGTAAAGGAGAAGGTGAGGAGGGAGAAGGTGGAGGGGAATGTGAAAAGAAGATGAAGGAAGGGAAAGTGAAACGCCCAGGACGGGAAGGAATGGGTACAGAGGAAGAAGGTGAGGCTGTTGGGATGATGAAAACCTGAAAGTAGAATACAGTATGTCTTTATTGGTCATCAAAATTAATACCAACAGCGACCATTAAATCATCCCTCATATGTTCATGTTAAATCCGCAGTAATATCAGTACTTTTAGAAAATGACAATTGTTTTAATAAAGAAAGGGGAAACTAAATGTAGCCGTTGTATTAAATAACTGTATACACAAAAAAATATCTTAATAAACTCCCAAAAGCTTGAGAAACACCTCACACACACACACACACACACACACACACACACACACACACACACACACACACACACACATACACACCAGTACAGAGAGTATCATGGGCAGAGAAAAACAGCCAGTACCGAGAGGCGGACAGACAGACACAGACATGTAATCCTTCGGGGCTTACCCGCTGGCAGTTCAACTAATGTGTGTGTGTGTGTGTGGGTGGGTGGGTGGGTGCAAAATAACTAAAATAATATTTAGGGAGAGTAATGAAACGGCCAATTAGTTTGCCTGTTTTAAAGAAACAATCATGGTCCATGGTCAAACGGTAACGTAGCCAGGTAAAGTTAAACATTATCAACCGATTTATGTCAATTTTACTGGACGGGTGTTGTACTGCCTGAGTGTTGCTTGTTGTACTGGACGTGGTTTGGTGTGTATGGTTCAGTCTTGTGCCATCGTCTTGGTGTCATTTTTACCATTACGACACAAGCACAAAACTCTTGCCTCCTCCACCGCACACCTGAGCTGCTGCCACTGTGTTGGCAGCGGTAAAGGCAACACATCAGGGAAGTTTATAGCCAGAGGTAAATATCCCCGCCTCACTCACAAACACACTCAGCCACTCCCTCGCTCACACACCACGACATCGCACACACCACACCAGATTTACATACATTGTCCATAAACCACAACTCTGGCACTGGAATCGACAAAGTCTTCTGCTTGTCTCTGTGTATTTATTTATTCTTTATGCTAAAAGAAAAATCGAAGACTGGAAGCCTGCAAAAAGCTGTCCTTTCCTTGAGAAATTGCACAAATGCAGCCAAACTCAAAATCAAATAATTTCGAGATTCCCGGATACATTGTGTTTAACAGACTAGAGATCGAAGAGAGAATATAGATTGAGGACGACAGTTCCAGAGTTGACAAGTTATATATATGAAGGACCGAGAGTATCGGTTAACTCTACAGAGTTTGACAAAAAAAATGGAAATTCTTGTTACACAGGTATTGCGCTGTGGCCTAAATGGGGAAGGATGCAAGCAGACAGTTTAGAAAAACAGTGATCACTTCTGTAATAGAAGAGACGCACCATTGGGAAGAAAAAGTGGGATAGTTTGAAGGGAGCCAGTAATATGACGGGTGTTGTTGAGACGAAAAGTATTTTTACTCTCAAGCTTTCTATAATTGCATTGGTAAACCTCACTCCTCCTACCCAAGCACATACAGGGGAGCTGTCTCTCCACACTGGAGTGAAGAAAATCGTACAAAATCAGCAGCCGTTCAGAAGTATATTAACAAATTAATATAAAGTTGTCTGGTCAACACACTACTGTGTTTATATTTTTACTATTATAGTAAACGTTGTATCTGAAAAATATTTTGGATAAGATGGTGATCACTAGTCATATTGTCATTATATATCATCACATGAATCATAATTGCGACAGGTAAAAAATACTACAACCTAATCTGTGCAATGTTGTGAACACGTATGGCTAACTGCACATTTCACGCGCTCTGCAATTGGACGGGTCCATGCAAACCAAATGTTGTGTATGCAGTGTTTTTCATGCTTCTGTGTCACACCTTTCCCTCTTGTTACCGTTCTGCCTGTATTGGGTGCCATTTTCCTGTCGTGTGTGTGTGTGTGTGTGTGTGTGTTTGTATGCGCACGGGCGGCCAGTGCCATAACTTTTTGCGGGGGGGGGGGTCGCGGGGGGTCAGAGGGCCGGCCAGACCTGTCCCAGACCCACCCTAAACAAGCCTTTGGTCCGGAAAGTTGGTGAGGAATTGACAGTAAAGCCGTGATGATGAGAGCGGGTGTCTGGGGCAGGAAGATAAGCAGTCCTGCCGCGGAAAGTTTCACGGCCACGATGCATTAGCCAGATGTATGAGCGTGTGTGTGAGGGAGTGAGAGTGGTTTTAGTGGAAGAAGACGTAGACCAAGATCGAAATGGAAACGTAAAATGGATGGTTACGTAAAGAATGAGGAATGGGAGCTGGAGTGGAAAATGAAAGAGAAGGAAAGAGAGTCAGACCAAAAACGACAGAGATAGACAGAGTAGTAGAGTATAAAAGGAGAATGAATAAGGGAGACTGATGGAAGGTATAACCCAACAGCGAGATGAAGGAACAAGGTGTGGGAGTATGTTGGAAGGTGGTGTGTCTTGAGTGTATGTATCGTTATTGAGGTGGTCCAGAAGTGCCTGACCGTCCTTTAATTATAACACAGATTGCAAAAGTGACATCAAGTAACAGACCAGTAGAAAGGTTGATAGATAGATACAGGTATAGAAGATAGACAAAGGTAGAGAGCTTGATAGACAGAAAAACAGATAGCTTCATTGATTGGTAGACATATTTAGATAGATTGATAGACAGACAGACAGATTGGTGGATGAGGTGTTAGACACAGTTCAGCAGAAAGTGATATACTCGTATATGTTACAGTGACCTATATATATTATTGTGACTGAAGTGAGCGTTGAGTGAAATGTGTTGCAAAACTTTATCCCAGACCAGATTAAAATGAGAAATGTCTGGAATACAGAAGCCAGTCAGAGTGCGCCTTTCATCACGGTTTACGTCGATTTTGCATTTTGTGCACGGGTATAGCATAAAATGTTTGCCTCTGTCGATAAAACAGGACTCTTAGTTAAGGCGACAGTAACGAGAAGTTGTGTAAATAGATCAGTAGAAATGGGTGATACTGAGTAAACAATACATTTTAGCTTTCAGTATGTTTGCAATCACACTATGGGCACAGCCATTAATGTTCCCTAGTGTGCCCATTATTATTGCCATGTCATACTGTTGCATTCAGTATTGATTAGGCCAGAGCGGCAGCGTACAGGGGTACTTGTATATACTTAGTTTTCAAGTTTGCTGAAGCTTTCTTTTGATGAGCAACAGAAGGCTGAAGGAAACAATGCCATACCGATAGTGGTAGTTGAATAGATACAAATGTTTCAGGCATTGATATTTTCCAGCTAAGATGCATATGAAGGCAGGTACTTTTCATGCTCATTGCTTGTACATATTTCATCACTCCACGTCATTATTACGTACTTGTATACATAAACTAGATTACGTCTGTTTCTTGTGAGGAAAATATCTCAGGTTTGTGAAATTTGGTTAATTACGCATGCAAGTATTAAAATAAACCTTTGTTTCTCGTATGTTAATTTTGGGAATGCACACAAACAGTCCAGACATATACAGTAAGCCAGCCACAGACCACAAACACTCTTGTAAATGTGTCATGTAAACGTGAATAGCGAGCGAGGAAAGTGGGTGGTGACGGCATGGCTGACAATATACAAGCCGGATATATTACCAGGATTTGCCTTGATAAATCCTCCCCTGCACTACCGGGAAGCGGATTACGGGTTGGCACAGTTGGGTATAAATCCACCCGTCCTGTTGTACTGAACAGAGTGAAAGGAAGTACATTAACTCTGTCACCGCGAGAGGTCCTTACTGAGCCTAATACCTTCATTATTACGGGTATGTCTTCATTTTAATCAGGATACCACCAGGTGATATTCTTAATACGGAGGATCTAAGTGGTAAAGGGTTAATTAAGGTTACATCCATCCTCTCTAGGTAGGACTGTCGACTCTAAACAGAAGAGACGCATCTGTCAGTGTTGAGAAAAGAGAAAGACGCAGGTCAGTCGTAGAGGTTAAGAAATTCGTCTGTTGATGGCAGTAGCAACGTAACCAGGAATCGAAAGCAGATTGATTTTGATCCCTTCAGGAGCCAAATTTCGTCCTGAAAAGTTATTTGGCGGTAGAAAGAATTAAGACAATTGTGTTGAAAGTGTTAACGGTAGAAAATATTACAGCAGACAATTATGTATATTCATGTTGAAAGGATTAAGCACAAGCAGGCAGAGGAATATTCACAGCATATTAGTCTTTATATTGGTTATTTAGGGCACTGAAGGAGTATACAGCTTGTTCTGAACCTATCCTATCCCGGGAAAAATGTCTGACAAGAGCCATGATCCT
>NC_137050.1:52017170-52029670 GCF_032717465.1 Coenobita brevimanus
TGCTTTTTCCGCTTGTTTAACTTGACAGCAGAGCAAAATGTAACTAACAGATGGTCCAGTATGCAGGTGTATAAAACAGTTACAAATTTTTTAATAAGTCATGGTGGAATTAAGGGCAGTGCAAAGTTATTGGTTTGTGAACGGCAGTGTCGTTTGTAAATGTAAATCCATGTAAATTTAATTGCACAAACCTGTGAATAACAAAATGTTCAAATCAAAGCACAGTTACAGTCAGACGAAATCATATCCATGTTTGTCTCGTTTATCTTTTTCATACACAGACATATAAGCACACACTCGTTAATACAAAAAAAATGTCCACACACACACACACACACACACACACACACACACACACACACACACACACACACACACACACACACACACACACACACACACACACACACACACACACACACACACACACACACACACACACACACACACACACACACACACACACACACACACACACACACACACACACACACACACACACACACACACACACACACACACACACACACACACACACACACACACACACACACACACACACACACACACACCACTATTAAACGGGTGTCCACTAATTAACCCTCATTGCTGGCCTGTTGTCCTCGCCGCTGTTCACAGCATCCACACAAACATCCATTATCTCACAAACTCAGGGAATAACACCAGCAACTACAGTACACATGAACACGTAACCCTTCCATCACCACCACTCTCTTAGTCTCAGTACAGGCGCTGTGTTACTGAGGCACAAGTTACATTAGCATATCCCTGACCCGCCCATGCTGACAACAACATCCACACAAACATTATCTCATAAACTCACAGAATAACACCAACAATAGACCAGGCATGAACAAAGTAACCCTCCTCACCACAACCCCCGTAGCACACTTCTGATCTCATTACAAGCACTGTTTTTCTGAAGCACATCCCATTAGAATATAACGTGAAAATTCTGAGACGCTTCCGTATTTGATTTCTTTGCATCTCTGCGAAAAACAGTATGGTAAGATTCGGTGGGAAGGCATGCAGATTATTACCAAGTTTATGATGACCGTCGTAAGAATGCTCACAGTCATGTATCACGCGGTCGCCATCATCATCCCCAAAGATCATTACAGAAGAGTAAACACAGACGCGAAGTTGTTCTTGGTTCGTGTCATAGCAAAAAGCAGCGACTACGGACGAGGATTTTAATTCCAACTCGTCTTTAATACCATGTCACAATGGCTCAGTACGAATTCTTGAAGGTCGCATGAACTAAAAAGCTCACCAATAGGCAGCTTTTTTTCTCTTCTAAACAGCAGCATTCTTACCTCATTATTTGTAGCTACGACCAGTCATCCCAGGGCAATTTATCGGGCACCATTAACTGAGAAGAATAAGTTTGTTACGGGTGTTTGTTCCCAGATTTTATTTTGTGGATCAGAATTTAAAAAAAAAATGCATTTGAAATCACTGATTTGCATCTCTCTCTCTCTCTCTCTCTCTCTCTCTCTCTCTCTCCTCCCTCCCTTCCTTCCTTCCTTCCTTCCTCTCCCCCATCCTTCTCACCCCTCCTCCTTTCTGACTCATCCTTTCTGACTCATCCTTCCTTCTCATTGTAGTGAAGGGATAAATAAAACTTTACTCCGTTCACTTTACCTTGGCCTAAAATTGCCATCCCTCCATCTCGAAGGCTGAGCTGTAGCACAAAATTAACATTAGAATATTATGTCAGTCACGAAGAAGTGCAACAGATACTATATAGAGCCACCGCACTCTCTTTTTTCTGTCACTGAGCTACGTGAAATAAGTAGCAAGAGGATGAAAATTTGGGTCAAGTTAAAGTGAATGAAGTATTTATCGTTGCTCGGTGTTGTTGCTTGCTTGTTGGTCACCTGCTGTACGTTAACCCTTTCACCCCGAGAACGTCCTTTGTTATATTAATGTTACCGATTAACGATTGTAATAAGCTGAGAAGAGAGTGGTAGCTAAGGGGTTAATGGGGCCTTTGTGACGCCTGGTAGCTAAGGGGTTAATGAGGCCTTTGTGACGCCTGGTAGCTAAGGGGTTAATGGGGCCGTTGTGACGCCTGGTGGCTAAGGGGTTAATGGGGCCTTTGTGACGCCTGGTAGCTAAGGGGTTAATGGGGCCTTTGTGACTCCTGGTAGCTAAGGGGTTAATGGGGCCTTCGTGACGCCTGGTAGCTAAGGGGTTAATGGGGCCTTTGTGACGCCTGGTAGCTAAGGGGTTAATGGGGCCTATGTGACTCCTGGTAGCTAAGGGGTTAATGGGGCCTTTGTGACGCCTGGTAGCTAAGGGGTTAATGGGGCCTTTGTGACTCCTGGTAGCTAAGGGGTTAATGGGGCCTTCGTGACGCCTGGTAGCTAAGGGGTTAATGGGGCCTTTGTGACGGCCGGTAGCTAAGGGGTTAATGGGGCCTTTGTGACGGCCGGTAGCTAAGGGGTTAATGGGGCCTTTGTGACGCCTGGTAGCTAAGGGGTTAATGGGGCCTTTGTGACGCCCAGTAGTTAAGGGGTTAATGGGGCCTTTGTGACGCCCGGTAGCTAAGGGGTTAATGGGGCCTTTGTGACGCCTGGTAGCTAAGGGGTTAATGGGGCCTTTGTGACGCCTGGTAGCTAAGGGGTTAATGGGGCCTTTGTGACGCCTGGTAGCTAAGGCGTTAATGGGGCCTTTGTGACTCCTGGTAGCTAAGGGGTTAATGGGGCCTTTGTGACGCCTGGTAGCTGTGGGGTTAATGGGGCCTAGTGACGCCTGGTAGCTAAGGGGTTAATGGGGCCTTTGTGACGGCCGGTAGCTAAGGGGTTAATGGGGCCTTTGTGACGCCTGGTTGCTAAGGGGTTAATGGGGCATTTGTGACGCCTTCAGTATGAGTGGTCTTCCTGACCTACATATAAGAGTCTGCTGGTAACAAGAATAAACAAAGACGCTCTTCTCTTCCTATTTAAGTGCTTTACCTCTTCAAAAGGTGACATTTACCTTCAGAGTTTTTCTCTACTTAGTAAAGGCCTCGTACTGAAAGAGTTGATAATGACTATATGCAACCCTACCACTTCAGTCAGTCTCTCCTGAGTTGAACAAAATCGTCAAGGGATGCAAAGAATACGCTTTGTAAACACGTCATTGTAGTGAAAACGACGACAGCCACTTCTTTATTGTATCTTTTAGGGCACCTTTATTGTATCCTTTAAGGCCCCTTTATTGTATCTTTTAGGGCGCCTTTATTATATCTCTTAGGGCCCCTTTATTGTATCTCTTAAGGCCCCTTTAATGTATCTTTTAGGGACCCAGAGGACTAGGAGCAAAGATGGACCCGGGGCCAGGCTACGTAGTCCAGATCATTTAAGCCATAGGACACCACCCTACGGCCCTGGCAACGTTTTCTTGACAATAAAAGGGAAAAAAAAAAAAAGGAAGACAAAATGGGATCACATCTTGGATTCAACCTTGATGGATCGTACACGTTCCCCTCCAACCCAAGACCTCTACCAACCACGCCACCGAGAGGCTAAAACAAATTGCCATATATTTCAGAACCAACAATACTATATAGTCCATCCAATACCCTGAATACACAACACTATATTTTAATCCTTCACTAAATCATTCAGTAAATAACAGGATATTATAGTTTAGTGCCTGTCCAAAATTATTCTGCTGGTGTTATAAATCCAGGATAGAATGAGCCTCAGTGCCAATGAAATCCTTTACTGTGAGTGTGTTGGTTGGGTAATAAATCTCTTTGACGAGTGTTTACTGATGCATACAAGCCAGTTTACTCAAGCGGCCTAAATAAATGTGCCTGAATGATTAGTGCTTGTGTGTGTGTGTGTGTGTGTGTGTGTGTGTGTGTGTGTGTGTGTGTGTGTGTGTGTGAGTGAACGGGGGCACACATTACTCACTCACTCACGGGGATGGAGTGCCAATATACATCATTAATTAAGCGGTGGTGTTTGAGGCAAGTGGTGTACAGAACGCAGCATCACGCCATCAGTGGCATTCATAGGAAGACGCTAATTTGGCACGTTGTGACAGAGAGAGAGAGAGAGAATTTATGAATATTACGTAAACCTTATGTACCTTTGTAGACGTGCCTGTGTCAATACTAGCAGAATGACTTACTTTAATTCAAGAGAAATGGTTGACAGAGGTACGATTTTCCCCCACAGTTATACTGTATAGGTGGGGCAAAACATTTCAGAACAGAATGCAAGAGATTTACAGCCGGAGACAGACAGACGGAAATACACAAACAGATATTAACATACATCTGTGGTTTAGTTAAGGTAGACAGAGGCTTTTTTTTTTTTTTTTTTTTATCTGCTCCCCCTGTGTCATCAGTATGCAACTCTCATTTGGACTCCAGTTACCTGAATGACAAAAATTAGGACATAAATTTGTAGGATTTAGACTCAGTAGTGTATAGTAGGTGAGAACACCCTTCTTGAGGTAATTTGACTTCAGGTAACCACACTGAATGACATGCCAAACTGTATCTTGCAGCCCAGAATACCATTTACTACGTCGGGTCGTACCCAGATAGCGTAATAAATACACGTGGTCTAGTGGGTTAAGACTGTCCAAACCATTTTCGCGAATAAAGGTTGCAGCCCAAGTTTGGCCGGGGTTTATTCCTCATGAATGATGTCACTCAGGGAAGAGTAACTGGTCATTTTCACCTTAATTGTTGGGACTGAATAGCCTAGCTTGGGGCTCCTACGCTCCCTACAGACAAATAAAGGATTGGAGAGCACATAGATAAGTTCAGTACAGCTGATTACAATTTTCAAGTCATAGCTCAGACGTCACTTTTCAAAATGGACGGATTAGCTGAAGCATCCATTGAACCTTTTAGTACTTGGAGACTTTCTTAAAACTGAATAAACAGTCTGGAGGTTGAAAGGATAAACCAGCAAAAGAAGTCACCGGATTCAGAGGTTATAGTCCAGTGCTGAGACATAAGGACAGTTTTATGAGGGTTGTGTAGGGAAACATGAGTCAATAAATAAAGCTTTGTCTCAAACTCGTGTCTGCCTACACCACTCTCATATAACTGTCCTAATAGGAATAAAACTCTTCCTCAGACTCATATCTCCCTACTGTACTCTGCTATAGTCGAGTTTTATTAGAGGAATAAAAGAGGATACAGAGAGATTCACTGGCTGATGAGAGTAATAACAATAGGAACAGTACAGTGGTAACGACGAAAATTTTTGCCTTTTCATGGTTGCGTTTTCTCTTGTATTTTATTCAAGCCAACGCCGGACAATATTATTCATCTAAGAACGAAACATATAAATGTTTTAATACTGACACCAGTAATATGATACTTTCATATTCTGGACCTCTGTGGTAATCGATTGAATCTGACTTCAAACTATTTAATTTAGTTGGGAGTAAGGGCCGTGTGTTTCAACCTTCAGCCGGAAGTTGGACTATAAAATTAATTCTTTCCTCTTATTTTTGGAACGCCTATGGTTATTAAGAATGGTCAGCCTGCATCCCACGTTACTGACTACAGTCAGCAACAGTATAGGAAGGATAAAAACATTCCATCTAATTCACTCGCTTGGGAAGTGATAGTCCAAATTAGGGAGCTTGCATTCCACTTTGCGTTTTAAACTTTAAACGTAGAACCATGAGTCATCGACACCTGAGAGTGGTAATACTGGTATCATTAATCCTGTCATGGTCAGGAAAACTTTAGTATTGTATTTCAGCTGAATTGATGCCATTTTAAATAGCTGAAGGCGAGTCACAGAAGCCTAAGTGATGACATAAAGGGATCATTCAGGAACAGAATCTACGGAGACAAGAGAGAAATATAATTTTTTTTTAGCGCTTTGTCCTTGGGTGGGATACTTGAACATAATATATTTACTGTTGAATCCCTCTCGTAACTTATATTTGTTTCTGCAGGAAGAGCCATAGACATGGGAATGTTATACACTCTTCTTTCCTTATTTTTTCTGCACATTTCTTTCCTTATTATTTCTGCACAAAATAGATATAACCTACAATCGTTCTCCCTCGTAGCTAAAATTTGTTCTTTGTAGGAGGAATAAGAGACGTGGGAAGCCTATGCACTTTCCCTTCTCTGTCCTTCATGGGATAACAATTCGTAGTTGCGATGGGGCCACGATCGTAAATATATACAAGAATCCCATCGCTGTAGATATAACACTCAGGCTTCAGTGACTAAGAGAGTATGATCGTTTGGTGTCTGCCCACATAGAAAACGAGTTGACATGACCAAGAGAGAATTAATGGCGACAGTATTTACACTCTCTCCTGAGCCACTGTGAAATAAAAAATACTGCCTGGCGTTAATTGAAGTGAGGTATGTGGGAGGAGCGTGTTGAATTACGTGGAGAGTCAGACAAACTAGGAAGTGAAGGAGCGTTGTGGTGGTGCTGTGGACGTGCATATAAACATTGAGAGAATACCGTGTGATAGACCGTCCTCGGAGAACAGAGCATGACATACTGACAAGGAGAGTGTATTTGAGTGAGGTGGAGGGGGAGACCGAAAATGAGGTGGTGGAATGGGAAGAAGCAGAGGAGAGAGGGGTGTGTGAGTTGGAGATAGGACAGCCTGACGGTAAAGGATCGGTTTGTGGCCACCCCGTCTGGGATTAAGGCGTCTGGATATAGAAAGCTAAATAGTTATCTGAAATAGAATACTGGCAAAGACGTGACTGGGTGAGAGTTAAAAAATACCACTCATGTAACTTTAACTTTTTATTTTTTCATTGATTTGTCTTGTTTAATATTTCATACATCAGATACAAATTTGGTCACTCCGAGACTTTTATTTATTCATTTGTAAGAAAACCCGTCAGAGAGCGAGCACCTGATACCATATTATCGTTTGTTAACCCCTTCACTCAGATGACACATTATTTCTAATTGTTGCTATTTTCAGACGCTCTCACTCCATTTTGGATACTCCACAAACTGGAAGGGTTAGATGCAGCTCACTAACCCACTGACTACTAGAGGTCTGTCCTAAGTTGCATAAAATCGTCTGGCGGCAGCAAGAATAAAGTATGAAAGTTCACTATACTTTTGAAGAAGCTGGTGAGTGGAGTCTCCCAAACACCGGCTACTTACCAGTTTATTTCGGAATATAACGCGCTGATATTCTCATGTTACCTTTGCCGTCTGTCTCTCGCATTCTAGAGGGGATGGAGAATGAGAGACTGACTAGAAGAGTGTATGCGAGTGAGGTAGAGAGGGAGACTAAAGATGAGATGGTTGGATGGAATGTAGAGAGATATGGGAGAGAGTGGTATGAATTGGAGAAAGGGCAACCAAGTGGCAGAAGACAGGCGACGTGGAGGCGATTTGTTTGTAGCCACTGCTTACAAGATTAAGGAGGTTGGTAATAGATAGATAGACGTTGATATAATACAAAGGGCATTAAAATACAGTAGAGTACGATGTTTTATATGAAAATGTATTGCTGATGACCTGACGAATATGGTCCTTGTGGTTCCTCAATGGAAAGCCTGAATATAGGCCAAAGACGCTCGCCACACACGTCTTACTATACTCTCTTCACCTTAACTTGGCCCAGATTATTGTCCTCTTGCAACTTATGTACATCATTGGCCGAACAGGACAAGACTGCAGCTGTTCATTCATTCCATAGCACTTCTTCATGACTAGCGTGATTATCTGGTGTTAATCTATTGCCACAACATAGCATACAAGATGGGAAGGAGGCAGTTTTAGGCCAGGTTAGAGTAACTGCAATATAATATGTTTATATTTACTAATGGTTTTCATTAACTTTGGCAGAGAGGATTATGTCTTGTGTAGTAGGAAGCTGAGTGTTAATATTGATACCATTAATTTAGTCATGGTCGGGACAACTCACCTGTTTTACGCCAGGTAACGTCAGACGAATTATTATTATTATTATTATATTGCGCTCCAATCGGATTGAGCCGGTGAAGGTTTATATCCAGAGGGTAGTTGGGGTTGATTGCTCATGTAATGCCACTTAGGGATGAGTGAGGCTGGTCACTCATCTTAAATGTCGGGACCAACTGCCTAGCCCCGGGCTCCTACGCTTCTCATGGGGCAATGTAGGATTGGATGATGGATGGATGGATGGATTATTATTATTATCATTATTATCATTATTATTATTATTACTATTATTATTATTATTATTATTATTATCATCATCATTATTATTATAGGTGAAAGTGAGTCCTAGGAACGTATGGATACTGTTTCCATTTACCTCTCATGGTGGGGACAACTTTTTTATTTCTAGTTCAGACGCCCGATACTCATTAAACAGAGTAGTACTGTAGGTCCAGCAGAATGGTAGAATTTACTCGCTGACAGTAATCTCATTTCACGGCTTTGGAATTCCCCTCACTAAATTTATAACACAACAGAATTTAGGTTTTGTGTGGAAACGAGAGAGAGAGAGAGAGAGAGAGAAACTGTGGCTTCGAAGTTATGCCTTTGATTTAATCCTCATATTACCAGGACGAATCCAATATTATTATTCATCTATCGCTGGACGATGGCATTAAGCTCTGAGTGAGTAATAAGAGCCTGAGAGTGTTTATACAATCGCCATTAACCCACACGTGGTCGGGAAAACTCCGTATTTCACTGCACCTGACGCAAGACGATTTTATTCAGCTAAGACTTAGTCATAACAGCCTGAGATGTTAAGTAATTGTTATCTCCGTATCCTTGTTTACTTGTACGTCATTCAAGTATATAAATGGGTGATTCAGAGGCCCCCAAATATCCCCTAAATATCCTTTATTAATGAACGGATGGAAATGAAACTCCATACGTGATTAGCTGAAAGGAAGCATGGGGCGAATGCAGCCATCGCATTGGGTAAGCTGCACTGAACAATGAATACTTTGGAACTCCGGATTGAACTCTGTATAAACAATGAAAGAGGGTACTTTCAAATCCTAGTGTAACCGTGGATAAATTGTAATGAAGTGAAGAAAGTAATTGCCGGGTACACGTTTAAATCAGGCTATTCACGGGCTTCAGAGCAGTGAAACACCCTATTTTATCTGTGAGCCCTCCCTTCTACTAGGCCATCCTTTCTGCTTCTTGTACCGTGTTATCTAGAGCAGACATAAGTATAAACGTAAAATCGTCAAAACGTAAGCTATTACAGATGTTTGAATTTTATATGAAGTGTGGGAGTTTTAATACGAGAGTTCTCGGAAAAAAGTAAGAACTTGTTAGTTTATAAAACTGAAACTAAAATAAATGAGCATGGGGAATATATTGAGAAAGTTCTTGAAAATGTGATTTATACATAACATTTTTTTCTATTAAAACGTAGGAACTTCTGTGACGAGCAAGTACAATATGCTACTTGTCTGAAAGCACAGTGAGATCAGATTGTATTTAAATAAGGTATGAAACTAAACCGTAATCAATAACCATCATATGATTTATATTGGAAGGTTGTTCGCCTGCCTGCCCAGCTTACGACCGTGGCTAAGCACGAGGCTGGCCCCATTACTGCTGTGTGGGGGATAACTTGTGAGTGGCTGGACAGAAATATCGCCTCAGCCACCGAACGAACACTTACGGGGCCCTGAACACTAAAGGCGCCCCAGAGAGTGAGAGTTTCAATAGATATCGTCGTGCTTTCATCGCGGTTCGAGGTCCGTGCAGGGTGATATTGTGTGCCGCTTTATTGTACTGTGTCCTTTGTTGGTGGCTGTCATGTCCTTGTGTACAGTACGTAAGGATGTTCATTGTTCAGTCTCTCTTGCCAGCTGGGTTGGGATAAATATAGATGTTGGTGGTTGTCGTGTCCTTGTGTACAGTACGTAAGGATGTTCATTGTTCAGTCTCTCTTGCCAGCTGGGTTGGGATAAATATAGATGTTGGTGGTTGTCGTGTCCTTGTGTACAGTACGTAAGGATGTTCATTGTTCAGTCTCTCTTGCCAGCTGGGTTGGGATAAATATAGAAGGATATGTTGCCTTTCTTTCCTTTGATCTTTTGTTATGGGAATCACAACAAGTACCTTATATATCAGGCTGACACTTCCTTCTCTCCCACCTCACTCTTCTTCCCCCTCTCCGTTCTTCTCCTCCCTTTCCATTCCTCTTCTCCCCCTCCATTCTTCTCCCTCTCCATTCCTCTTCTCCCTCTCCATTCCTCTTCTCCCTCTCCATTCCTCTTCTCCCTCTCCATTCCTCTTCCTTTCCATTCCTCTTCCCCCCCTCCATTCCTCTTCTCCCCCTCCATTCCTCTTCTCCCTCTCCATTCCTCTTCTCCCTCTCCATTCCTCTTCTCCCTCTCCATTCCTCTTCTCCCTCTCCATTCCTCTTCTCCCTCTCCATTCCTCTTCTCCCTCTCCATTCTCTCTCTCTCTCTCTCTCTCTCTCTCTCTCTCTCTCTCTCTCTCTCTCTCTCTCTCACACACACACACACACACACACACACACACACACACACATTTCATCCCTCCCTACCCAATTTTCTCATTTGTCTTATTTTCCAGCCCAGTATTTTCCTTCCCCTTCCTTGCCATTCCTCATAATCCTCTTAATTCCTTCCTTCTCTTTAATTTATTTTCACGTTTTCTCTTTTCTTTCTCCTCTCCCTCACAAAGTCCTCCTCCTCCTCTCCCTTCTTCCTGTCCTCTTCTCTCCTCCTCCCTCCTTTCTCTGGCTGTCTTCTTGTATCTTGTCACCATTTTCTGTGCCATGAATCTCCTGTCCACTTGTCACGTTTATTTTTTCTTTCCTCATTTTCCTTTTCCCTTCTCTTTATCATTTCCACTTCGCATCCCAAGGCTTGCCTTTTTACGAATTCGATTTCCATCTCTCTACGTCTTGTTTTTTTTTTTTTTTCTTTCTCTTCATTCTCACGCCACTGCCTTACTTTTCTCACTCGGTCCGACTCGCTTTTTATTTACCCTCTCTTCATTTGAATTCCACTTGATATTTATTTTTCCTCTCTCTCTCTCTCTCTCTCTCTCTCTCTCTCTCTCTCTCTCTCTCTCTCTCTCTCTCTCTCACTGTTACATAGCCTATGATTTCATCATCCCTTGTATAATTCTAACTTATGATACAGTTTTGTTCATGATTGCATCATCCTTTGTATGATCCTAATGTACAGTATGCTGCATGTTTGTTCACGATTCGCCACGTGGCTTCCATAGTGACCAGGCTTGCGTGTTCTACCTCACTCCCCCCTTCTCCCCTTATAGTAGAGTAAGTCGTTCTTTCTGTTGTTCAGAGCAGGATTGTCAACTCTTTGTCCTCTATGCCTTCATTTGCGCGTCCTTCTTACAAGTTGAATCAAGCTCTGCCGGCCACCTATATAATGAGCTCAGTCTCTGCATTAGTGGCCACTTAGATCTACTCCTCATTTTGTTCACATCTCTGTCCTCCCCTGTACAGTATATTATTATTTTTGTGAGTGCTCAGGAAGTCTCCAGCCATCTAGATGCTGTATAATTTGAGTATAAGTGTTATTACCATTTTTCTTGTACTGTATAGCCTAAGGCGTTAATTCGTAAGCCTGGTAAAGTTTTTATGACTCATATTGGTTCCATACTGTCAGCCAGTATTAGTAATATTTTGTATCTGTAATAATATTATATCTTGCTTTAACTGAGCATTATCCGGGTTTCCACATTTTATCAGGGCTGACTTAGATAAATTTGCTCTTGCTAAATTCGTGTTAATAGAGGCTATTGCAGTTAACCATATATGTAACCTGTTTTGCCATTACATTATCCTTATGAGTCCTGAATGTTTAGTTGTTAGTTTGAGCATTAAACTTTAACTTGTAATTTTACCTAAGTCTTTTGTTTTGAACCTGGAACTTTGCGGGACAGTAGTGATTTTAGTATTCTCACTTGAAGTGTTCATTATCTCACTCTGTTCCGTAACAACACACACACACACACACACACACACACACACACACACACACACACACACACACACACACACACACACACACACACACACACACACACACACACACACACACACACACACACACACACACACACACACACCAAGACCCACGGGTCCTTCCGCTCAGAGGCCATCCTTAACGTTGCCCAGCTGGAGTCCTGGGCCTTGTGTTGGGTGGCTGGGAATATCTCACCCCCACCCCATCTCTCACAATTCCGTCTAATCTATCCTTGTGTCTATCTGTGTATCGGTCTATCTATCTATTTTTGCGTCTTTGTCTGTCTGTGTATGTCTGCCTGCATGTCTGTCTGTCTCCTTTTCTGTCTTTGTCTGTCTGTCTCTCTTTCTGTCTTTGTCTGTCTGTCTCTCTTTCTGTCTTTGTCTGTCTGTCTCTCTTTCTGTCTTTGTCTGTCTGTCTCTCTTTCTGTCTTTGTCTGTCTGTCTCTCTTTCTGTCTTTGTCTGTCTGTCTGTCTGTCTGTCTGTCTGTATTCAACTCTTAGATTTCTTTGCGATGTAACTATTTTTCTGTCAT
>NC_137050.1:52034670-52112170 GCF_032717465.1 Coenobita brevimanus
TTCAGAATTATGTTCTCATCATGGCAATGATAGGCAAAGATAATAAAAACAATATATACAACCAAATTATCATTTATTATACAACAAAGCTCAAACTGCCTCCGTGCTACCTGAAAAAAATTAAATACCCTATCATATATATATATATATATATAATCATACAGGCTCTACACTTATGAAATTTAACATCGAGTAACCCTATATGCCCAAGTAATTTCCTCTGCATGGACTGACGTTGTAACGAAACTGGTTGTCCCCCTGCAGTAATTATTAATATATTTTTATGGTCATGTATGACTGAATAGTTTAGTTTATACAAGCGAAAACCTCAAAAATAATACTCACCGAGTATTATTCCTTCTCCAGCAGTTGCGCCTTCAGTGACACACTTCCAAAAATCTTCTGGCTTGTCAACATAACGTTTGCTAGGGTCCTGTGATGCAACCCTGCTTCGTGCAATACTCTTCTCATAGTCTTTTCGCTGATATCATGGTCTGTGCATCGGTTTCTGTGGCGTGTAGTGCAACATGGTGGTTTCCGTGTGGTAGGTTGCCATGCTAGTTAGTGTCCTCTGCTTTACCCAACACAATAAATTTTAGATCAAACAGTGTTGTTCATGGTTTAAAATATATATATATATATATATATATATATATATATATATATATATATATATATATATATATATACATAGGATCATGTATTTAATTTCTTCAGGTTACATGTGATTGTGTGAGCTGGTTACACCCTTGAGACTGCAGCACGGAGGCAGTTTGAGCTTTGTTGTATAATAAATGATAATTTGGTTGTATATATTGTTTTTATTATCTTTACCTATCATTGCCATGATGAGAACATAATTCTGAAGTTGAGCATAAAGCACTGTTTTCAATAATCTATGGAGAGATTCATGAGAATCTCGATGACTACCAGTACTGTCCTTGTGGTCCTTAATGTGTTATACATGGCGTTCTTCACAGTAATGCTGGACGTAAGGAGGTAATGCATGAAACCTATAGTCCTTCTGTTTTATGAAGGCGAAATGCTGTGGCTGTGATAATCACGTCAAGAATGCGTATCTGCCAACACTTTCATTCTAAATAACTAATATCGTAACTTTCGCCATAAATTTCCAGTTATTCTTTTCCCGATGGCAGTTTTTCCACTTTCATGCAGTAGGACTGTAGGTGATAAGGGAGAAATTCCTATGGCACTAAAAGTTTGTAGGAAGGAATGAGGTTAAAAATATGAGAAAGAATAGATAAACAGTAGGCTACTACAAAAGGAAAGGAGGGAACGGGTAGCGAGAGAAGGAGAAAGCAGGGGGGAGGATGTGTGAGGTTGCCAGCCTACTTGAGAGAGACTGCAATATATGCGTAAATTTAGACCAAATTTATTCAAAACGTCAAATAGCGGCGCCAATTAAGGTGTAACACCCATTATTAGACAAATGCATATTGAAAGAAAACAAGTAATTAAATAGATTAATGAAAGGAATATTTGTTGACAAATATGGTTATTTAAAGAGAAAGTTAAACTGCCTTATGCCTAAAAAAAATGTAGGGCGAAGGAGAAAGTGATAAAAAGGGGGACTTCAAGCACGAGGGATAATAGGAATACGGAAATAGCTGAAGAAAAAAGTTATGAAAAAATTGGTTCGGGTCCGAAAGACCGTCCAATATCTTTATTTATTGCCTAATATCCAAAGGATAATAATAATGAGTAGGATACCCAAATACGGTGGTGAATAATAAACAGTGTTTTTATTTAGTAGATAAAATGCAATATATGCAGCAGATATTATAATAATTAATTTTTTTGTAATTTCTTTTCATCTAATCACACTCACCTGTCTTACCCTCCAGCAGACACTCGTCTCCGCTACCCAACCATTCGTCTCCCCCTCCCACCAGCCAGACTGTGCTGCTTCTTCACCCTCCCACACTACCCCCTATATAACTCCGCCCACATTTCTCCCCTCCTCACCCTCCCACATCCCCCCTCCCTCCACCTGCAACTGTTACCAGAACCACTGACACCCAAACCAAGTCGCTGGTGGATGGGGTGTAGCCGTTTCATCTGTCCGGAGCTGTACGTATGATTATGCAAAATATTGATGTGGAAGTGCTTAGGACGTCACTAGGGATTATGGAATTGAGCGTGATTATATAGCGCAATATTCATGTATGCCGAAAGGACAGGATGTTTAGGTATGTTTAATACTGATCTACGTTTATTAAATGCGTTTTTGAGTACGTAATGCAGTTCTACGTCTTAGTATTATTAAAAGAATCGTAAGGTAACCTTAGACTGGTCATGATGGGGGGGAGGGTGTGTGATGCATGGAACAGCCCATGCCAGTTTCTGGCTGCTCGTCTCGCTCTGCCACTGTTATTGTTATTCCCTTGTTCCTTAAAGCCTCCCCACTTACCCTATCTCCTTCCATGGATCTCCATACTTTTCACCCTCTCTCTCTCTCTCTCTCTCTCTCTCTCTCTCTCTGCTTCAGTTTGTTTCTACTAACCTTCCCTCCTTCCATCATCATCCTCTCTCCACAACCCGCCAGTCTCCCTGACGCTCCTCCTTCACCTTAAAAATCTTTCGACATTAAATTTCTCCGATCCGTGTCATTCTTCGTTTCCTCTCTCTTTTCATCTTGCGCCTCATCCCTCCACAATTCACATCGTATCTCCTTTTATCTTTATTTTTTATTTTTATATTGTTTTATTTCCTGCTGGAGGCTGTCTCAGTGTTCAAGTTCTGCCTCCTTCCTTTCCTCCCCCCTTCCTTTCCTCCCCCCTTCCCCTTTCCTCGTTCTCCTCCTCTAACTTTCTTCCCTCCTCCGTCCTCCGTTTATCTTCATCTTTCCTTCCTACTTCCTTCCCCTTCTCCCTTCTTTTGTTGGCTCGTCTCTCTTCCCCACTCTTGCGTGTTCTCTGCTTCTTTCCTGCTTTCCTTTTTCCCATATTTTCTTTCCCTTTCCACTATTTAAACCTTTCTTTCGTCATGGAATGGGGACCTCTCCTTACGGTCCTCTTCTAAATCTTTTTCTCTCTCTCTCTCAAGAGGAAATCGTTTCTCAATTTTTATGGTATGAGCAACGGCCTGCAGCCACAATACTTTGTGCGTGTGTGTGTGTGTGTGTGTGTGTGTGTGTGTGTGCTTTACATGGAGGCAATTACATTTCATTCTGATCCCCATCTCCCTATCACAGGGTCCATTATCCATTGAAAGTAATTGGTCAGCTCTGCGGGAAGATGAAGAGGTCTGGGTACACTTGACAGTTTTCCTTTGTAGTCAGGTGATCAGAGAGAAGGGTGGAGGGATGGGGAGGAGGATGTGGAGTAGGGATGGGGAGGAGGATGGGGAGTAGGGATGGGGAGGAGGATGGGGAGTAGGGATGGGGAGGAGGATGGGGAGTAGGGATGGGGAGGAGGATGGGGAGTAAGGAGATGGAGGAGGAGGGGGAGTAGGGATGGGGAGGAGGATGGGGAGTAGGGGTGGGGAGGAGGATGGGGAGTTGGGGTGGGGAGGAGGATGGGGAGTAGGGATGGGGAGGAGGATGGGGAGTAGGGATGAGGAGGAGGATGGGAAGTAGGGATGGGGAGGAGGATGGGGAGTAGGGATGGGGAGGAGGATGGGGAGTAGGGGTGGGGAGGAGGATGGGGAGTAGGGATGGGGAGTAGGGGTGGGGAGGAGGATGTGGAGTAGGGATGGGGAGGAGGATGTGGAGTAGGGATGTGGAGTAGGGAAGGGGAGGTGGATGGAGAGTATGGGTGGGGAGGAGGATGTGGAGTAGGGATGGGGAGGAGGATGGGGAGTAGGGATGGGGAGGAGGATGAGGAGTAGGGATGGGGAGGAGGATGAGGAGTCACAGAGGAATAAACGTGATTGTAGAGGTTAAAAAAGGATAGGGAGTAAAAGGATGAGCTGAGAATCATATGTTAGGAACGCGAGATAAAGTTGCTCCTGACTCATTATTAATTCACCAGTAGATATGTCGATGTGTTGATAGTCACAGTAATTACCCACACACGTCTAACCGCTCATCACATATTTCCATACAAGGTTGGCTTAATTGTTTCCAGCTTATTTAACCAGTCAGGACACCAGCCACCCCATCACTTGTTGCTCTTTCAGAATAAGCAGCCCGTGTTCCAAAAAGGCCCATTTGGAAGATTAACATACGATCAATTACCCACAGCCAGGTAAAGGTCCAGCTCGGTAATCAGCCATTGGGAAGGTTAAATTACTCACCCAGATTGCTGGTTCAGTGATGGCCAATTCAGAGGGTCGGAATATCCCATGTCATTTTAGCTGAAGTAGGGGGAGGCCAAGGATGAGATCGAGGGATGGAGTGGAGAGATGTACGAGAGAAGGGGGGTGAGCTGGGAGTAGGGCAGTGAAAAGGCAGGGGACAGAGCGACATGGAGGCGATTTGTTTGTGACCACCCCTTAAGGGATTAAGGTGTCTGGCAATAGATAGATTTTAGGAGCGGCGACTGACTGGAGCTGAGGCAGAAGTCAGTACTGGGATCGGGTGAGTGGGTCTCCTCATCTGACCTCACATGCCAGTACCTGCTGACTTCACCAACACTAAACCACACACTTAAGTCTCATCATTTATATCTCCAGAATGTCATACTGTAGGCATCTCTCTGACGTTTCTTTGTTTAGAGAAAAAGAAAGACAACATTTAATTCCACACGTCAACCACAGGCTTTCTCCTCACCGTTCATACCGTATAAAGGGTTTGGACACAGGTCATTCTTGCATAGTAGAGCTGCAAGCCCGTGTGTGTGTGTGTGTGTGTGTGTGTGTGTGTGTGTGTGTGATCATTTTGTAATCCTATTAAACTCAAAAAACGAAAAATGAACATGTCATAAAATTTTCATCATTATCTCATGTGATACGGTAAATAATTTGACGAGAGTGGGCCTGCTGTGTAGAGTATTAAGTCAGTTACACAAAGGATGACATGATTATATGTACGTCAAACAACACTGGTAATGGTGTGGTGGTGGTGGTGGTGGTCGTTAAACCAATTACTTTTGCAATGTAATAATGTCAAATAACACTGATGGTGGTGCTGGTGTTGGTGATTGTCATTGCGTTAGTTACTGTTGTACTGTATATGTTCACGTCATACACTGGTGGCGATAGGGTTGGTATTGGTGGTGGCAGAGGTTGTGGTGATGATGGTGGTGGCAGGGGTTATGGTGATGGTGGTGGTGGCAGGGGTTATGGTGATGGTGGTGGTGGCAGGGGTTATGGTGATGGTGGTGGTGGCAGGGGTTATGGTGATGGTGGTGGTGGCAGGGGTTATGGTGATGGTAGTGGCAGCAGGGGTTATGGTGATTGTAATGGTGGCAGGGGTTATGGTGATGGTGGTGGTGGCAGGGGTTATGATGGTGGTGGTGGCAGGGGTTTGGTGATGGTGGTGGTGGCAGGAGTTATTGTGGTGGTGGCGATGGCAGGGGTTGAGTAGGTGGTGGTGGCGGCGGCAGGGATAGCGGTGGTGGTGATGGTGGTGGTGGCGATGGCAAGGGTTGAGTAGGTGGTGGTGGCGGCGGCAGGGATAGCGGTGGTTGTGGTGGTGGTGATGGCAGGGGTTGTGGCAGTTGTGGGTGGTGTAGTGATTTTATCCATTAATCTATTCAGCCCGAGAATGCATTATATATATTATTTTTGCTGCAACAGAGGATAATATTCAGCTCATACGAGTAGAGCAGCGAACTAGCGATAGCGTTAATAAAGGCGAGACGGAACTCCTTTAGTTTGAAATGTGACCCCAGAGTGTTTGATGGTTGTAACACACACACACACACACACACACACACACACACACACACACACACACTATATGAAGACAATAGAGCGACATGTGCTACCGTCATTGTGTCTAAAGCAAAATTTTAATAGCCATTCATCTCCTGTACTCCGGTGACGATATTACTTTATTTTTGCCTTTTTGACATGATTATATTCCACACTTGAGATTTATCACACTGGTAGGATTGGATGTATCCTTCACTGACGTCTTCAGTAATGGATGTCTTTCAATATTTGAATGAAGTCAAGTGAAAATAACAAGAATTAATAAGAAGACATCACCATACTGAAGAGGGCATTACATTCTTCATATCTCCAAACTAAATAATTCAGCTTTTAAGAGAGTGCGATATCAGAGGGTTAGATAGCCTCCATTAACCTCGCCTATCACTGAATAAAATCGTCTGGACACATCAAGAGTAGGTTGTAAAAGACATCGTAGTGAAGGAGCTGTGTCAATTAATAATCAGTTGAGGACAGGATACTGGGTAGTGTCCATTGTCACGTCTATGTTAGCCAGTTTAGGAAATTCTAGTTATAATGGTGGATTGCAGAAGGGAAGCTGCCAATCGTGAGCCAGTACTACTCAATATTTACACGGCAATAGCACACTGAAGTAATATTATCCCTGAAACTCCAAGCAGAACCTGTGTATAACTTGGATTCCTGAGTTATCGGTACATGATTAGGCTGTTATGTGTATTACAGTGCTCTCTCTCTCTCTCTCTCTCTCTCTCTCTCTCTGTCTCTCTCTGTCTCTCTCTCTCTGTCTCTCTCTCTCACCATAATCCTTTCCCCCACCATGCTCCGTCACTCATGTCCTCCTCACCTCCAACAATATGCGTCTCCGCCATTCCATCTCGCTCTTCTTTATGATTTATTTACCACAATGGCCTCTTTACGTCGCTGTCTTCTTCCCTTACCCGTCTTTTTCCTCTTCCTCCTTAATATCATCTGCATACACGGCTCCCTCTTCCTCTTATCTCTTTCCCCGCCAGCCTTTTTTCCTCCTGTTTTCCTCCACAGATTCTTAGACGGAGAGAAGGGTAGAAAAGAGAATATATATATGTGGAGATTTTATTTGAAAAGACAGAATATCCAGTGAGGGAAAATTAGGAAGATGAGAAGAGGAAGAAAAGAAATGAAGTAAGAGCGTTAAGGAAGTGGGAAAGTGGATGAGTGCAAGAACAGGAGAGAGAGAGAGAGAGAGAGAGAGAGAGAGAGAGAAGCTACGGTTGGGGAGGAAGTAACAGCAGGGGAAGGAGTGAGGGAAGTGGGAGGAGTGAAGGAAAGAGAAGGAAATGTTATAAAGAGGAGGGAGGCAGGGAAGGGGAGAAAATGAGGGAAACAGAGGGGTGATGATGTGAAATGAGGATAGGAGAGGGGGTGAGGGCCGGGGAGACGAAATCGTGGGAGGGAACGTGGGAAAAGAGGGGAAATGAGGGCAGAGAGAACGAATATGGAAGAGGGAGTAATGGTGGAAGGAACAAGTACTGAGGGTAAAGGGAGAAAGTAAGAAGGTTAGAAGTGAGGGAAATGGGAGTGAGTGAGTGAGGGAAGGTATGGAAAAGGGGTAAATGAAGGGGAGAGGGAGGGATTACTTACGGGAGAGGTAGGAGGGGACGGAAACATAGATGGAAGAAATGGAAAAGGAGAGTGAAGGAAGGAAGAAGCAGGGAGTGGAAGGGAAGCGAGTAACATCAAGAGGTGAGGGAGATACGGTTCCAATGGAGAGGTAGGACAGGAAGAAGAATGTGGGGAAGGTGAAGGAGTAAGAGGGAAGGTAAAGGATGAGTGAGGGGATGAGCAGAGAGTGAGGGTAAAGGAAGGGTTGAGGGGATGAGCAGAGAGTGAGGGTAAAGGAAGAGTTGAGGGGATGAGCAGAGAGTGAGGGTAAAGGAAGGGTTGAGGGGATGAGTAGAGAGTGAGGGTAAAGGAAGGGTTGAGGGGATGAGCAGAGAGTGAGGGTAAAGGAAGAGTTGAGGGGATGAGCAGAGAGTGAGGGTAAAGGAAGGGTTGAGGGGATGAGTAGAGAGTGAGGGTAAAGGAAGGGTTGAGGGGAAGAGTAGAGAGTGAGGGTAAAGGAAGGGTTGAGGGGAAGAGTAGAGAGTGAGGGTAAAGGAAGGGTTGAGGGGAAGAGTAGAGAGTGAGGGAAACGGTAGGGAATGAAGGAACAAGTCTAGTGTGAGGTGGTGGCCGCAAGTTGTCACCTGTGCGCTCGTCTGTGATGGCAAAGTTTCTCTCTCAACAACTTCGCAGGCAGCCACACCACACCCCCGGGATTGGGGGTGGGAGAGGTGGGGGAGTGGGGAAGGAAGTAAGGGAGGTGTGAGAAAGGAAAGTGAGGGAGGGAGGGGGGGAAGGGGAGAGGGATGGGCTGGAGGTGTGATGTTGGTGGGGGGATGTTTGGTTGGTGGAGAGATGAGGGAGGGATTATTTGGGTTAAATGGGAGTGTGAGGTTAGAGTTGGTGTAACGTGGTGGGATGTTGAGTTAGTGTGACGTGATGTGGTATAAACACTTCATTACAAACAAGAAAGGTGAAGTGCAGATCTACCCCCCCTGGGGGTAGGGGGGTTTTCAAGAATACTCCCCCAGTATCCCTGCTTGTCGTAAAAGGCGACTAAAAGGGTTGGCGGAGGGTTAGTGCCCCTCCCCGGAAAGCAACTAACTAAAAAAACAAACAAGAAGCCTCGGACAAGTACTGACCAAACGATGACGACCCAGGACCGGACAAAGGACTTGGTAATGAGTACATGGAATGTAAGAGGAGCGAATGATGAGGTGAAAGAGAGAGAGATTGTCCAGGTGCTTGAGGGTGCGAAAGTGGATGTATGTGGAATAACTGAAACAAAATGGAGAGGAGAAAGTGTGAGAGAATGGGAGTATGGATGGGGTATATGTGCAGTAGGTAAGAATGAGAGGGCAAAGGAAGGAGTATGTATAGTTGTGAGTAAAAGATGGAAGAGGAGCATAAGACAGTATGGATCAGTTGGGTCAAGGATTGTGTGGGTAAAGTTGAAAGTTGGAATACAAATGTGGGCGATTGTGTGTGTGTATGCACCAACGCAAGATCGTGCTAGAAGAGTGAGAGAAGAGTTCTGGACAAATGTGGAAATGTGCATGGAAAAGTTTGGAAGGAATGAGAGAGTGTTTTTGATTGGTGATATGAATGGTAGTGTTGGGAATGTGAAGGTGGATGGAATAGTTGGTGAGTGGGGTGTGCCTGCTGAGATAGATGAGAATGGGAGTGCGTTAGTGGACATTTGTGCTGGGAGGGGGTTGGTGATAGCCAATACCCTCTTCAGGCATAAAATGATCCACAGGTATACATGGCGAGTGATGAGAAGGGTGGGTGGTGAACTGAATGAAAGGAAGGCAATGATTGATTATGTGTGTGTGGATCAAAGGATGCGAAGATGTGTAAAGGCTGCAAGAGTGTATAGAGGTTGGGGGAGTGGACTTTCTGACCATTACTTGGTGGTGGCCAGAATTAGAATGCAAGTAAGATGGAGGAATAAAAGAAGGGAAAGACGAGAGGAAGGAGTAGTTGCAAGGAGAGTGGAAAGGTTACAAGAGGATGAGAAAAAGGCAGAGTATAAGAGAGAAGTAGAGGAACGATTGGGCAAATATGAATTGGAGCAGATGGGAGACGTGGAAGGTGTGTGTAAGATATTTACAGACGAAATATGTGCAGCATGTGATGTGGTGTGTGGAAGGAAGAGAAGACGGAGGGGGGTGCAAGGAACAGCGTGGTGGACTGAAGAGGTGAAACAGGCTGTGGCACAAAAGAAGAAAGCATACAATGAATGGATGAGAAATAGGGGCGTGGAAGAAGTTGAGAGACGGAAGAGAGAGTTATATGTGGAAAGAAAGAGAGAGGTGAAAAGATTAGTAAGAGAGAGTAAGAAGAGAGTGGATGAGGAATTTGGAAGGAATTTGAGTGTAAAGTGGAGGGACTGTAAGAAAATGTTCTGGAGAGAAGTAAAAAAAGTAAGACAGGGTGGAAGTGAAGTTAGCAGGGGAGTGAAAAATAAAAATGGTAGATTACTAGTGGAGAAGGGAGAAAAAGTGAACAGATGGAGAGAACACTTTAAGGAATTGTTGAACGTAGAGGATGGAAGTAATGCGAGTATAAGTGGCTAGGGAATGGCTGGGAGAAGGAGGGAGGTGAGAAGACAGGAAGAAATCAGTAGGATAGAAGTTGTGGAAGCAATGAAGAAAGTTAAATCGGGGAAAGCCCCAGGAATTGATGGAGTGTGTGGTGAAATGCTGAAGCATGGGGGAGAGATAGTAGTAGAATGGATGTGGAAGATGTGCAGATTGGCCTGGGAGGAAGGTAGAGTCCCGGAGGATTGGAAGTCAGGTATAATTATTCCCTTGTACAAAGGAAAAGGAGAAAAAGAAGTGTGTGGTAATCATAGGGGCATTTGTCTTCTTAGTATAATAGGAAAAGTGTATGGTAGGATACTTATAGACAGAGTTAGAGAAAGAACAGAGAAATTAGTTGGAGAAGAACAGGGAGGCTTTAGGAAGGGAAGAGGTTGTATAGATCAGATATTCATTCTTAGATCTTTAGTGGAAAAGTTTCTAGAGAAGGGAAAGAAGTTGTATGCGGCTTTCATGGATTTGGAGAAAGCATATGACAGGGTGGATAGACAATGATTGTGGAAAGTGTTAAGAATATATGGAGTAGATGGGAAGTTGTTGAATGCTGTGAAGAGTATGTGCGATGGTGCGAAGGCTGCAGTGCGTGTGGATGGTGAACTAAGTGAATTTTTCTCTTTGAAAGTTGGTTTGAAACAGGGATGTGTCATGTCTCCATGGTTGTTCAATCTGTACATGGATGGGGTAATAAAAGAGGTACAAGGTAGGGTAGTGGATGTTGGAGTGGCCCTGGTGAGAGAGGATAGTGTTTGGAAACTCCCTGTACTGTTGTTTGCAGATGATACTGTGTTGTTGAGTGAAGACGAAGGGGAGCTGCAAAGCTTGGTGGATGAGTTTGAGAGAGTGTGTAAGAAACGGAATCTAAAGGTGAATGTAGGGAAGAGTAAAGTGATGGTCTTTGAGAGAGGTGAAGTTAATGAATGTACAGCGAGGTTGGATTGTGAGGAATTGGAAAATGTGAGTACGTTTAAGTACTTGGGTAGTGTGATGAGTAAGGATGGAGGTTTGGAGGGTGAAGTGCTTGAAAGGGTACAGCAGGGAAGAAAGGTTGATGGTTCTTTGAAAGCAGTGATAAGAAACAGGGAAGTGAGCATGGAAGTGAAAAAGTTACTACATGACAGTATTGTGATACTAACTCTAACGTACGGAAGTGAAGCTTGGACATTGTTGGAAGGACACAAGTCAAGAGTGAGAGCAGTGGAAATGAGTTATTTAAGAGGAGCTTGTGGAGTCACGTGGAGAGACAGGCTGACGAATGAGGATATAAAGGAGCGTTGTGGTGTTGATGTGGATGTGATAGGAAGCGTTATGAGGAACACACTGAGGTGGTTTGGCCATGTGGAGAGGATGGAGGGTGAAAGACTGACGAAGAGAGTGTATGTGAGTGAGGTGGAGGGGGGAAGAGGGAGGGGGAGGCCGAGGATGGGGATGGGGTGGAGAGGTATATGAGAGAGGGGGGTGTGAGTTGGGAGCAGGGGAGTGAAATGGCGGGGGACAGGGCGACTTGGAGACGATTTGTTTGTGGCCACCCCAAACGGGATTGAGGCGTCTGGCAATAGATAGATAGATAGATAGATAAGAAAGGTAACAGGTTAAATAAAGAGAGCAATGGTAAGCAAGCAGAGACTTGTTACCTTTTGTCTAGGTAAATTGTGTGTGTGTAATTCACCGGGTCGGTCAGGATCACTTGATGGTCGTGATCGTCAGCTTTTACCCTCCCGGAAGGGAGCTGAGAGCTCATATAGTCCGATCTAAGGGCAAGGCTGTGACCTTCACACACGCACACACCCATCCCCTTGCTCAAAGGGGACAGTAACCACCCACTTCGTCAGTGAAACTTTTCGCAACCTGAGCGAGGCGCGAACTCCCGTCCACCAGTTGGCAAGCGGGAACGTTACCACTGCACCAGCGAGCGGTGTGTGTGTGTGTGTGTGTGTGTGTGTGTGTGCGTGTGCGTGTGCGCGTGAAAAAGAGAGGAAAAGAAATGATTGTGCGAGATGACATGGGATGCTAGAAAGAGTGCAGGAACATAAACAGAGGCTGTATGAAAGAGAGAGAGAGAGAGAGAGACAGAGACAGACAGACAGACAGAGAAAAGATACAGAAACACGAAGACACAGAAACAGAGACAGAGTTAGAGGGCAGTGGTGGTGGCCGTGTGCCTCAACAAAGGGCCAGTGATGGGCAGTAGTATTCGGGCGAGATAAACAAACGACACCCTCACAGTCACGCCATGATAGTGTCAGGCAGAAGAGGGGAGAAGGCAGCGGAGAGGGGGAGAGAAAAGGGGAGGGGAGGGGAAGAGGAAGGAATGAAGAGGGACAGAAAAAACGAACGGAGGGGGAGAGAGAGAGAGAAGGGAGGGGAAGGAAAGGAGAGGAAGGGAGATAATGAGAGACAGGAGAAGACGGAAGGGTGAGGGAGAGCGAAGTATGAGGGAAGGAGAAGTGTGGGGAAGAGAGAGGGAGAAGAAAAAATGGCAGCTAAGGAAAGAGCGAGATCTAGGAAAGGGGAGAGGGAAAAATGGACATGGAAGGGGAGAAAGAATGGAATAAAGGAAGGAAATGAATGGAAAGGAGAGGAAAGGGGAGATGAGGAAGGCAGGGAAACAGGAAGGGGAGAGGCACAGAGAGAAAGGTAGCGGGGAGAGGAGAACAGGGAGACAGCCAGGGAGGAGAGTGGGTCTGACACAGCTAGGGAAAGGAAGGAGACAGCTAGGAAGGGAGGAGGACAGGGAGACAGCTGGGGATGCGAGAGGAGCAGAGAGACAGCTATGGGGGGGGGGGAAGAGGACAGGGAGACAGCTAGGGAAGGGAGGGGAAAAAGGGAGAGAGCTGTGAAGGGGACGGGAACATGGAGACAGCTTGGGAGGGAAGAGGGAGAGAAGATCCATGTTGCTGGAGAATTGAAGTGAGAGTGAGAGAGAACTGGAGCGGAAAGCGACAGGGAGAGAACAAGGTAGGGGAAGAGGAAGGAAGGGAGAGAGTGAGAAAAAGTGGAGAGAAAGGGAGGGAGCAAGAGAGGGAAGGGCTTGGGGGAATGGGAATCTGGCAGACTGATTGAAAGAATGTAGAGAAAAAGACATGACAAGTGGCTCGGGGAGAAGGACGAATGAGGCAGACATGAGCGGGAGGAAAGAGATGGAAGAGAAGGGCTGGGAAACAGGAGAGTGGGCAGGTAGAGAGATGGAAGAGAAACAGTTTGTAGAGGGGGTAGAAAGGAAAGAAAGGGGCAAGGAAGTGAAGGAAGAGGAGGAAGAAAGAGATGGAGAAGATGAAAAGAGGCAGAAGATAAGAACAGCGAGTTTGTCAGGGCATACGAGAAAGGATGAATAAGACAGACATGGGAAACGATGGAATGAGGCGGTAGATAATATGAAAAAAGATATTGGCCAGGAACACAAATAAGATGGTGTAAGATATGTGAAGTTGAGAATATATAAAAAATAGAGACATATATAAACCCTTCCAGGCTTCAGTGCTCACTCTCAGCTGAATTAAACTCTCTGATGTTAGCTGAAATATGGCACTAGACTTGTCCTTACCTTAAGAGTGTTGATGATGACAATAATAACACCCACAGGTTCCTGCATACAACTTCATACTAATAAAATCGTGTAGCGTTAGTGCGAATTGGATACTAGAGTTTCAACAACCATGAGAGGGTTGAAGGAAAGATATTAGTAGTTAGGAGGAAAGAAGAGGGGAAAAGCAGATGAGAGGAAATGAACAACTTTAAAGGGAAATAAGTGGAGGGAAAAAGTAAGCTGATGTAAGAAGTGAGATAAAAAAGGAAGAGGAAGGGACGAAAGATTTTGGAAAAAATGGAGAGAAGGCCAGAAAGATGGTGACATTAAAAATAATATTAGAAAGAGAAAGAGAGGATGAAAATATACAAAGGAAAATAACTTATTCGGAAGGAGAAACATTCAGAGTAGAAGAAAATGATAATTGAGGAAAAGATGAAATTAAGAAGAAGAGAGGAAGAGGAGCATCTAGAGTAATAAGAGGAAAGAGGGAGTAAGCTGATGTAAGCAGGAAAAATGACAAGGAAGAGGAAGGGAAGAGTAATTAGGGAGAAATGGAGAGGGGAAGAGGTCAGGAAGAGGGAGGCATATATATCACAGAGCCAGAGATCTGTGGGACCTGGAATTGCTTTTAGTGGATATTACATGCAAATTTCTCTGCCTCTGTGAAGCTTCCAGGATTAAGGAAAGGGAGAAGCCAAGGAACATCACTTGAGTCACGGCGGCCAAGTGGACAGACCGGGGACCCTATGCATAGACTTTACTGAGGCTAAGTTGTATGTAAGATTTATTAGTTATACGATTATCTTCACTCTCTGGGACACCATACACATCACAACCATACCAAATGGAATATTAAAGTGAAAAAGAGGACAACCAAACCAGAGTGAATATTAAAGTGAAAAATAGGACAAAACAGTTTAATTCTTGGTAACATATAACTGTTATGGACACATGTTTACCCTAGAGGTGGACTAAGTTCTTTTATAAATAAGACCCAAGAATAACGCGTTTTTCTTTTTATGTCCGTAATCTTGGCTTTATCTTCTTAAACCCTCATATCTTTACTATACCTAATTTGTAGACGATATAATTCAGCTTAGGAGAGACTCTTGTAATGGAGGAGTTAGATATTGCCTTCAAAAGCCACTTGACGGCGCTGTCTTACTTGGATTAAAACTTTTGGTGGTGGCAAGATGAAACACAAAAAAGTCACTAAAATGACGTGTCCCTCATCTTTCACTATTCTTCTGTTTCCCATCCTGACACGTTTAGATTTCATTCCTTTGTGTGTGTGTGTGTGTGTGTGTGTGTGTGTGTGTGTGTGTGTGTGTGTGTGTGTGTGTGTGTGTGTGTGTTTCGGTTTTATCACTGGTATTCACTTGATTCCATTTATATATTTCTTTCTTCAGCAAATTTCTGTTCCTCTCGTCTCCCTCTTTGACCCTGTGCTCTGTCCAGTCGTAAGTCATAGTTTCTGCTCACTTTTCACTCATAATTCTGGCTAAACAGAAGTCCTGGCCAGGATCCCACACCGACCGAAAACCTGTTGGTGATGGTTAGTTTTTTTTTTTTTTTTTTTTTTTTTTTTTTTAATGGGTAAGTTTCGCCACAAATTGTTCTTAGACAGTCTACCTTTGCTTCCAGGTGCCACCTTAGCCCTTTCAGAATTATAAGCTGTTTTTGCTTTTTGCTGACGATGTTATTCAGTTCAGGAGACACTTCAAATTATAGAGATTAAAAATAACTTTCATTACCCCCTTCACAACAATAAATCTCCCCTATAGTGAATAAAATCGGCAGGAAGTGGGCAAGAATGAACCCATGATAGCCGTGTTTCCTCGTTGGGTGTAAAACCGTGGGCACCTTTGCGTCCCTGCAGGGGTGGGGTGGAGGGTGAACAGACCCCATTGGCTCACCAGTACACCGGTGTCAATAACCCACCGATGGCCTGACATTTGACACGAAGGACACTGTGACCTTGTATCAGTGTCCTTGATCCCGATGACACTAATAGCACGATGGAAGACTACAGTAATATCGGAAAGTAGAATTAATTGAATACTACTTCCCGAAAACAGATGACAACTTCGACACTATTTTAAGGTCATAATTAACGTGTCATAAGATTGCATTAATCACTAGTACGGTAACGTGCTTTATCAGTTATGTTGACTATCGAACAGATGCTTCTTGCGTGTGTCGCAAAGTGGAGGACTGTGAGGAGCAGCTTGGGCTTGTCTATACTCTGATGGTCCCTGTAATGGTCCCTCTAATGGTCTCTCTAATGATTTCTCTCCACCTCGTACAACACTTCCAGTTCATCCCATTCCTTTAATTGTACCCCACGCCCATTTCTTTACTCCCCCCCCCTCCCCCTGACACTTTGGCATTGAAGGATTCATGAGTTATCGGTACATGATTAGACTATTATGCGTAGTAAAGTTTTCTCTCTCTCTCTCTCTCTCTCTCTCTCTCTCCAAATACAGTCGCCCATTCAGTACGAGGATGCTGTCATAAGCTTAGTGAATCGTCTGGTAGCAGTAAGAACACAGTAAGAGGCCATCGTAGTGAAAGGGTTAATTTTTCACTTCCCCTATTAGCTTCAAAATTCATAATAAAATACATAACAGGTCGTGGCAGTGAAGAGGTTGGCCTTGCCCTCACCAGGCCTTTGTCGCGTCCAGTCCTGTCATCCTGCACCTCTTTATACACTGGCTTGTTTGTTATGTCTTACCTGAGCTACCTGGTAAAAATCCATAATCAAGAGGCTGACGAAGCTGCTCGGTACAAGGCTTCATAAAAACACGCTCACATTATCAGGCCTAAAAGGAGGAGTGGCCTGGGAGACTGAGTGAGTGGGGGAGGATAGGATGGTGAGGGAGAGGAGAGGAAGGTGAGGAAGATGGGGGAGATGACAGGATATGATGGGAGGAAAGATGAGATGGATGGAGAGAGGAAGAAAGGCGGGAGAGAGAAGAGTGAAAATGAGGAGGTAAAGGAATAGAAAGGAAAAATGAGGTAGATAAAAAGGAAGGTGAAGAGCCCTAGAATGAATTAATGGAGGAATGTAAACTGGACGAATAAGGAGGGGAAGATAATATATGAGAACTGAGAGGAAAGGTGTTAAATAAGGAAGAAGTGGAAAACAAGGATAAACAAAGTGGGGAAGAGAAAGGATGAAACGATAATCCGAGGAAGTAAGGAATGGGGAGACAGACAGACAGATAAACACAGACAGACAGACAGACACAAGCACAGACAGACTGACATAGACAGACTGACAGGCAGAATATGAGAAGGCATGATTTGAGAAGAGAGTCCGCCAAGGAAAGACGAGTCGAAAAGAGGGAGAGGAAACCTGAGAAAGATGGAGAGAGGATACGAGGAAATAAAGAAAGGGAGAAGAAAGAAAAAAAAGAGAAAGATAAAGTGAAGAGAGCAAGATGAGGAAAAGATACGAGGAAATAAAAGCAGGGAGGTAAGTGGAGGAAGTAAAGGAGTTAGGAAAGTGGGAGTTGAAATAATTAGCACCGGTACATGACTGGAGTAAAGAGGTTGAGGTCAGTGCTGTGATGATTTTGTGTTTAATTCTTGCAAGCTTCAGACGCTTTTATTCAGCTGAGGGAGAAACACACACACACACACACACACACACACACACACACACACACACACACACACACACACACACACACACACACACACACACACACACGATGATAATGCTGTCTGGCATAAAACTGGCCATTGTTGCTTATGGAGGAAGTGGTGGTGGAGGAGAGATAAGGCGAGAGGATCCATTAGGCAGATTAGCTGAGCAGGATAGCACGACTGGTGTTACCTTGAGGCGTGTTGGGGTTAATTCAGCAAGATGGAGGTATACGTGGATTACCTTTACCTGCCTGTATATTTATGTCAGTCTTCCTTTCTGTTTGTCTATTAGTCTGTCTTCTGTCTACCTCCGTATCAGTGGATTAGCTTTAACTATCTCTCTAGGAAGAACGAAGACGAGATGGCGAGATGATATTGATGGATTTGCAGGGACTGGATGGAACAAGGTAACAGCCAGTAGGTTAGAGTGGAAAAAGGTGGCTGAGGCCTGTCCAGGTTGATGATGATGTCTACATATTGATTTGTCGTGTGGCGTCGCATTTTGTGTTACGTCGAAGGTGTTCCACTGAATCCAAGCAGGTGGAAGTTTAGTTGCATTAGCTTTGTCTGTTTGTCTACCTGTCTCTCTGTATGTCTGTGTGTTTGTTTGCTGTTTGCTTACCTGTCTATAAATACGTATATCTGTCTGCCTTTTAATCTGCGTGTGTGTTTGTCAATCTTTACACCTATTTATCTGTCTGTCTGTCAGTATTTTTATCTTTGTGTCTGTCTGTTTGCCAGTCTATACCTACCTACCTGTGTCTGTTTATTTACCTACCTACCCATCTATCTATTTATCTGTCTATCTGTCTCTTCATATGTCTGTTTTTGTATGTCTGTCTGCTGCCTAGTTCCCCTAATTGTTTATACATATCCGTCTGCCTTTTTCAGTCTGTATTTGTCAGTCTGTCTATAGTTGTCTTCCTGTATGTCTGTCCATCTGTCTATCTATCTATAGCCATATCTATTTATCTGTAGGTTTATCCAGGTATCTATATATCCACCTGTCTCATCTGTCAGTCTGGCCATCTGTCTATCTATCTATAGCCATATCTATTTATCTGTAGGTTTATCCAGGTATCTATATATCCACCTGTCTCATCTGTCAGTCTGGCCATCTGTCTATCTATTTATCTATCCACTTTTCTCTCTGCCCATCTGCCTATCTCCCCATTTGTTTAGGCGATTAAATGAACCTGAAGGCGGGGTTGGTACCGTATTAAGGTGTGCTGCAGGTAAATGGAATTAGTTGATTACTTTGATCAGTGTAGCCTATATATCTGGTGTGTGTGTGTGTGTGTGTGTGTGTGTGTGTGTGTGTGATGCCAAGGTATCTCGATAATAGTGGACGAATATTCATCAAACCTTCATGCAATACTGTAGCAACGATGTGCATGTGTAGAAGCCAGTTACTTTTGGTGAGGATGTGATCAAACACGAGCGAATTCCAGCCGCCATATATCATTGCATTTTGGCCAATATCTGCAACGGATAAAAACGTGGCTGGCAAAGCCCGCAGAATTTATCAACAATTTTTGTGTCCTTATTGCCCGCCTTTAGCAACGCGATGCGATGGTTTATGTGTGTGTGTGTGTGTGTGTGTGTGTGTGTGTGTGTGTGTCTTAAGCCAAAATATCTCAAAGTTGTGGTCAAATTTTCACCAAACCTTTAGGAAATACCAACTGTGTGGATGTACAGAAAACTGTTACTTTGGGTGAGGATTTGATCAAAGACACCCCAAGGCCAGTCGCTATATATATATATATATATATATATATATATATATATATATATATATATATATATATATATATAGAATTGGGACCGGCCTATGTGGAACCGAAGTGATTGAATTCCGTAGAGTTTTGCGAATTTTCTCCGAACTGGTTTGTAGGTAGCATGTACCATAGCCAACAACATATATTAACGGGCGATTAGCATTCGGACCTTGAATGCTTTTTTTTCCTTTCCACTGTGAAGGCTGTGCCACTTCATTGCGTTTCTTTCAGCTAATTTCTTTGCTACTGTGAGATACACTGTTATGTATCATGTAGCCCACAGCACTGATTATGGCACTTTGGCAGGCAGTGATATCAGTTGATATTTTATTTTGTGTTTAACCAAAGGATTGCACTCGGTAGACTACAAGCCCTGGCAGGTCAAAGGTCAGGAGCAATATCAGTGTCAAACCTTGCTAGACAGTCAGTAGATTTACTCGTGTGCCTGGGTTGTGACTCCAGCACACGATGCCATTAACAGCAGCAAGACTGACACTCTCTCTCTCTCTCTCTCTCTCTCTCTCTCTCTCTCTCTCTCTCTCTCTCTGAACTAAGAACCAACGTAGATTAAAGAAAAGTATAAAGGATAAACAGAGAGAGAGAGAGAGAGAGAGAGAGAGAGAGAAGGGGGGGAGGATGGTGTGATGTCCTGGGGTCAGTTGGAAGTGAGGTGTGGCAGTGAGAGGTCAGTAGGGCCGTTCCTGAATTATACGCGTCAGAAACCAAGGACCGTTCTGGGAGTAACAAGGGGACCGTTCCTGAAAAGTAATAAAATAAGAAGGGAAGGAAGGAAGGAAGGAAGGGAAGGTAGAAAGGAAGGAAGGAAGGGAAGGTAGAAAGGAAGGAAGGAAGGAGGGAAGGAAGGAAGGAAGGTAGGGAAGGAAGGAAGGTAGGGAAGGAAGGAAGAAGGGAAGGAAGGAAGGAAGGTAGGGAAGGAAGGAAGGAAGGTAGGGAAGGAAGGAAGGAAGGTAGGGAAGGAAGGAAGGAAGGAAAGGTGAAGTAGCATCAAGGCGCACCGTGGCTGTGTGGCACTAAGGCTGGCGTGTAAATGGTGTCAGGGATAAAAGGTGAAGGTGAGACAGGGAAATATCAAGAAGAGAGGCGGGACAGAAGAGCAGAAGAGGACAGCAAGGAGAGAAAGATGGAAGACAAACCGACTCTTTGTAGTGACCTCTTACCACAAGCAGGGCTACTGGCCAAGTATTCTTGGCCTGCCTCCATACAAGCAGGGCTACTGGCCAAGTATTCTTGGCCTGCCTCCATACAAGCAGGGCTACTGGCCAAGTATTCTTGGCCTGCCTCCCTACAAGCAGGGCTACTGGCCAAGTATTCTTGGCCTGCCTCCATACAAGCAGGGCTACTGGCCAAGTATTCTTGGCCTGCCTCCATACAAGCAGGGCTACTGGCCAAGTATTCTTGGCCTGCCTCCATACAAGCAGGGCTACTGGCCAAGTATTCTTGGCCTGCCTCCATACAAGCAGGGCTACTGGCCAAGTATTCTTGGCCTGCCTCCATACAAGCAGGGCTACTGGCCAAGTATTCTTGGCCTGCCTCCATACAAGCAGGGCTACTGGCCAAGTATTCTTGGCCTGCCTCCATACATACAAGCAGGGCTACTGGCCAAGTATTCTTGGCCTGCCTCCATACAAGCAGGGCTACTGGCCAAGTATTCTTGGCCTGCCTCCATACAAGCAGGGCTACTGGCCAAGTATTCTTGGCCTGCCTCCATACAAGCAGGGCTACTGGCCAAGTATTCTTGGCCTGCCTCCATACAAGCAGGGCTACTGGCCAAGTATTCTTGGCCTGCCTCCATACAAGCAGGGCTACTGGCCAAGTATTCTTGGCCTGCCTCCATACAAGCAGGGCTACTGGCCAAGTATTCTTGGCCTGCCTCCATACAAGCAGGGCTACTGGCCAAGTATTCTTGGCCTGCCTCCATACAAGCAGGGCTACTGGCCAAGTACTCTTGGCCTGCCTCCATACAAGCAGGGCTACTGGCCAAGTACTCTTGGCCTGCCTCCATACAAGCAAGTATATATTCTTTCCCTCCCTACATACAAGCACGGCTATTTGTCTGTACAGGTCTGTGGTCTGTAAGTCAGTTCAGTGGTCTGTAAGTCAGGTGTCTGGTCTGTAAGTCAGGTCTGTGGTCTGTAAGTCAGGTGTCTGGTCTGTAAGTCAGGTCTGTGGTCTGTAAGTCAGGTCTGTGGTCTGTAAGTCAGGTGTCTGGTCTGTAAGTCAGGTGTCTGGTCTGTAAGTCAGGTCTGTGGTCTGTAGGTCAGGTGTCTGGTCTGTCTTCCAGTGACACATTCTTTTGTACAGAAGGTCGACACAGCTGCCAGTGAAGAGATTATCCCTTGACTACGAGGAGGCGATTTTTGCATTGTTATTTTTGCTGCTACGGAGCCTTTTTGATTTGTTAGGAGTATCCAGATAGCGACGGTTTTACTGATGGCCGTATTAAGTCATCATCGTCATCATCATCATCATCATCATCGTACGGACCTCCTTTCCCACCCTAGGGCAGGGTGAGGAGTAGCAACGTCCAGTCAGCCCAAGTTTGCCCAATCCAATGTGCCACGCTTCCATTCACTTATCATTCAAGCCCCCGGAATCCTGGCTCTATCTGATACGCCAAAAACATTCACCACATTCTGTCGCTTCACATAAACGTATTCGTCCAATTCGTAAAGCCTCCATTAAGCTGAATAAAATCGTCCGGCAGTGGCTAGACTATGATAAAAATTATGCACTGGCGTTGACGGGGCTTGATGGTGGCTTGATAACTAATTTGGTTTATCACACGGGTCGCTTATTCACAAATTACCTATTATCATTAATTATTTTTAGCCAGGCAGGAGACAAAGACTAAATTAGGGTCATTGTGTGTTGAAGGTGAGGGCAAATACCAGGTCTGTGTCAGAGTAATTAGACCCGCGCAAGTTAATGAGGGATATTGACAGTTGACTGACAGGCTTTTAGTTTGCTGAGAACGTGTGTGTGTGTGTGTGTGTGTGTGTGTGTGTGTACGCGCGTGCTCGAAGTTCAGGAATTAGGAAACTGCTGTTACGTGAATCTTTGAGGGAAGACACTAGAGCAAATAACAACAGTGGAAAGGAAAATGTAAGAATTTTCACAGGAAAGAATATTTCAGTGTGCGGTTTTTGACAAGTGCTGAGCTAAATGTGGGCTTATTGGCCTTTGAAGACAGGCGGTATAGGAATAAATATTAAAACAGGGAAAGTGAATGTTTAAGGAATATACATTTAAGTTACTTTTTTCCAGGGGTTATTTGTGTGATTTGGTTTGTTTGTATGTCGCTTGTTTTACCTGGCTGTTAGGAAGATTATGAAATACGCTAAATAGAATTGCACGAACTCTGGAATAATAATTGAGCACCATCAGCGGAACAAGTGATAAAATTTTGGCCGAAAAAGGTCATAGGTCATGGGCAAGGATATCTTAAGCGTTTATCTCAGTTTTTACCAACTTGATGGAAGGGTTTAAGGTCAGGAAATGAAGTGATTCAGTTTGGAGAACAGTCAGTCAAAGGTATGGTTCACAGGGTAAGGTCAAGTTTTCGATCCATTAACTCAGGCAGCTTTGATTTTATTTGAAGGATTCTTGGTGGAAGGGTTTAAGGTCAGGCAAGAATGACGCATGCTGCTGGTAACTAGAATAAAAGGACAAATGCGTCATGGGACTGAAAGGGTTAAGATGGCTTCCACAACTGTTGATTTTCGCAAAGATTCTCCTCAAAGTAACCTTCGCGTCCCTTGTTTCCGCATCAGCAGTGACTTTTGTCGGTGATGTTGGCAACGCACGAACCATTAACACGATTACTAAAGTTAGCCTGGCATCCTTAGTGAGCCCTATACCTCCTCAAGGAAGCTTACCATGTTGGGATTGGCTTTGTTGAGAAAGACACAGATCAGCTGTGGAAGTGGTCCTTAGGCAATATTTCATCACATTTATATCAAGTGGTTCAGGTACTGGAACTATGGACGTGACAATAGATGTACGTGAGTATTACTGTTACCATGGAATCCATTGTGACCTCTGCCTCCCCAACAAAACTTACCATGTTGGGATTTGCTTGGTTGACATGCAAATAAATCCCGTGCAGCAGCGGTGCCTAGACACTATTTCGTCACATTTATCCCATCAAATGGTTCTGGTACTGGAGCTGTGGACGTGACAGTAGATGCACAAACAGATACCGCTGTGTGGTGAGATTGGCTTCCTTTACAGCTAACGGGTTCTACTACCAACGCAGCGGAGGTGCTTTATCCTCTGTGCCAAGATTCACAAACCTGTTGGAATAAAGCTGTTGGAAAAGCATTACAGATCTCCAGGGACACAATGCTCAGACTGATACAACATGAGTCGGTAACGGGAGCGCGGCGGCGGAAAAACTACAAAGACTGAAAAAGATAGCGTAAAGGCAGAAAGAAACGACATTACTCTCTGGAATCCCATTTTTTCATTTTGGTAGACCCACACTATAGCAAGAGCAACCACAGTAATAAGACAAGGATAGACAAGGTCACGGATACTTAAATCAACAAAAAGGCAAGAAGTAGACGGCCATACTCTCAAGATGCCCATTTTCTCATTCTCGTAGACTTCCCACACTGGCCAGATCCACCCCAGTAAGGAGACCCCACCCGGCTGAGCCCTGTAAGACCTCGCCACAACGACCCTCCTCACGACCCATCAGCGACCACACAAACGACACACAAGTTGTTGACATGTCCTGATGGGGGTGTGGCTGGGAATATGAGTGTCTTGAAATGGGAATGGCGGTGGTGGGAATGGGGGAAGGCTGGGTCTGAGGAAATGAGAGGACGTTAAGAAATAAAGAAGGAAGCTAATAGGCATGGCAGAAAAGGAAACAGGAGGAAATATTCGTAGGTAATAAATAAGGAAGGATAAAACAGGTAGCCTACATGAAATATGAACGTCTAGGAATGTGGATAGCGGTGATAGGAATGGGAGAGAACGAACTGAGGAAAATGAGAAGTTGAGGATGCAAAGGTGGTATTAAGAATGCAAGAAATGAGAGTCTGAAGTAACTGGAGAGGGAGAAAAATGAGAAGGACAATAAAAGAGAAATGAACCATCCGTGTCTGGGAGTGGGAATAGTGGTGATAGAAACGGAAGAAGAGCGAGTCAAGAGAAACGATAATGTAAAAAATAGGTAAGAACGGAAAAGAGAAACAGGGAATATGAGGGTGTAAGAATGGGAATGGAGATGGTAGGATGAAATAAAATGAGAAGAGAACAAAACAATATTATGAGCATTAAAAAAGGAACCGTGAACGAGAGTCTGGAAAATGGAAATGGTGATGGTCGGAATGGAGGAAATGCGAGTTAAAGGAAATGGAAAGAGGTGAAATCAAATAAGGAAGAACGATGCAAAAAGAGACAGGGACTAAGAGTGTCTGGGAATGGAAGTGGCGGTGGTAGGACGATTGAAAAGAACTGAGACGAGGTTGTAAGAGAAGAAGGCCGAAGAAGGAAAGACAAGTTTCATGTGAGAGAAAAGCAGTAAAATTGATGTGAGTGGCTGGAAGAAAGAATGATGTAGTTAACAACTGGAGGGAAAAAAGACTTTTAGGAAATTGAAAAACAAATTTGAGGAATAGGAAGAGAAAGAGATGAAACAGAGGAGAAATGAAAAACTAAGTGAGCAGGCAAGATTGAATACTGAAAGTGAGGGAGCTGGAAGAATGACGAGAGAGAGAGAGAGAATATGAAAATAATGTAGTAAGTGAGGAATAAGGAAGAGAATAAGAAGACATGAAAATATCTGGTTTGTATCCAGGGTGACTTGCAGGCTCTCTAGTACCTCTACCCTAGCGATACATTTTGCCAGTTTCCCTTGATATTTCCTTTTTACGAGTTTTAAAGCTGTATAATATTCATGTGGCTTCCATACACAGTAAAAGAGGGTAATAACGTGTCACCAGCAGATTTATACTGGTAAGGTAGAGGTAATGGCAAACCTCTTAATGTCACCAGAGTGAACCTGTAACAGTTAAGCGAAACGGGAATAGAGAAGGATAGAAAAGAAGGAAGGAGAGAGAGAGAGAGAGAGAGAGAGAGAGAGAGAATGGATGGTAATATCTTGGCTTCTGAAAATCGAAGTATTGTCTACTGAAAAAATATAATTTGACCTGGGACTGAACAAAAGAAATTTACTGAAATGAAAATGCGATCAAAATAAAAATTAAAGGGAAGTAGCGAGGGAGAAGAGAGAAGCGCAAGAAGGAATGATAATAAAAATATTACCAGAAATCTTGGCTTCTGAAAATGGGAGGAATATTTTGTCGGGTGGGAGAGCAATATCTTGGAATAAGAAGTGAAGGAGCTTGGAAGAAAGTAAAAGTAAGTCAGGTCAAAAAGATGAGAGGTAATATGAGCGTCTGAGAAGGGAAAGTCTGGAGCTGAGGAAAAAGATCTGCTTCAGTCCAGCCAAGAACTGTAATCTTTAATTTGATCCTGCAACCACCAGGCGATTTTGCGTAATGTAGGAAGGATCATTATTTGTTGATGGGCTAATTATGGCTGTATCTGACTCCTCTAGCACAAAAAGATAATCTTGAGCTGAGTAAAATTATATGGACAAGCGAGGAAGGAAGGAAGGAAAAACGGAGGAAAAGGATGAAGTAACACGGCTGAGTTGAAGGACATGTATAGTAGAAATGGAAATTTATGATACGAGCAACAGGTTAGAATTCGTGAACTCATCAGGGGAAAATGACGCTTTATAAATAAAATTAAAATACAAATAGAGTGAAAAGATTTTTTTTTTTTTTTTTTTTTTTTTTAGAGAAAATGACCATTAACTTACTTATGACGGCAGCATTTCTTGTTTATTCTTGCTACTACAAAAGTATTTTATTTAACTTAGGAATGAGCTTATGAGCTGAGGGAGTTGAAAAGAGAAGTTTTTCGTCCCTTCAGGTTGAGTGGTCTTCCCCTAAACACTTAGCATGATAAACAGAAGGAAGAGCTTCAGCATAAAGACTGAGACTCTGCATTAGGGAATACAACATGTAAGCACTACAGTATATCAACAGTTGTGTCCTGATTTATCCGAGCCGTAGTGAACTGTGCCAAAAGCAAATATTATGGGGACACTCGTGAACATTTACTGTGAGCACAACTTCAGTGTGTGCGTGGAATTTTAACAATATTTTTATATATTCCTCAGGTACTATAACCTCATATGTAATCCTAAAATTATTCCAGTAAGTTCCTAGTTGCTGTTACGGATTCAAATACCTAAGTTATTTTGCCTCTTGTTTCAGTTCACTAAGGCCTGGTGGTCTGGTGGCAGAGCACTGGAGTCGGGTGTGAAGGACGTGTTTTACCCACATTGGTTCGACGCATCTTACAGGTGAGTACACAGTTTTCCTTCATGTAAAATTCTGCCAGGGATGTACAACTGGTCCCGTATCTTGTATTGTTCTAAGGCATGATAGTCAGCCTCTGCCATGACGCCCAGGAGGAGGTAGTGTGGGGTTGACTGTTCCTTAATTGTTGGTTATACTTTTTATCTTGTTATTCATCAAGTGATTAGGGGAAAAGTAAAGAAAAAAGAAAGAATGAAATAGATAAACCATAGAAGATGCTTCCGTATTGATCTGTGAAAGTGAAATCCAGTGTTGCTACCTCAGTACCATTTTTTTTTTTTTCACCCGTGCACGCGAAGAAAGAGCAGATGTTATGTTGTACTCGATGTGTGTGTGTGTGTGTGTGTGTGTGTGTGTGTGTGTGTGTGTGTGTGTGTGTGTGTGTGTGTGTGTGTGTGTGTGTGTGTGTGTGTGTGAATGAATGAGAGAGAGAGAGAGAGAGAGAGAACCTAATCTTCTCGAAGTATAAGGTGCTGATGAGGAAGGTTTTAAGAAAGCTTGCCAGGGTGACGAGACAGCCCCCAGCGTCTCTATACAGCAGGAATTTGCCAACAAACACCCAAGTTGCCAACAAAATCCTCAGGGGATCCAAAGTTAGGGAGTCTTGGGCGGGGCAGCGATAAACTTTCCTCAGAGGCTCAAACTTTTTCCCTCCTCCTCCTCCTCCTCGTCGTCGTTGGACAGGAAGGCATCGCTTTTGAGGGAATGCCTGGTCGTCAGTCTCTCTTCATCTTTGCCACTGTCTTCCCTCGCCCACTAAATCATATGCATCTTCGTCTTTACCCCTTTCACTGTGGTGTTTTATTGCTGTTATGGCCAGTGTGTTTCATTCAGATCCCGGTCTTCAATCTTTCATCTCTTCCGCCATCCTTCCTCGCCCCCTCGGTCATATGCATCTCTGTTTTTACCCCTTTCATCATGACCTTTTTTGCCTTATTCCTTCTACCGCTACTCGCTTATATTCAGCTATGGGTCTTCACTCTCTCTCCATCTTAGCATCTGTCTTCCCTCACTACTCGATCATTAGCATCTTCGTTATTACCCTTTTCAGTACAGTAATTTTGTTTCATGCCGTCCACTGCCGCTCCATTTTACACAGCTCAGGAAAGGCGTCTCGTACTGCAAGGCTTAGCGAAGGATGTATTTAACCCATGATCTTCATTTCCATATTTAATCATTCCTTACGATGGCGACGCGTGTATTCTACTTGTGCTGCTCTCAGACTTTTTGTTTTTTAGCTTGATTAAAACGGCTTTGTAGTGAATGGGTGAATGAAGGCTCCATCTAACCTTAACGCCAAACATTTTCCTAATCTTAATAAAATCGTCTGGGAGTAGCAAGAATGTAGAAGGGACGTCTTCGGCTTCAGATGATTACCTTAACTCTTCCAGCACGATGGTGACTCTTGTTTGAATCCCCTTTTCCTCTATTACTTCCTCCTTTATTACCCGATCACCAGCGTAGAGGCCGGGACTGTTTGTTTCCAGTTGCTTCATCTTTATTACCTGATCACCAGCGTAGGGGGTCGGGTCGAGGCTATTCCGTCCAGATATTAAAGACGAAAGTGACTAGCCGTCTTGCCTTGAGTGTGATCAGTAAATCCTAACATCGCTCGTATTTAAATCCTTATTATTCACATCCGACTGGAGCATCGTAACCTGCTAGGCCACCAGGTATTCATTCGTTACCTATATCATTACCAGCCAACGTGTTAAATGGCGTCCTGGGCTACAAGCATAATTCTGGTTTGTCACTAATGTAAAGTGTCACTAATGTAAAGTAACCTAAGATGGTACTACTAAGAGTGAATGGAAGATTGGCGCTGCTACCGACTCGCGTAATGAAATTATTATTTTTATGGAGATACAACAGTTTCGGCCCGACTTAGACCCTTTTCAGTTATGGCAGATATCTGAAGATGGTCCCTGTGCGGCTGTAACAATTGCATCTCCTGTTTTCCAATAAGCAGTTTAGGACATCGTAAATTGAAGGTCCTTTCCTGTCTCTGTTCCCAGCCCCTTCCTCTCAGCTGCCCGTACCTGTCCCATCAGCCAGCATTCACCTCATCCTGATCACTTAGCAACTCCCTTCATCTCCCTTCAGTTCTCCTCCACCTCCCCTCGCCTTCCATTAAATGCCTTTCTTGATTACATTAGTTTTCCCTCTCCTCCTTGTCAGACCAACCTCACCCTTTCACTACAAGGACGTCTCTTAGGCTTTATTCTCCCCACCTCTCCATGATTTTATTAAGATTGGGGGAAACCTTTTGGACTGGTGGGGTGGAATTTAGTCCTGAGTGGCTGGTTCAGAATGACAAGACCTTCGTTGGGTGATTGAAGTCGTGTTGATTCTAGCTCATCTTCCTTAGCGAATTAGTTTGCTTACTACACATGAATATACTTTTGTGTGTTGAACAAGTCAAGCGTGAGAGCAGTGGAAATGAGTTACCTGAGAGGAGCATGTGGAGTGACATGGAGGGACAGGTTGACGAATGAAGAAGTGAAAGAAAGTTGTAGGGTGGATGTGGATGTGGTTGAGGAAATTAGGAGAGATACACTGAGGGGAAAGAAAGACTGACTAAGAGGGTGTATGTAGGTGAAGTGGAGGGAGGGAGAGGGAGGGGGAGACGGAGGATGAGGTGGAGGGATGGAGTTGAGAGGTATATGAGGGAGGGGGGAGTGCGTTGGGGGGAGGGCAGTCAAATGGTGGGTTACAGAGCGACTTGGAGGCGTTTTGTCAGGGGCCACCCTTTTGCGGGATTTGGACGTCAGGCTATAGATAGATAGATAGATTATGTTGCATCTATCTTACTGACTTTGATCAATGGTGAAAAAGCAACAAACAGGAGTAAATAGAATATAAAAAGCGTACTAACCTGGTGAGAGAGGATAGTGTTTGGAAACTCCCTGTACTGTTGTTTGCAGATGATACCGTGTTGTTGAGTGAAGACGAAGGGGAGCTGCAAGGCTTGGTGGATGAGTTTGGGAGAGTGTGTAAGAAACGGAATCTAAAGGTGAATGTAGGGAAGAGTAAAGTGATGGTCTTTGAGAGAGGTGAAGTCAGTGAATGTACAGCGAGGTTGGATGGTGAGGAATTGGAAAATGTGATTACGTTTAAGTACTTGGGTAGTGTGATGAGTAAGGATGGAGGTTTGGAGGGTGAAGTGCTTGAAAGGGTACAGCAGGGAAGAAAGGTTGCTGGTTCTTTGAAAGCAGTGATAAGAAACAGGGAAGTGAGCATGGAAGTGAAAAAGTTATTACATGACAGTATTGTGATACCAACTCTAACGTACGGAAGTGAAGCTTGGACGTTGTTGGAAGGACACAAGTCAAGAGTGAGAGCCGTGGAAATGAGTTATTTAAGAGGAGCCTGTGGAGTCACATGGAGAGACAGGCTGACGAATGAGGATATAAAGGAGCGTTGTGGTGTTGATGTGGATGTGATAGGAAGCGTTATGAGGAACACACTGAGGTGGTTTGGCCATGTGGAGAGGATGTAGGGTCAAAGACTGACGAAGAGAGTGCATGTGAGTGAGGTGGAGGGGGAAAGAGGGAGGGGGAGGCCGAGGATGAGATGGAGAGATGGGATGGAGAGGTATATGAGAGAGGGGGGTGTGAGTTGGGAGCAGGGGAGTGAAATGGCGGGGGACAGGGCGACTTGGAGGCGACTTGTTTGTGGCCACCCCAAACGGGATTGAGGCGTCTGGCAATAGAAAGATAGATAGTACTAACCTGTCATGTGGGAAATATATTGATGCGGAAGAGTTGCTAAGGACCATTATAATCCAAAGACATTACTGCCCCAACACCTGTATTGTCAGCAGGTTAGGACGCTTCACCAACACCTCTTCCTTAACACTTTTTTTTCCTGCATATTGCCACGTTAATGTTCCCTGTATGGCATTTTTTGCAAACTATGCCTAGACTGAAATTGTGTAACACAAAAGGGAGTGCTAAGGTTCAGTTTATAAAACAAATCGCTGAGGGAAAGATGCTATAAAGGCTCTTAAGCTCACAAGAATACAGCTTTAAAACAAGGCAGCTGTACCAAGCCTCCTCCCTCTCCACCTCTTCTCCCTTCTTTCATTTCCACTAACTCATTCTCGCCTCGTGTTGCCCTCTTTCATCTTCACCTCACTTCCCCCTCATCTCACATTCCCGTCCTTCACCAGACTGCTGAAAAATTATAATTTTATCCTACCCACGTTGCTGACAACAGTTGACCTCCTTTCATGCTCCCAAGTTCTCATAACAAAAGCACAGCATTTTCACCGCGTTTATTGGCTTTATCTCAGGCATGGTTGACTTCCATAAACTCTTACATACCTTCAACTTCACGCTTTCTTGGCTAAATACCGCTCTGCGATTAAGTCATTGGCATGTAACTATTTATTAGTGCTACCTTCAAGCAATTTTAGTCAACTTAATAGAGATGGTTTGTAGTGGAGGAGCTATTGAAGGCTATATCTAACCCATCCAACCAGAGACGTCTTCACTAAACGAAATAAAAACGTCTAGATATGACAAGACTGGTAAAAACTACATCATCTTCAACGGATGAAGAGTTAAAAGTCAGTTATGAAAATAGTTACTGTGGTCGTGAGTTTATGTATTCCGGTTTATATCGCCATTAATTCAGATTATCAAGAATTTCCTCAGTGTGACTTAAATGAGTAGCAAGAGTGGTGTGAAGCAGGGGTGGTGGTTGGTACTTAATGGATGAGTGACAAGAGTGGTGTGAAGCAGGGGTGGTGGTTGGTACTTAATGGATGAGTGACAAGAGTGGTGTGAAGCAGGGGTGGTGGTTGGTACTTAATGGATGAGTGACAAAGTGGTGTGAAGCAGGGATGGTGGTTGGTACTTAATGGATGAGTGACAAGAGTGGTGTGAAGCAGGGGTGGTGGTTGGTACTTAATGGATGAGTGACAAGAGTGGTGTGAAGCAGGGGTGGTGGTTGGTACTTAATGGATGAGTGACAAGAGTGGTGTGAAGCAGGGGTGGTGGTGGTACTTAATGGATGAGTGACAAGAGTGGTGTGAAGCAGGGCTGGTGGTTGGTACTTAATGGATGAGTGACAAGAGTGGTGTGAAGCAGGGCTGGTGGTTGGTACTTAATGGATGAGTGACAAGAGTGGTGTGAAGCAGGGGTGGTGGTTGGTACTTAATGGATGAGTGACAAGAGTGGTGTGAAGCAGGGGTGGTGGTTGGTACTTAATGGATGAGTGACAAGAGTGGTGTGAAGCAGGGGTGGTGGTTGGTACTTAATGGATGAGTGACAAGAGTGGTGTGAAGCAGGGGTGGTGGTTGGTACTTAATGGATGAGTGACAAGAGTGGTTTGAAGCAGGGGTGGTGGTTGGTACTTAATGGATGAGTGGCAAGTGGTGTGAAGCAGGGGTGGTGGTTGGTACTTAATGGATGAGTGACAAGAGTGGTGTGAAGCAGGGCTGGTGGTTGGTACTTAATGGATGAGTGACAAGAGTGGTGTGAAGCAGGGGTGGTGGTTGGTACTTATTGGATGAGTGACAAGTGGTGTGAAGCAGGGCTGGTGGTTGGTACTTAATGGATGAGTGACAAGAGTGGTGTGAAGCAGGACTGGTGGTTGGTACTTAATGGATGAGTGACAAGTGGTGTGAAGCAGGGCTGGTGGTTGGTACTTAATGGATGAGTGACAAGAGTGGTGTGAAGCAGGGCTGGTGGTTGGTACTTAATGGATGAGTGACAAGAGTGGTGTGAAGCAGGGCTGGTGGTTGGTACTTAATGGATGAGTGACAAGAGTGGTGTGAAGCAGGGCTGGTGGTTGGTACTTAATGGATGAGTGACAAGAGTGGTGTGAAGCAAGGAATGTTATTTGGTGTGTTTGTTAACTCACATGGTTGCGTCTTCGTAGATATATACATTTTTTATTCTATCTATCACCAGACGATTTTATTCAGCGGAGAGTGGGTCATTGAAACCTGAGTTAATAATCATGAACCCTTTCGTGGTTAGGAACTCTGTAGTACCGTAATTTATTTTAACTGACGACTAAACGATTTCATTTAAATGAGTGTGAGAAGCGTGACATTGTTTTAAAATGGTAAGGGACTTGTGTTCTCTTGAAGTGTGCCAGCCGGACTGTACTGAAGGTAATGTTGTTATGGTGGGGACTGTGGCGTGCGTTAATTACATTGTTAATTAAGGCACAGGGAAGGGAGAATAGAACAGTGGGAAGTACAAAGCGACATAAATAAAGGGATCGGACAATAGGAAGCAATTTTGCAATCAGCGATGATGTGGCTGAAATGAGGAAAGATGTTTTGAATTCGAATATAGTCGTGGGGTTCACCGAGAATCCCCTGTCAGCATTGTGTTTACTAATGCTTCTCATTCCTCCTCGAACATCTGAGAGTATCCTTCCCATCATACTCATTTGTTGTGTATTTGGTATTGTTGTTCATCCCATACACAAATTTGACGTTGAAACTCTTACATCACCACAGCCGGCAAGCATGTGTCAGCGGACTTATGATCGTGAATGTACTCAGCTCCACACAGTTTAGTTTACAGAAGTGCGTTGTGGTTAATTTACAAATATCTGATCTTTCTAGTCCACTGTTATTTACACACTCCATCACTTAACGCAGAGGTGATCACCACGTTGCTTAAAATCGTCTTGTGGCGGCTTGATAAGGATGAATAATAGTCCATCATGTTCACGAGGACTTAAGAAGGCGAAAACGAAGAGGCCTGACCCAAACTTTATATTGGTGTGTGCGGTATTTGGGAGCAGTATAGGGTACGTGAGAAGCAGGTTAAGATGTGGGCGATCCGGTTTGGAATGTGGGAGTGGGAATATGCGAGGATAAGTTAGGCTGGTGGGATGTGTGGAATGCCATTGTTGCATCCACTGCCCTCTTACTGTCTCCTTCCCTTCCTTATTCCGTTTCCATTTGTACTTTGTCTTACGCATGTTTCTCTCTCTCTCTCTCTCTCTCTCTCTCTCTCTCTCTCTCTCTCTCTCTCTCTCTCTCTCTCTCTCTCTCTCTCTCTCTCTCTCTCTCTGTCGGTATTGCTTTTATTGCACGTCCCCATTTTCTCTCAACTTAATGGGTGTGTAGGTGGGAATATACAGTACAATCCATCTGTTTTTTGTCACACGAGAGAGAATAACAAAGCCTTTCCAAATAGCTTCGTTTGGTCTGTGAATACTATACACACACACACACACACACACACACACACACACACACACACACACACACACACACACACACACACACACACACACACACACACATCTTTGAGGTGTGTAATGGTATATGAAAATCACTTGCTGTGTATGATACTCTCACTCACATTGATTCTCACTGACAAACACACAAACGCCAAGAGACACAATATGCTCCTGGCCTCGCCGTGCGGATATAATAACAAAGAAAACAGTTCTAATATTATATAGATTAGTAAGGAAGTGATGGTATTGAGCCTCCTACGCTGACGAGAATACGGGCTTGGTCTGCCTCCTCTTCCAGCCACCAGAACATCAATGCATAAAACAGGCATTCAATAGAATATCCTCTCTGCTTTCCCCTCCTCTGATATATTACAACTTTTTCTGCCTCCGTGTCCTGCCTAAACTTCTCATCCTTATATCAAACTCTCGCCACCTGCCATCTGTTCCCTCCTCTGCCATTTCCCTTCCCACGCGGCTCTCCTTCATGACTCTTTATGCCTCGCCTTCCATCACCCTCCCACACTACTTCATTGTATACCACATCCTTTCTCCTTTGCCATTCCTTCCTTCTACTTCCTTGTTTACTCCATAAACCTCACGTCTTTCTTCAACCCTGTCAACCTCCAACACTCCCTCTTTGCCTCTTCATTTCTTTCCATTCTTTCGCACCACCACCACCTCTCTCTCTCTCTCTCTCTCTCTCTCTCTCTCTCTCTCTCTCTCTCTCTCTCTCTCTCTCTCTCTCTCTCTCTCTCTCTCTCTCTCTCTCTCCACTATGCCGTTCTCCTGTTTTCGGCTTCGCCATTTCTACTTCTTGTATTCAAATCACTCCCTCACTTTTGCATCTCCTCTCTAACTATTCTTTGTTCCCTCCCCTCCTCTCACTCTCTCTTTCCTCTCCTTCCTCTACCGCATATTCTCCACCTTTTCTTCCCTCTCACCATTATCTTTTCTACAGCTCTCTACCATCCCTGCTGTCTTATTTTCTCTCCAGTCCATCATTCCTCTTCATTTCCCTCTTTTCTTTCATTTCCATCTCTTTACCCTTGTCCTTCCATTGATCATCTGTTATATGCCTTTCAATTTTTTTATCTCTATATCTCATTTCTTTCATCTTTTAATCATTCCTCTGTTTTTTCCTGACCCTTCCAGTTTGCATCTTTGTTATATTTTCCTCTTTCCTTCTTTCCGTTCTATTTTCTCTCTTTCTCTCTTAACCTCTTTCACCATAACTTCCTCCCATGCCTTATCAACCAAACTTCCCATACCGGTACGTCTTGTAGTCCTGTTTCATTCACTCTCTCGTACCCCTTAAAATACATCTTTTCCCTCATCTCAACCACACACTGAGATTTCCCCCATCTTCATGGTGATTCAATAGTTTTTCTCCTCTTTCCTCTTGTCCAGGTCCTCATTTTTCCCATTCAGTTCCTCATTCAGTAATCTTTCCCTTCTTCCTCACCATCCTTCTCCATCAACACATCAGCATCAAAGACCAACGTATTTCCAGTATCGTTACGGGGACTCAGCCTAAACCCCCATTAACCCCGGATATCAACGTAGGCATTAGCTACAATTATTACCTCTAAGCAGGTGTATATGACGTGGATTAGGGTTGTTAGTGCATTTGATCTAAACCTTCCACTGGTGCTCCTTCACTCGTGGTCTGCTTGGGTGATTACTACTCTAAGCAGGTGTGTACAGGTGGGTCCATGTATAGCTCCTTCCTTGCCAGTTCTTGTATGATGTGGGGACGTCTCAGTCAGTGTTACTAATGCATAAATAATAATAATAATAATAATAATAATATAATAAAAGAATCATTGGTACATTGATAATAGTAAAGATATACTGTCAGTGGTGCATCATCTTTACAAGCCTGGATAACCCACTCCCCCACCCACATCAGCAGACTGAGCTGTTCCCACAACATAAATCTGTCAAGGGGGTGCAATATATGGACCATTTTGTATGTGTGAGAGGACAGGAGTTTCGGTCATAAGTATATATGTATTGGCTTTGAACGTCAGGTGGTGTGTTGGTCTGTTATTAACATTGAGTCTGGATAGTGACTTCCAACATCCCATAATATTTTCTTATAATTTCATGGTGGTAGGTCACCCCAAGCTCCCGAAGTGTAAATGATGACATCGGGTGGCAGGTAAAGGAAATATATTGTTGGTGTTGAAGCTAAACAATAACTACAAGTATTAGATAAGGATGTTGATAATGAGCCGTATTCCCGTTGGCGAAAAAGACTATAACATTTTTAGATGTTGACGAGGTTCTCAGCATCTTGAACTATGAACGTAAGTGGCCGAGCTGTGGTGTACTAGTATTCTCAACCAGTTTTTTGATCCGATTATAGCTAAACTTGGTGAAAGGGCTGAGGGTCAGTCAGGTGGCTAACTTAATGCATTTGAGGTTAAAGATTAATGTCACAGGGGAGTGTCAATATATTGTTTTGATCAGATATAGCCCAAACTTGGTGGAAGGGTTGAAGGTAAGGCATTAACGTAAGAAGTCAGTTTTGAGAATAGTTAAAGGTCAGGGTCACGGGGCAAGTTTAGATTTCAACCCGTGTGTGTCTGTGTGTGAACAAAATATCTAAAACAGTTCTGACCAGGTTTGGAACAAACTTCGTGGAAGTGTTGAGGGTTAGGCTTGGGAATGACATGACTGTTATTGAGAACACAAAAGTCAAGGTCACTAGACAATGTCAACTTATAGTGCGTATTCGAACGAGACCAAGCTTCGTAAAAGTGTTCAGGGTAAGACAAGAATGAAGGGATCCAATTTGGATAAAAGTTTGAAAAATGTCAGAGTCTCAAACTAAGGCCAAGATTTGACTGTGTGTGTGTGTGTGTGTGTGTGTGTGTGTGTGTGTGTGTGTGTGTTGCACAAGTATTTGATATTTGTCAGCATCTGTTTCGCATGCCTGCATGTTTTCTTTTTGATATATTTTGATAATTACACCTCCATGTTCCCTTGTAAGCTACCACTACCGTATGACTGTATCTGCTTAAGTAGCATTTAAGAGACTGTTAAGGTGCAATGGGCAAAATAAATCACAGAGTAAGCGGGCTTTGTGATATATTAGTTAAGGAGATTGTGGCGCAGTGTTTATAGCATACGGAAATTCAGCCTTACTGCCTGTTGCCTTGTCTCTTTATATCAACGTCTGTCTGTCCATCTATTTGCCTATACCTACCTAATCCATCTATATCTATCTATCTATCTATACCTTTATATCAATTGCCTGACGCCGCAGCCTGTAAGGGCTAGCCTAGGACAGAAGAACCTCCTGGTGTGTCCGCCCCTACTCAGTCACGACTCCCCTTCCCACGACCCACCACCCTTCCTTTTTTTTTCTCCAATCCCCAACTCTCCCCTTCCTTGTCCGCTCCACATATCTCTCCTCCCCCGCCTTATTCCATTATCCGTTATTCCGGTCCGCACTTTTCCATACCTTCTGTACTTTTCTATTTCCCCTACACCTCTTCATTTCCTCTTACCTCTCCATCTTCCCACCTCTCCATCTCCCTAACCTCTCCAGCTTCTCTACCTCCCCCCCTCACCTCCGCCTCCTCCTCTCCTCTCCACTGATCTGCTTCCCCCTGTCCCTCATCTTTCCACCTTCCTCTCCCCTTATCCCTCTCCTTCCCCTCATCTGTCCACCTTCTCCACCACTCCACCTTCTCCACCACTCCACCTCTCCATCCTCCCACTTCTCCATCCTCCCACTTCTCCATCTGCCCATCCACCCTCTCTCCACCCCCCACTACACACACCTCCCCCACCTCTTCATCCCCCACCATTGTGCCAAGAGTTTCTCATTTCAACTTTTGTTAGTAAGCAACTCCTCTATAAATAATGTGTAAAATCCGTCCAATATTTTTGACAACACACACACACACACACACACACACACACACACACACACACACACACACACACACACACACACACACACACACACACACACACACACACACACACACACAAAGCAGAGGAAGACCAAAGTTGCGTCAGTTGTTAAAAAGGAAAGTTTCAAGCAGTTCATTCCGCTGGGCTTTAGAAAATGTTAAGACAGTTATGTTTTAGTTCGGGTATAAAAGGAATATCTCTCGTATAAGGTAGTCATGTTCCTTTCTTGTGTGTGTGTGTGTGTCCATCTATCTCAGGGGTCAGAATAGCGCCATTCACTACAGTAGGGTTGTCAGTTCAAGCCCGCACCAGGGTAACGTATATCAGATGAGAGATGAAGCGGTCTGCCCAAGGATTCCTGAAGCGCTGTAGTCCAATGGTCCTATCTCTCTCTCTCTCTCTCTCTCTCTCTCTCTCTGTTCCTTTCTCCTACACATTCCCCTTCCACATCGCTACCTCCTCCTATTCCCCTCGTATATCTCTTCTCCTCCTTTATCTGTTTGTCTCTTTCCTCTCTCCTCTCTCCTTTATTTTGCTTCTCTTCCCTTCTCTGTGTCTCCTCTCCCATTCCCTTCATGTATCTGTTCCCTTCCTTTGTTTTTTCCTCTCCTTTACTCCCCCAATATTCCCCTTCAGTGTTTGTTTCATCCTCTCTTCCTCTTTCTTCTCATCGTATCACTTGGCATATTTCCTCAATTCCCCGATTCTTATACCCCTTTCTCCTTCCTTCCGCCTTCTCGCTAGTTCTGTCATGTGTCTGTTTCCTTCCGTTGCCTTTAACACAATCTTCCTTACGCTCTGTCTCTGTTGTCATTCTCTGCTTGTGACATTCCCTCTCTTCCATTTTCCCTGTACCACTCTCCCTTATTTACATCCCCTATTCCCTCCTTCTCTGCGTCTTATCTCACATTCACATCACGAATCTATCCCCCTCCTTAGTCTGTGGCGGCCTTTCGCATCTCCTCAATACCCCTCCGTCTGCTCTCTCAGTCCCCTCGTGTATTCATTCCCCTTTATCGTATATCGTACCCTCAGGCCGCACCTTAATGGACAACAGACCAACTCCCCTCGTGTATCTATTGCCCACATTGTCTATCGTACCCTCTGTATCGGGTATTGACACGCGCTAACCAACTCCCCTCGTGTATCTATTGCCCACATTGTCTATCGTACCCTCTGTATCGGGTATTGACACGCGCTAACCAACCCCCCTCGTGTATCTATTGCCCACATTGTCTATCGTACCCTCTGTATCGGGTATTGACACGCGCTAACCAACTCCCCTCGTGTATCTATTGCCCACATTGTCTATCGTACCCTCTGTATCGGATATTGACACGCGCTAACCAACTCCCCGGCGTTAAAATCAGCTTCCGCCTGCCCATCCAATTAACCGTGTTTACATTCTTGGCCTCCAGTTCCCATTAACAAAATGGGAAGGGAACAGTTGGTACATGGCCCCGGGGTGACTGACGGCTTATGGCTAATTGGTACTAAAGACTTGCTCAGGGTGGCAAGATAGGATTTCTGGCTCTAATGTAACGTGATGAACATTGAGATGATGTATATAGTGAGTGAAGCATGATATGAGGCACTGGGTATACTGAAGTACTGTATACCTTGATAAAAACTATAGTACAGCAGATGCTGTGTGATGTAATACAGGCTTCTGGGTGTAATGACCTAAAGTAAGATTAACCTTCTTGTGATGTATATAGTGAAAGGAATATAATGCACACCTCTTGGTGCACTGAAATAAGAGTATTCCGTGATAAACATCCGGATGATAGACAGGGTGGTGCAAAAGTAGGTTGACATTTACCATTTATTCCAACACAAAATACACACTTTTAGTCTCGTAAGTGTTCAAAGTGTCCACCCTCACCATTGACACATTCCTGGAGTCTGTCAGCCACACTTCGACACACAGTAATGCACAGGTCCGGGTTGGTGTTGATTTCCTGGCAGGCCTCTGTAATGTCAACCTACTTTTGTACCACCCTGTATATGGTGAGTGTAATATAACATGGAACGCTGGACATACCGATATTCAGCAAGTAGTTGTTTACGATTAATATAAATGTTATTGATTTTGTTAGTTTATCAATATTGTGTTCAGTTTAATCAATGTATATATTTCTTTACACACTTACTGTCGGTACGTCATAAACTTAAATACCCAACCCATCCAGGAAGTTTGATATATGATACTACTACAACACTTCCTCCATCAAAAACCTGCTTGCTAACTATGGTTTATGGTAAGCTGGGTTGATGACCATCCACTCATCTTATGTACAGTAGTCGAACCTAAAAGTGATTCTATGCTAAGAGTCGTGACAGATGATTTCATGTTATCCAGGGAACCATTTACTGAGTGGTAATCGTGTAACCAAATGACATCTGGTGGTTTAGTGGGTTAAGGCGCTTTAGCTATGTGGATTCCCCTAAGGTTTTCATCCGAGAGAGGCTTGTGGTTAATTGCTTATATAATGCCTCTCAGGGGCGATTGACGGTGGTCATCCTTGTCTTAAATGTTGAAATCCTTAATGTCGGGATTGAGTAGCCTTGCCCAGAACCTCGACCCTTTCACTGGGAGAAAATGGAGAATGAATGAACCAAAACACTTCCCCCCCCAAAAAAAAAAAAATAATAATAATAATAATTAAAAAAAAAATGATGATGCATACTGTACTCCTTCAAGTTCAAGTATGATGTGCTCCATTATATATAAAATGTATATTAATTATACTAAATTTAGACTTACGGTGTGCGAAAGCGGCGCTCTCTCTCTCTCTCTCTCTCTCTCTCTCTCTCTCTCTCTCTCTCTCTCACTTAGCCATATCTAATTCTCACACCCTTTCCCTGTTGTTCCCTTCTTATGTTCCGTCTCTTCTACTGAGTTTCTTTACCTCCACTCTTTCTCCCGCTCATACTTATCACCTATTTACTCTTTCCATCTTCCCTTTGCACTTTAGTATCACTCTCCGATTCCCTCACTTCTCGTGTTTGACTCTGTTCTGTTATCTCTTGTTTCCAGTAATCAGTATTGTTCTCTGTCTTTCTTTCTCTTATCACTTTTTGCCTCTACTGCATCGGTCCTCTTTTTCTATCCTCTTGTCTCACACGTTGGTTTGATCTTACTGGAATTAGTCTTTTTTTTTCCCCAACATAACGTCATGGGCCAACACATCACCTGTTATCTACAGTCAACTTTCCATGTACTCCTATATACTTCTCAATATCCATGCCATTTCATCCCCGTTCTTTTCCCTCTCAGTCGCCGTCTTCTGATTTTTTTCCCCCTTCTGTTTTCCACACTTGCCTCCTACTTCTCTCATATATTCTGTTTCTGTATTTATTCTGTTAGTAGCTATTCCTGGACACAAGTGACGGCAGGTGGCAGCTCAGCTTACATTTATTTACTGTAATTTGTAATAATTGGTGAATGAAAGTGAGCGTTTGTGACTTGATCATTGGTTGGTTAATTGGTTATTGGTTCAGGGTAAACAGTTTTGCAACATGGCTTTGAAATATAGCCTTTGTATCTGTCCTGGTGAGTGAAAAGTGATGGATATGTTGATGATCATAACATCCATCAAAACCTGCTGTGAATGGGACACCAGTAAAGTTATACCCTAGGAATAAATGCAGTGTTATTTATGCAATGGAACCGATAGCATAGTGGAAATATATGGATAAAGACACAGTGCATACCGCCATCTGAAATATTAGCATGTCATTCAACTTTATTGTGGAAATCATAATGAAAGTTACAAAATAGTGAAGTATTATATTTTTTGGTACCTTTATTGAATGGGTTCATGAAGGCCTGGTTCAGCCCTTCTAATTACACGTATTTTACTGGCTGAGTAGAAAAGGCGTGATCGATAAGGTAAGACTGATGTAAGATTATATTATGAGATAACGATAGTGGTTCTTGGAGTGGCAGTAAATGTGCAGACCAAATGCTTACAACAAGGCAAATAGGAAAAAAATAAGTGTGAGAAGGACTATGTCTTATCTGAAAAAGACATCAGATATTGTAGAAGGAGAGATTATGGAAGGTATTATGCATGTATGGTGTGGAAGGTAACCTGATAATATACAGAGCAAGATGGCAGCGGTGTGTATGCAAAAGTAGATGGATATTTCTGTGAGTTGCATCAAATCAATAATGCAGTGATACACGGGTGTCTGATTTCGCCAGCGTTGTTAAATATCTATTGGTGGTGTAATGTAAGAGGTAAAGCAAATGTTGGGTAAAGGGTACTGATACTGTAATGAATGGCGCGAGGTGGAATATTTCGTATTTGGTGTATGCAGATGATGCTGTGTTGATGCTAATTGTAAAGGGTATCTCTGTAGACTGGTTCAGAGTTTTGTTAATATGTATGAGAGACTAATTCTGAAAGTCAGTGTAGATGGAGTACAGTTGCTACATGGGGAGAGACTTGATATGGCGGAAGAGTTCATGTAATCTATATGTTACAGGCAAACTGTGAAATCAGTCATTTCATGAAATGCTTAGTCAGTTCGTGAAATGAATGTAAATTGGCATGGGTTAATTTAGGTTAGATTGATTTAGGCAGCGGTGAGGTTAGGCTGGGATAATCTAGGTTAAGTTTGGGTTAGGTTAGTCTAGGTTAAGTTTGGGTTAGGTTAGTCTAGGTTTGGTTAGGTTAGGGTAGGTTAGGTTAATTTATAAGAACGCTGCGTTATGTTATGCGTTCATCTAAGTTAATCTAACCTAAGTTAACCTAACTAACCAAGCCTAACCTAACCCAAACTTAGCCTAGTTTATCCCAGCCTAATCTAATCGTACCCTAATTTAACCTAACCTATATAAACCCATCGCAATTTAAGTTTATTTCACGAATTGACTAGGCATTTCATGAAATGACCGATTTCATAGTTTGCCTGTTATATAAACACAATGATAGATTATAGGTATTTGCGTTATAGAAAGAGGGGAATATTGCCAACGGAAGTAAATTAGCTGATGTTATGAAGCCCTTGATGTAGAATAGAGTTTGGAGTGTGCAGGCTGTATCAGGACTGCAAGATGATATGTCAACGACTTATATGTATGGGTGTGATATCATGGAATGGCAGGAGTAGCAGTCTCAAGGATTAGATCAAAAGAGACGGAACTGGATGTGGTGTGTGTAGGGTGGATGTGTTGGGAAATAATGAGCCCGTGAAACAGGGAAGTCTGTTGATCTGTGGGTAGATGGAATTGTGCTGTGATGGTATGATGTGCGGAATGCCAAGACAAACGTCGATGGGGTTGGTAAGTGGTTGTCTGAATATGCAAGGTATGAACGTTGAGAAAGCAAAGTAGTTGACGAATGATCTCAGTGTTAAGGTAGAGTATGTTTGAAGATGCACTTGACAATGACTGCACTTTTAACTTGACAGTCAAGAATTTTTTTGCCCAGCAGGCACTATAAAATCCATTTAATTACAGTCTGTGTATAACGCTACACTTGTGTTGTGAGGCCGACAGTTTTGCAGGCTTGAATGATGCGTGAATGGATGTGGGTCATTTATCTGGCCACACTGTGGTTAATTTCCATATCTCTGTGCTTTTATGATCTTGTTGGTGGATTCCTTTCACCTCATGCATTACACTAAAATAGGGGTGGAATTTTATGTCTATCTATCTGTCTGTTAGTACCCCTATATATCTTTCTGTCTATCTGTCTCCACCTCTCTGATTTACAGTATATTGTGTGTGTGCCCGCGCGCGTGCCAGTATGTGCACGTGTGCCCGTACACGCGCTTGTTGACCTCCAGCGCGGTATAATATTTGATGGATGGAGTCAGGCGTAACCCAACTGCAGTATAATAAAGCCAGTATATTATTACTTGTTTGGATCAGACAGGTGAAATGCTAGCATGCTTATGCAGGTACCATTATTTGAGTTTGGAATGCTTCATCGTAAATACCGTACATGCATTTGATTATATTGTTCATATGTAGTGCAGTATTTTCTCACAAATAACACACACACACACACACACACACACACACACACACACCTTTGTCGGGGGTGGACGATTTCAGAATTCCACATTTTCCATATATTCAGGCGGACTATATCTATATATATATATATATATATATATATATATATATATATATATATATATATATATATATATATATATATATATATATATTTAATAATGACCGCCTTTGCACTATCATTCAGTAATTTCCCACCTGCTTCATAAATTCCCAGCACCAGTATTTCCTGTCTGTCTGTCTTCCGCAACATTTGTTTATCCAGAGCCAGAAAGGCAGCATACAGCTTCCCCTTTTCCATCTCTCCTGATTACAATGGAGAGACGATCTGGTCTAAACCCCACTTCCTTCTAAAACCTCTCGTTTATTTCCTACTGTTCCTACTGTTCCATCGGTTCTGTCACTCCCAGTCTCTCATATTTATCGTTCAATATTCCTTTCCCGCGGCGCAAAGACAAACACTGTTATGACTGACACACAATCTACTTTCCCCATCCTGAGTCTGGGACAAAGGTTCATCTAATATATCACGTCATATTCTTCTCGCTTCCTTCTATTCACTAATCATTCTTATCTAAGAGAGAATTGGTGTGATTCTTGCCCGAAGGTGATTCTCGCTGATATGATGCGTCGGGAAGGAAAGTGACATAGGGCCGTAGTCTTAAACTGTGGGCAGGCGTTCACCTTGCACTATCCGTATCATTTGGTAATCTTAACGCACGAAAGGGAGAGCGTTCCCCTGCGAACGGGAAAGGATTACCACAGCAAAGTACTGGAATCCACGGGGAGTGTCGTAGCACCCCTTCGTATACCCCTTCGTCACAATATATTAGCCTTATGCAAAGAAAACTATGTAGAATTTGTAGGACCGTATTGTGTGATAAGTTTTAATTTAATGATAAAAACATCGTGTAAAGAAGAAGAAAAAAAAAAGCATTTAATATTTTTATCATTTTAAAAGACTTCACCGTTTCTCCGGAGATGGTTAATTTACTACGAGACGAAAACAAAGGTGAAAAGTAAATGCAGGCAACATGCGGACGTAGGTGTACACCGTGGATGGATGTAGTGAAACATGCGGACGTAGGTGTACACCGTGAGAGGATGTAGTGCAACATGCGGAAGTAAATGTACACCGTGGGTGGATGTAGTGCAACATGCGGACGTAGGTGTACACCGTGGGTGGAGTTGGTGAAAAATATGGACGTTGGTGTACACCATGGGTGGCTGTAGTGCAACATGCGGACGTAGTTGTACACTTTAGGTGGATGGAGTGCAACATGCGGACGTAGGTGTACACCGTGGGTGGATGTAGTGCAACATGCGGTCGTAGGTGTACACCAGGCTTGGAGTAATTGTAATTGTAATTTAATTGAAATATAATTAATTACACATTTTTAAGATAATTGTAATTGTAATTGTAATTTGTTATTTCTAATGATGTGTAATTATAATTGTAATTGTAATTGTGTTTTTAAGTAATATAGTAATTGTATTTGTAATTGTAATTGAGCATTTAGGAGAAGAACAATTATAATTACATCACACAAATACTTTGATAAACGTATATAGTATGATATACTGAAGAGAGAGAGAGAGAGAGAAGGGTGGATTTGCTCTGAAGTAAACATGTTAAACGAGACAGTAGTACTGTCTCGTGTAACATGTATACTTGTGTGACAAGTAATTGAAATATAATTGAACACAAACTAGGTTGTAATTGTAATTGCAATTGTAATTTGGAAGTATTAAAATTGAATAATTGTAATTGTAATTGTATTTGTCATTTTTTTCCTTCCCCGTAATTGTATTTGTAACTGTAATGTAATAATGGACAAGTAATTCTAATTGTAATTGTAATTGACTGAAAGCATATGTAATTACTCCAAGCCTGGTGTACACCGTGGGTTCGTTCGTTCGTTCGTTCAAAGATTTTCCCCCCCTGTAGAGGGGACCGGGCCATATATTAGCCCAGTTGGTGGGTTATGGGCTGAGAGTAATTGTTTGTTGTCTTTTTTTTTTTTTTTTTTTTTTTTTTTTTTTTTTTTTTTTTTTAATATTAAGTTGGAGGGGGAGTGATGCGCACTACTTCAATAAGAGTGGGAAGTTGGGAGGTGGCAACAACTGTGGCGGCAGTGTTTCTAAGTGTTCTTTCAGGTTTTGCTGCAGTGTGGGACCGAGGGATGTCGGGGTTTGGGTATCGGGAGCTTGTTCTGATGCGGGAAGTGGCTGGACAGCGGAGAAGGTAATGTAGGAGTGGGTAGGGCGTGATCATTTTGCAGTGTGAGCATTCAGTGGTGGGGTCGTTATCTGTGGTGATAAGGTTACTCCGGCACATGTATCCCAGGCGAAGACGGTGTAGGTGCGTAAGTGTTTTGTTGTCAATGGATTTGGTAATTTTAAGTGGCTTATATTGTGTGGCCATGGCAAACCACGTGGCAGAAGGTGAGCCCAGTTGTACGTGTACTTGGTGATCTTCGCGGTTGAGAATGAGCGCCTTCTGTTTTATGGTGCTCTTGATGTGGCTTAGGCTAGGTGAAATGTTGATGTCGATGTGAGGGTGTTCAATGGCGCTCTTTGCGATTTTGTCCGCTTTTTCATTTCCAGCTATGCCAACATGGCTGGGGACCCAGTGAATGGTGATTGATCCTCCAGTGTCGTGGATTTTTTGGGCGGTGGCTAGGATGTCAGAGGTTAATTGGATGTTGTCGGTATGGTGGGATCGTCGTAGCGTGTGTATAGCAGTTGCAGAGTCTGTGTGGATGATGACTGTGGATGCAGGGGCGTTGGCAAGGGCATCTGAAAGGGCGGCTGAGATGGCAGTCAGTTCAGCCTGTAGGGTGGAGGCTCCGTCGGTGATGCGAAAGCCGCATGTTCTGTCTCCGCAGACGAAGGCAGCACCGGCTCTCGATGCAGCAACGGAGCCGTCAGTGTAGTAGGTGGTGGAGGCCAGTAGGATTTGTTTCGCGGCTGCTGATTGGCCGCCGATGATGTCACTGAAGTAAATGCAGACATGTATTGCAACATGCGGACGTGGGTGTACACCGTTGGTGGATATTATAGTGCAACTTGCGGACGTGGGTGTACACCGTGAGTGGATGTAGTGCAACATGCGGACGTAGGTGTACACCGTGGGTGGATATTATAGTGCAACATGCGGACGTGGGTGTACACCGTGGGTGGATGTAGTGCAAAATGCGGACGTAGGTGTACACCGTGAGTGGATGTAGTGCAACATGCGGACGTAGGTGTACACCGTGGGTGGATATTATAGTGCAACATGCGGACGTGGGTGTACATCGTGGATGGATGTAGTGCAACATGCGGACGTGGATGTACACCGTGGGTGGATAATTTGCTTCAAACGTCACTCATCGTTTTATAAAACTTTATAATCAACTTTAATTTTCTTAAATAACGGTAAACCTTCAAAGCTAATTTTGACCACTTTAGTTTCGGAAATTATTCCATATTTAAACTGGCTGCTTATATTGCAGGCATTTAAGAATGTAAATAACGTATGTGTTAAAATAAGAAGAGCTGTAGGTTTACATCATCGGCGGCCAATCAGCAGCTGCGTATCAAACACACCCTACTCGGCCCATACATCTCAGCTGCACAGGTCAATCAAATAGGGTATAGTCTATTTGACTGACCTGTGCAGCTGAGATGTATGGGGCGAGTAGGGTGTGTCTGATACGCGGCTGCTGATTGGCCGCCGATGATATGATTCTACAGCTCCTCTTATTTTAACACATTTATATTTTAAAATTGCCTGCAATATAAGCAGTGTATTTAAATATGGAATAATTTCCGAATCTGAAGAGGTCAAAATTAGCTTTAAAAGTTTACTGTTATCAAAGAAAATAAAAGTTGATTATAATGTTTTATAAAACGATGAGCGACGTTTACAGTAAATTTTTGGACCCGGGAAGAGACTCGTCAGGTCGTTGTTACCCTGCGGGGTCCTCTGATCCCGTCCATCGACCTAGGGAACTGGGGAACATATCACCTTCGCCCCTTCACCCCGGAGCCTCTCCGTTGCTACCGCTGCCAGCGCTACGGGCACCACCGTGCCAACTGCAACCGCCCCGTCATCTGCGGCATGTGCAGTGGCGGCCACGACACGGCCGAGTGCCTCCAGCGGTACAAGGAGAAAAAACCGGTTGCGGCCAAGTGCCCCAACTGCTCCGGGCGACACCACGCCTGGCACCCCAGCTGCCCCGCGAGGGTTCACCGAGTGAACCAGGGTCGGGAGAGGCAGGTAGCGTTTGTGCAGGAGAACCAGGCCGCCAGCGCTACTCCAGCTCCCCTGGCACTTTCATCTGGGGCCAACAGCGCCGCCCTCTCATCCAGCGCCTACCACCTCTCAGCGACCAGGAGTTCCCTCCATTGCCCTCAGCTCTGACTGTGGTCCAGACCACAGCAGAAGTCCACCGCCAGCAGCCACCTGTCTCGCCAGCACTTCCACCTGTAGAGACCTGCCAGCCACTGACTGTTCCGCCACCAGTGCCAGGCTCCACACCCAGTCCACCAACCGCTCCTGCTCCTCCGGTGATCTCATTCACAACGGAGGAGCTCAGGACCTTGCCACGGAGCTGGCGCTGACCCTTGCGAAGACAATAGCGTCAACCCTCGACATCCCTCTCCCAACCGAGCCTCTTGCCGAAGCTGCCAATCGCCTGGTGGACCGGGCAATAGAGAGGAAGATGGCGAGCCTAGGTGCTCCTCTGTCCCCTCGCCGCCCAGCTCGTTCGGCAGGGCGACCCCCGTCCCACACTGCACAGGACAGCTCGCCCGTCCAAGAGGGTCAAGCCACGACCTCCCAATGCTCTGTCTTCCACCACACAGCTGCCTCGTCAGCGTCATCATTTGGGGAAAACCCTAACACCATCAGGGTCCAAAGTGATGGAGAGGGCCTCACCACTGCTGCAGGAGAACGACCGCCCGCAACTGTCGCCGGACGGCCAGTAGACCGCTCTCTCAGGCTCCTCCAGTGGAATTGCTTGGGAGCACGGAGCAAGCTCCCCTTTTGCAGGAAGCGGCCGCCAAGGACCGCCCTGATGTCATTCTCCTGCAGGAGACCTTGCTCTCAGGCAATTCCACTTTCCATCTCTCGGGATACATCACCCATCTCCTCCCGTATATTCGTGGCGTTACACGGGGATGTGCCGTTCTGGTCCGGGACCACATCGCGTGCACGGATTGTGAGCCCCTCCTTTCTGTGGACCTGATGTGGAGGTTCAGGGCGTGGTTCTCCATCTGGCGACGTCGCCCCTGACGGTGTACAATGTATACCGGAGCCAGAGGAGCACCCTGGAGTTGGGGGAACTTTTCTCCCAAGCTGCCAGGGGAGCTGTGTACATTGGGGGCGACTTCAATGCCCACCACGCCCTGCTCTCTTCGCCTCTTCGGCCCAACGATGCAGGACGACACATCTCTTTAATACTGGAGGAGGTGGGTGATGTTTCCCTACTAAACGACACCACCGAGGCCACACACATTGACGGGGGGCGCCTGGACTTGGCGTTTGTGTCCTCCCCCCTTGCGGGCTCGGCAACATGGTCGCTGCACCGACACCTCGCCAGTGATCATTTTGCCCTAGAGGTCACTTTGCCAACTGCTCCACTCCCACCGACGCCGCCCTCCTTTGCGGTGGGACTTCCGTAGGGCCGACTGGGCGGCTTTTGCACAGGCCTTAGCTGGGGCCTTTGCTGCATCTCCTCCCGCCTCAGACCTCGAGAGCCGAGCAGAACAGGTGGCGAGTATTTTTTCACAGGCTGCCTCTCTTGCTATCCCCCTGCAGAGTCGATCCGCGAGGTGCTATCGGGACGGCTGGATTTACTGCGACAGGGTCAAGGAATTGAACCGGCGGCTAAATGCGGCACGTAGGCAGTACCGACGGCGTCGCACATCGCCACACCGTCGGTACCTGGTGGCTGTCACGCGACACGTCACCACAGAGAAACGCCGCCTCAAGGAGGAGGCGTGGATTGGATGGTGTCGTACCCTAGATGCTCACTCCACACTCAGGGAGATGTGGAGGAGAATCAGGTCCATCTCCGATCCACGTCCTCCTCGGCCGCCCTCGCATCCTGATCCTGCCGCAGAGGCCAGCCGCCTCGCTCAGCACTTCGCAGATCGCTCTGCTTCAAGGAATCTCCCGCAATCCGTCCAGATCCTGCAGGCTCAGCTATGCACCGCTCGTGCCACGGCAGTTCAGGCTGCCTGTGATAGGCCAGACCCAGCTGATTGTCCCATCACCAGCGGGGAGGTCCTAAAAGCACTGCACCACAGGGAGACTCTGCGCCTGGACTGGACGGAATCACATATTCACTCCTGTCACACGCTGGGGATAGCGGCAGCGAGCGCCTAGTTGATCTGATCAACCTCTCGTGGTCTGAGGGCGTCTGCCAAGGTCGTGGAAGGCGGCTGTTATTCACCCGATTCCCAAGCCTCATGATCCTACCGCCATGCGCCCCATCTCCCTCCTTAGCTGTATCGCTAAAACGGCTGAGAGGGTTGTGCGGGCTCGTCTCGCTTGGCGGCTGGGACCACTGCACCCAAGGATCTTCGCATACCACCATGGTAGGAGTGCCACTCACTGCCTCGCGTCTTTCCTTGGGGAACTGAGAGGGGGAAAGGGGATGGCCATCTTCCTCGACCTGGAAAAGGCTTTTGAACTAGCCAGCCCTACGGTTATTTTGGCTGCCCTTGCAGACAGGGGTGTGGGAGGCAGGCTTTTATCCTGGATCAGGGACTTCTTTGTGGATCGCTCTGCAGGGGTCAGATTCCAGGGGCACCTCTCACACTTTTGCACACATTTTAATGGCACGCCCCAGGGGAGCGTACTAAGCCCCCTCCTGTTTAATATCCTTATGGAGGGGCTCTTAACCATCGATTATGGGCCTGGCGTCACCCTCCTCTGTTATGCAGACGATCTTGCCCTCATTTTTACTAGACGGGATTGTTTTCGACGGGCAGACTTGGCCCTTTCTCGGCTCCATGCCAAGTGTGCCGAGTTAGGCCTAAAAATTAACATCCTGAAGACCAAGTGCCTGCCATTTGGACTCCGCCCCCCAGACTTTCCACTGCTACTCGGTGGCCATCAGCTCTCCATGGACACTGCACATCTGTAATGCGGCTACAGGCTTGACACGGGTCTCAACTTTGCCTGCCATGTTCGGTACCTGAGGGAGCGTGCATCCACCCGCATGGCTGCTCTCCGCTATCTGTCCAGGCGGAGTTTGGGGGCATCATATTCCGTCCTACGGACTTTTTATATACACGCAGTCCGATCCTTGGTGGACTACAGCGCCATCTGCTTGACGGGCCTTGCTCCGCCAGTCGCTAGATCTCTGGAGGTCATCCAGAATGATGCCCTCCGCATTATGCTGGGTGCTCCACGCTGGACCCGACTGGTCAATCTGCGTATGGAGGGTGGGCTGCCGTCTCTGGCCCATCGCATTGTGTTGCGAGCGGCAGTAGTCACCCTGAAGCTGATCCAGTGCCTGCCTCACCTGCCTGTCTCTGCCCTCCTAAAACGCCTTCTCTGCCGCCCACCCGAGCCGGCCCCTCAGCGTGACTGGGCCCGCACCACGGCCGCTGCCATCCATGGTTTGGGAGCTGCTGCGAGCCTCTGTCAAGATCCCGACTCTCCCTTTCCTGGATACGTTGATCCACCGCCCACCCACGGTGTACACCCACGTCCGCATGTTGCACTGCATCCACCCACGGTGTACACCCACGTCCGCATGTTGCACTGCATCCACCCACGGTGTACACCCACGTCCGCATGTTGCACTGCATCCACCCACGGTGTACACCCACGTCCGCATGTTGCACTACATCCACCCACGGTGTACACCCACGTCCGCATGTTGCACTACATCCACCCACGGTGTACACCCACGTCCGCATGTTGCACTGCATCCACCCACGGTGTACACCCACGTCCGCATGTTGCACTGCATCCACCCACGGTGTACACCCACGTCCGCATGTTGCACTACATCCACCCACGGTGTACACCCACGTCCGCATGTTGCACTGCATCCATCCACGGTGTACACCCACGTCCGCATGTTGCACTGCATCCACCCACGGTGTACACCTACGTCCGCATGTTGTATGCATTATAATACCCACCCTCGGTGTACACATACGTCTGCATGTTACACTACAATACATGCCTGCATTTACTTCAATGACATCACCGGCGGCCAATCAGCAGCCGCGAATCAAACACACCCTAACTGCCCCATACTTCTCAACTGCACAGGTCAATCAAATAAACTATAGTCTTTAACAATAAAAAGGTAAGAACTGCTAACAATACGAGATTATACTGTATGTGAATTTTAGAAACTGTCGTAAATGTTTTATTTTTAATTATTATTATTTTTAAATTAATCGGTGTTACCAACTGTTTGCGGCGCCGACCCACACGAAGGGGTGCGCTCTCACGCTTTCAAGATTACCACTTATGTTGAAGGTGTGAGCTGCCACTTCCAGCGGGGTGCGGGAAGGGTAATCCTTGCTCTCAGTTTCAAGTCTATCTATCTATAGCCCGACGCCCTAATCCCGCAAAGGGTGGCCGCAGACAAAACGCCTCCAAGTCGCTCTGTCACCCACCATTTGACTACCCTCCCCCCAACTCACCCCCCTCCTCCCTCATATACCTCTCAATTCCATCCCTCCACCTCATCCTCGGTCTACCTCTCCCTCTCCCTCCCTCCACCTCACCTACATACACCCTCTTAGTCAGTCTTTCATTCTCCATTCTCTTCACATGTCCAAACCACCTCAGTGTATTTCTCCTAATCTTCTCAACCACATCCACATCCACCCCACAGCGTTTCAAGTCTACGGGCGATAAAATCCTTCATTGTAAAGTAGAGGCAGGTGTACTTTTGTACCGGAGCATACAATGAAATTTGAGAACATTCTCAGTCTTGTAGTATTTTATCTTTCTCTCAGGACAGTCTGCAGATATTTGAATTCCATTCAGCCACGGTCTCTCCCTTATATTTCAGGTCCATTCAGCCACTGTCTCTCCCTCATATTTCAGGTCCATTGAGCCACTGTCTCTCCCTCATATTTCAGGTCCATTCAGCCACTCTCCCTTATATTTCATGTCCATTCAGCCACTGTCTCTCCCTTATATTTCAGTTCCATTCAGCCAGTGTCTCTCCCTTATATTTCAGGTCCATTCAGCCTCTCTCTCTCCCTTATATTTTCTAGTCCATTGAGCCACTGTCTCTCCCTTATATTTCAGTACCATGCAGGCACTGTCTCTCCCCTATATTTCAGGTCCATTCAGCCAGTCTCTCACTTATATTTCAGGTCTGTTCAGTCTCTCTCCCTTATATTTCAGTTCCAATCAACCACTGTCTCTTCCTTATATTTCAGGTCTTTTCAGCCACTGTCTCCCTTATATATCAGGTCTTTTCAGCCAGTCCCCCTTATATTTCAGGTCTTTTCATCCAGTCTCCCTTATATTTCAGGTCTTTTCAGCCAGTCTCCCTTATATTTCAGGTTGTTTCAGCCACTGTCTCCCTTATATTTCAGGTCTTTTCAGTAGGACCAGCTCTATCACCACATGTACAAGAAGTCAAACTTGTAAATGAAAGGTTAATGTACTGTACCTTGAATATAAAAAATATGAAACATATCATATACCAGGTCTATGCCCCACAACAAGGACACTCCGAAGATGAAAAACGGGAATATATGGAACTTCTTGAAGAAGACTGTGACCTCAGGCCAAATCATACAACAATACTTATGGGAGACTTCAACGCCCGAGTGGGAAAAGAGAGAGAAGGAATAGAAAATATTATCGGTCCATTTGGTGAAGAAACCAGGAATACTGAAGGCGAAAATCTGATCGACTTGTGTGTTAGAAATAATCTCAAAATCATGAATGGCTACTTTGAACACAAAGAAGAGCATCAATTCACACGATATAGGTGGAATACGGTAACTGGACAATTTGACCAAAAATCCATCATAGACTATTTTATTACATCAGATAAACGGATATTTCGCAATGTTAAAGTTCTTCCTGGAGACTCTTTAAATTCTGACCATAGATTACTTGTCGGGGACCTAACTATAAACAGGAGTAAAGTGAAACAAAAACAGAAGAGAAAGATGATAAATGTTGAACCACTTAGAAATGAAGTGACAAGGGAAACTTATATGAACAAAATTGATGAACAACTTGAAAATAGGGATGACGAGATCCAAACTTGGGTCGAATTAGAAAACATTATAAGAAGAATTGCAGAAGAAGAGTTAGGAGTAAAAATGGTAGGAGGAAGCGGAAAACGACATACACCGTGGTGGACGGAAGAAGTTAAGTTGGCAGTGAAGAATAAAGTGAAGAAATTGAGGGAGTGGCTGAAACATAAAAGCCCAGAGACAAGACTTGAGTATATTGAGGCAAGAAATGAAGCTGAGAACATAAAGAGACAAGCAAAAAGAAATGTTTGGAAAGACTTAGGAGAAGCTTTAGAGGAAGATGTCAGAGGAAATAAAAAGAAAATATTTGGACTGGCAAAATCATACCGTAAAGACAAAACAATGATCTACAACTTGAAAGATGACGATGGTAATATAATCACAGACGAGGACAAAATCAATGAACGATGGCAAAACTACTTTAAAAGACTACTAAACAGAGAGACAGTGGATCTTGAGGAGTACAGAGATGGATTGGGTGCAGAGTATGAAGCACAGGACGAAATTGATGATTTAATAACAATGAGAGAACTCGAGGACTCTTTGATAAAGATGAAGAACGATAAATCACCAGGCAGCGATGGAATACCTATTGAATTGATCAAGAATGGAAGTAATCGACTAAAAGAAACAGTGTTAAGAGTGGTTAATGAAGCATGGGTAAATGGAAAAATTCCACCGGATTGGGGCAAAACCATCATAGTGCCCATATTTAAAGGAAAGGGTGATTCGGGACTGTGTAATAATTACAGAGGCATATCGCTTATAAACCACATAGCTAAACTCTACGAAAGAATTATAGAGAAAAGAGCAAGATCTATAATTGAAGACAGACTAGGAGAAGAGCAGTTTGGGTACAGGAAGGACAGAAGCACGTCGGACCCGGTATTTGTACTCAGAATGGTGATGGAAAAATGCTGGGAGTATAACAAGGACCTATATGTTGCCTTTATTGACCTGTCAAAGGCTTTTGACTCAATTCCTAGGAAAAACTTTGGAGGTGTCTTGTAGAGGAATATGGAATCACTGGGAGATTGAAGAGGGCCATTAAGAGTACATATGACCCTCATCAATGTAAGGTTCGAACGGGGTATGAAAAAGATACTTGGTTTGAAGTGGAAACTGGGGTGAAACAAGGAAGTGTACTGTCCCCATTACTGTTTATTGCTTATATGGACATGATAATTAAAAGATTCAAGGAAAGGTTTGGAAATGAAGAGCAAGGGGATATATTGGCCTACGCAGACGACATCGCATGTTGGAGTAATAGCCGGCCACAACTAACAAGAGCTTTGGAGTGCTGGAGGGAATGTTTTGAAGAAGCAGGAGTAACAATAAACATAAACAAAACAGAAATACTCACTGTGAAAAAGCAAAATGATGACGCGGATGATATAGTAGTTGGGGGCGATCGGGTCAAAGAAGTAGAACTTGTAAAATATCTGGGGTGTATTTTTACGAAGGAGGGAGATAAGAATAAGAGAGAGATCACCGAAAGGATAACTAAATATAGCAGATGTGTATGCTCTCTATATCCAATACTCAAAGACAGATATGTACCACTGGAGGCAAAGAGAACTATATTCCAGTCTATTTTAACACCTATACTCACATACGCATCTGAGAGCTGGACTCTGACAACCCGAGACTGGAGCAGAGTTCAAGCAGCAGAAATGAGACCACTGAGAGCAATAGTGGACAAAACAAGGAGAGACAGAATCAGGAATGAAACAATAAGAGAAATGGTTGGAGTAACATCGGTGAGAAAAGTAATAGAAAATTCACAACTGAGATGGCTAGGACATGTTGAGAGGATGGACGAGTCAAGAATAATGAAGGAGAGATGGAATTGGAGACCTGATGGCAGAAGATCAGTCGGAAGACCTCGGAAAAGATGGAGAGATGGTGTGGAGGAACTGTTGGACAGACGAGGTATGGATAACATCGAAGCATTGAGAAATCAAGAGGCCTTTGAGAGAACCAACTGGAGACGGCTGATCCACCTGACAGGCTAAATGCCTACCTGGGAGCCGAATGAATGAATGAATGAATGAATGAATTCAGCTACTGTCTCCCTTATATTTCAGGTCTTTTCAGCCACTGTCTCCCTTATATTTCAGGTCTTTTCAGCCAGTCTTCCTTATATTTCAGGTCGTTTCAGCCACTGTCTCTCCCCTGTGTTTCAACATTTCACCACACACTTCAGCAGCCCCTGATGCTTTCTCACATTTTGACCTTCTTTTCACAGTTCTGTCCTACTGATCACCCTTCTAGCCCTTCCTCTTCTCCTAGTCATTTCACATCCAGTACTAACTTTCATATCTTCATTAAAATACTCATAAAATCCCCTCTTAATTGTTCACAATTTCCTCTCCACTTTCATTCTGCCTTTTATCACCTTTCTTATCACAGTTTTTGACTTACTACAAAGCAGCGTCTGCAAACCCTCCAATTTACACATAAGACTTCCTCGAAACTGTTCATCCATTCTGTTTTTTCTCTATATCATCATTAGTATACAGTATAGTTAGATGTCACCAGACTATATAATACGAGAGTAATATCTTCATATAAAAACCACCTCGATGAAACAATTGTTTTTTACTCTTTGAATTGTACAACTTCACATAGGAAAAAGATTTGCCCTATGTCCATAGGTGTGTTCAAGGAATATTGAACATAGCAGTACATTTCCCCTGGTTGTCTCTTGTCCGTTCCGTCTTCACCTGCATTTCCCTCCTTCACGTTCCTCCTCCTCTCCATCTCTCCCTTTCCTTCCCTCTCCTCCAGTTGTTCTTTCTCTCCTTTATTGGCAGTATCTTCATAACGTCATATTCAAAAGCCGTTTCAAATGCCCCTCCACGTCTTTTACAGTACTTACCTCCCTCCCCTCCACCAGTATAAAAGTTTTCTCCCGCACACCATCACTTGTATTTTTCAGTCTCTCTCTCTCTCTCTCTCTCTCTCTCCGTATATATATTTTTCTTTTTTCTCACATCCCCTGGAGTTGCGAAATTTATTTCTTTTGCTTTTTCTGAATCATCTCACTTTTGTTGGTCTTTTTATATTATCATTGTTTTACGACCATATATTTTATTCATTTTTGTCTTGACTTGTTTTGTTTCCGTTGCAGTGTATCGCTTCATCCTTTATTGCTGCATCTGGTGTGTTGGGGCCAAGGTCTGCTATACTCATTCCAGACACTGAAGGCAAAAGTGACCAGTTGCCTTTCCCTAAGTGGCATTATGTCACCAATAAATCCCAACCTTCACCAAGTTTTAATCCCATTACGGCTAAATCCGATCGGAGTGTCGTAATCCACTAAAAGCAGAGGTCCATTTGTTAGATAATTATGGGATTACCACTCGGCATATTAGTCATTAGTGGTAGATGGTGCCGACCATCATCCACCCACTTGTTGTAGTGCTGCCTACCTCTTCCTTAGCCTTTATCATTCTTTTTCTGTGCCTGCCCTCCCCTCTTCCTGTTTCTCCAATATTTCCTGTCATTTCTTATTGCTTTTCTTTCCTTTATAGGTGGCTTTACGTTGTGTGACAAGCCAAATGGTTTCCTGTAAGCCAAGAAACCTTTTACAACGCTGGTTGGTAACCATATAACCAAACTATAAGTGCTCCCTACGTGTCAGCAAGTGGGTTGGTGGAGGGTTAGTGCCCCTCCCCGTAAAACAACTAACTCGGGGACAAGAGGCCGCCCCTTACGGGATTATGACATCTGGCAATAAGATAGAGAGAGATATTAGTCATTCATTTGTGTGGTAGTGATGGATCCGTCTCGGGCACATCGCTGTGTATCTATTGGTGCTTTAGTGATGGATCTTTCTCTTCCCCTCTCTCTCGCTCTCATTCTTCTTTTCATTCTGCTTTCCTCCCCATCCTTCCTTCCCACAATCCCTCTCTCCTTCCTCGGACTTCATTTCCATCCTCTCCTGCATTTCTTACCCAACACTCAAATCATCTTTCTTTCCGTGCCTTCTCCCTCCTACTCATTGTCCATTCCCTGTGTTTTTCTGCATTCCCTCACTTTTTTCTCCCCACAGTTCCTTTCCACCTATTCTAAGACTGCCTTTCCTCCCGTCTCCTCTTCCACATTCCTTACCTCTCTTTTCTTCCCTCCCTCCCCCTTGTCTCCTGTTTTCTCCGTCCCGCTCCCGGTTCCTTCCATCTTCTTTTCAACTTTCCCTCACAATTCCCATTCGCCTAGTCCATTCCTCCTTTCCGAAACTAATCTGCTTTTTCTCACCTATTCCTCCTCATTATTCCTTCCCTCCTACCCTTCTTCCTTCCCATTCCCTCTCCAGCTTTTCTCTTTAGCTTTCCTTACCTCTTTTCCTTCCCCCTCATCTTGTCCCTAGGACCTTCAAGCCATCCCGTCCACCCTCATTGCCACTCATCTTTTTGCCTCGTCCATAATCGTCCCTTGTCCAGTGGGAAGGTTAGTAGCCTACACGACCATAAGCCTGTATATTTCTTTCGCTCGGCTGTAGTTTCGGGAATTCTTTCCATGAACCTTTAAATATGTTTGTGAAAAAAATTATGATTCATTAAACCGCATTCTTATTGAAGGAGAAAAAAATAGTAGAACCTCTTCCTTAACAGCTTATTTTATAATTTACACTTCAATGTTCTCTTGTGTGTTATTAGATGGATTTTATATCGGCAAAGACTACATTGATAACATAGAAGAAGAATAACAGGTCGTGAACAGATGAACGAGTTAAGAATTCCTAGAGAGCCACGGAAGTTAGTGACAGTACTCGTCATAGCACGTGTTAATGAGTACGAGGGAGGGTGGAGGCGGTGGGGAAGATGTATAATGCCTAGTCTTCATCCCTTCATTTCGTTGACGTATTCAGTTCATGTCATCTACCAGTCTCTTTACTGAGCTTAGAAGAATCGTTACTTATAGGGTTCAGGTGTAGTCTTCATTAATCCTTCACTGCGAAAGATTTGTCCCACCTTGAACAAAATCGCTTGGCGGCAGCAACATTAAAGAACCAAACACAAAGTAAATGTGACATGCGGGGGCTGAAGGGGTTTATGTGCCACATCTCAAAATATTTTTAAGTGTTCTGGGTAAGTTGATAAAAAAGTCTGTTCGTTACACAGCTTCATCGCGTAAGCAAATTATACAGCCTATCTAACTTTCAATAGCAAAGTTATGTCGGTGCTCAGAGTTTGGAGATTGTGGCTTAAAATATGGAGAGAGAGAGAGAGAGAGAGAGAGGCGGTGACAGAGCGTGATATAGTGAATATGAGTGAGTGTGACTGGCAGACTGGCTTACCTGCCTGAATGATTGACATACTTGAGCCACGCCCTCCCGACTGAGAGCGTGTCAACAGTCACCTAAAAGACCAATACAGATGGTGCTGTGCTGATGATTACGGTTCCTGACAGTGGCAGTGGCAGTGGTGGTGGTGGTGAGTCTGCGACTTGTGTGTATGTGAGCGTGTGTGCAACGTGTTTGTATTGTAATGGCAGCGGTAGTGTTGGAATTCTGTGCTTTGTCATTCCCTTTCCAGCAGCCGTACCGAGCACATCTCCGAGCAGAGACTTCTACCTCTCCAAGACCATACAGTTTTCCCATTGGAAGGCATCAGATCTGGTCACTCATTGGAGAGCATTTGATCTGCTCCGTGATTGGCGTTCCTCCGATCTGCTCCCTCATTGGTGGGCACGCGATTCGGCACTCCCGTGCCATCCACAAGCACACACCACCTGCTTTTCAAGGTTTTGCCATCGCTGCCTCATCACTTTCGCCCCACGTCTGTGTACCGGGGTACACACACTTGTGTGTACCCGCCCTTTCGTGGGTTGCACCCCCCTCTTACTATATTTCCTTTCGGCCTTTAGTGTCCCCAGTCGTGGTACGACGCCGAACCCTGCGGTTTCCTGGCGCAGGCCAGGTACACAAAGGGGCCCCTTAGCAGGGGTGGTTATAGGAAGCGACTGGGGTGGGCCAACAACTTGTTAGGGCTAGGAAAGACCTTCGGGGCAGTGGTAGGGCTGTCACGGCCTCTGCTAGCGGGGGGACAGATACCGCCACTGTAGGTAGGCTTCTTCTCGCGCCTGTGTGCTTGTGTGTGTGAAAGTGAGTGTGACTGTATGTGTGCGTGACGGCCTCCGTCATGGAGTGCCGTAATCCCCCCCCCCCACCTACTCCCCGAGGACCCAGCTTATCCAGACGCTCCTCTCAGAGCCCAGCTAAGAGCCCAGCTAACCGTACCACCTCCTGTACCAAGACGCTGGGTAATCAGAAGAGAACGAGGCACAGTTCGCCCGAGAGTAACGCCTCTGACCATGACATGACTGCACCAGCTCAGGGGACTGGGGCTCGCCCTAAACCTCCCACCCCTAATGCCTCCTCCACCTCCTCATCCTCGGATTTACCCAGGAAAATGCCTCGCCGTCACGAGGGCATGGACACGGATGTCACACCAGCACCGCAGGATTCGTGCGCTCGTGACGACACCCATGCCCCTTCACCTGCCACGACAACCACAACCTCTGACGCAGCAACTCCCCCCTCTAACACACCTGGAGCGGCCACGAACACCACCATCGACGACGATGGCTACACCCTGGTGCGTCGAAGAGGAGGCCGTGAGAAGAACAAGGGCTGCAAGGATTTTGTCCACCCACCTCCGGCTCAGCAACCACCAACGAGGCGCCCACCATCAGCTCATCCCAGACCATTTGTGCGCCCCTCAGTCACTGTAGCGGCACCACCTCCACCTACCTCAACCTTCCCCGCCTTCAGAGTTCCTCAGCAGGAAGGCTTCACCCACTCATACAAGGCGGTGGAAACACTGGAGGCACTACACCCGCATCTATCAGTCACCAACAGAATCGGGAGGGACGAGAGCTGCGTTCTCGTGCCGAACACAGAGGAGGCATACGCCCAATTAAAGATCATTGCAGAGGACGAAGCGGCGGCAGTGCGCATTTTAGAGATCAATCGTGGAGACCAGCTGACAAAGGCCACAGTAATGGGTTATCCCCGCAGAATGCCAGTCGACATTTTGAAGAGCCACGCCCTTGTCGAGGAAGCAGAGCGCTGCCAACACACGAAAACGCGCGAGGAGACCCTGCAGGTCCGAGTGACCCTGCGGGGCCCCCTTGTGCCTTTCCTGGACCTGGGCAATTGGGGCAAATACTGGCTGCGCCCCTTCTCCCCAGAGCCCCTGAGATGCTACCGCTGTCAACGGTACGGCCATCACAGGGCAACTTGCACGAGGCCTTATGCATGTGGCGTGTGCAGCGGGGCACACGACACAACCATCTGCCTCGACAAGTTAAAAGCAAAGGAGAAGGTGACTGCCAGGTGCCCCAATTGCACAGGTTCTCACCATGCCTGGCACCCGACTTGCCCTGCACGCACCAGCAAAGTGGAGAAGGGGAGAGAGAGTCAGGTCCAATGGGTGCAAGAACAACAGGCCACTCTCACCATCCCTGCACCCCCAGGAACATTTGTCTGGGGCCAACAGAAGAACGCTCCCGCTCCACCTCCAGCTCTCCAACCAGACGCTTTTCCGCCTCTCCCCACTGCAACAACAATGAAAGAGAAAGTGACGCCTCAGGCTACAGGACTGTCACAGTCAGGGCAGACGTCCACGCCCCCCCCACCTCACACCCAACCAGCCGCCACACCTCTGCCACCCCAGCCTCCTGCATCACCCATGCCAGCTCTCGACTTCGACAAGCTGGCGCAAATTGGCAAAACACTCCTGATGGAGTTGCTACGGCTGCTCCTCGACCACTTCCCGATTCTGCCACGGTCAGTCCTACCCAAAGCGGACTTAGCGATGCAGAATGCGCTAGAAAAACTCAAGCTGCAACACCTCTCACCTCCAACACAGAGACCTTCCTCTCCAAAGCCATCAAGCTCGTGTCCTCCTGCAGTAAGACAGAATCGGCAAACTACACTTCCATCACCAACCAGTCTGCCCACTCCACCTTCACCATCTCGCACTACACCCATTCCACCACAGCAGAAAGACGAGCGCATAGGCCGGAGCAGGAAAAGGGGCCAAAACAGGGCGAGAACATCCCACCATGCAACAGTGAACAACCGGAGCTGCGATCCCTCACGTTCCCCGTTAGGCACGCGGGAGACTCCCCAACCTCCTCGAGTGCCTCGGAGATCGCCGGAAACACAGCTCCGACTGGCACTGTCCATGGACGAGGGGTCTCCCGCCCCCTCAGACTCCTCCAGTGGAACTGCGCGGGAGTAATGGGGAAGCTCCCGCTCCTGCAGGAGGCCGCAGCGAGGGACTCCCCTCACGTGTTCCTTCTGCAGGAAACTCTGCTGGGGGAAAACCACAAATTCCGTCTGCAGGGTTATACCACCCATCTCCTTCCATACACTCGAGGTGTAACCAGAGGTTGTGCCGTCCTGGTTCAGAACCACATTGCCTCCTCAGATTGTGAGTATACTCCTTTCTGTGGAAGTGATGTGGAAGTGCAAGGGGTGCGCCTTCACCTGTCAGAGTCGCCCCTCACCATCTACAATATTTATAGCAGGCCTGGTGCTGCCCTGGAGCTGGGGGAGTTACTCTCCCAGGCTACCAGAGGGCCTGTCATCATCGGGGGTGACCTGAATGCACATCACCCACTGCTTAACTCACCTCAAGCCACCAATGAAGCAGGACGGCACCTATCTCTGGTTATGGAAGAAATGGACGGGGTGACTCTCCTGACGGACACCTCAAGGTCCACTCATGTTAGGGGGGGGCGTCTTGACCTCACTTTCGTGTCGGATCCTTTAAAGGATGCGGCACGTTGGTCCATACACCCCACCCTCATGAGTGACCATTATGCAATCACTGTTGACCTAGAGCTTACCCCCCTCCCCCCCCCCACGCCACCCTTGAGGTGGGATGTCGAGAAAGCGAACTGGGCTGCCTTTGGAAAGGCCCTAGTTCGCATCTTCTCCTCATCTCACCCCCCCTCTGACCTTGATAACTTGAGCAACTTTATTACATCCACCTTTCAAGAGGCAGCCACAGAGTCCATTCCCCAAAAGCGACGGTCCACGAAAAGCTACAGGGACGGCTGGATTTACTGCGACCGTGTCAGGGAATTGAATCGGCGGTTGAATGCGGCGCGACGCGAGTACAGGCGTCGTCGAGGCTCACCTCAACGCATACGCTTAGAGGCTGTGTCACGACACGTCTTAGCAGAAAAGCGCCGCCTTCGCGAGGAGGAGTTGGTGAGGTGGTGCAGGACTTTAGGACCTCACTCCACTCTCCGAGAGATGTGGAGAAAGTTGCGGTCCTTCACCAACCCCCGCCCCTCCCACCCGCCCTCTCACCCTGACCCTGCCTCAGAGGCCAGTCGTCTTGCCGAGCATTTCGCGGACCGTGCTGCCTCTCGCAATCTCCCCAGAGACGTCATAGCCCGACAGGTGCAACTATCAGACTCTCGCGCTGCGGCAATCCAAGCAGCTTGTAAGCGCCATGATGAAGCTGATTGCCCCATCACGGACGTTGAGCTGATGGATGCTTTGCGGCGCAGGGCTGACACTGCACCAGGGCTAGACGGCCTCACGTATTCTATGCTATCACACTCAGGAGATTGCGGGAGACAATGGCTGCTGAAGCTGCTCAACTTATCATGGTCTGAGGGTAAGTTACCTAAATCATGGAAAACCGCCATTATCCACCCCATCCCGAAGCCGAGCGACCCAGGCGCCACGCGCCCCATCTCACTACTCAGCTGTATTGGGAAAACAGCTGAGAGGGTGGTGCGGGCGCGACTCACCTGGCGCCTGGGTCCTCTCCATCCGAGAATATTTGCCTACCACCATGGCCGCAGTACTGCCCACTGTTTAGCGTCGTTTCTCGGAGAACTTCGGGGCGGAGTGGGTATGGCGATTTTCATTGATTTAGAGAAAGCCTTTGAGCTGGCCAGCCATTCAGCTATCCTCAGCGCTCTCGCTGATAAGGGAGTGGGGGGTAAGCTCCTGCGATGGATACAGGATTTCTTCCTTGAAAGAACTGCTAGCGTCCGCTTTCAGGGGAGTGTCTCCCAGCCGCATAAACACGAGAATGGCACGCCACAGGGCAGTGTCATCAGCCCCGTTCTTTTTAACATCCTGATGGAGGGGCTGCTCCGTGTCACTTACGGTCAGGGAGTCACGCTCCTGTCATATGCGGACGACCTAGTGCTAGTTTTTTCGAGAAGAGATTGCTATGCGCAAGCTAATGAGGCCCTCTTTAGACTGCACGGTAAGTCGAAGGAGCTGGGGTTGAAGGTTAATATGGCGAAGACTCGCTATATGCCCTTTGGCCTCAACCCTTCGCCTCACCCTTTGCTGCTCGGACGACACTCATTACCTTGCGTAACCACCTATAAATATTTGGGTGTGTGGATGGATGTGGGACTAAAGTTCAACAGGCATGTCAAATACCTGCGGGAGAAAGCTGCTTCGCGAATGGCGGCACTCAGATTTCTTTCTAGGAAGGGGCTGGGGGCCTCCTACAAGGTCCTCCGCACCTTCTATGTGCACGCCATTCGGTCGCTTATCGACTACAGTGCTATTTGTCTGCCAAACTTGGCCCCACCTGTGCGCGCTTCGCTGGAAGTGATTCAGAACAATGCACTCCGCATCATTCTGCACGCTCCTATGTGGACACGCTTAGTTAACCTCCGTTTGGAAGGCGAGCTTCCATCACTACACGGACGTGTCACTCTCCGTGCAACTGCTGTAGTGTTACAGCTTGTGCAGCGCAGGCCAGAGCTCGCTGTCTCAGTCTTGCTAAAGCGTCTGCTGTCAAGACCACCTGACCTCGCACCAAGCAATGACTGGGCCCGCGGACTTGTTGCTGCGCTGCACAGGCTCAACACTGCAGCAAGCATTTGCAGGGAGCCTGATGCGCCTTGCGCAGGGTACCACGACCCACCTCCATGGACACCACCACCCTTCAGGTTCGTCTTTCCGGGAGAGGGGAGGGTGCGCAACTGCGTCCCTGCTCTCCTTCGGCAGCGAGCCTTAGCCCGTGTAGAAGCTCTGCAACGCTGGTCGTCTACAGACTACTACACTGACGGCTCTGTCACTGCAGATGAGGCGGCGGGTGCTGCCTTCGTCTGTGGCAACGAGGTGGTGTCGTGGCGACTCACACCAGGCGCATCAGTGCTTCAATCGGAGCTTACAGCTATTCTGGGAGCATTAAGGCATGCATATCATCATGCACACTGTAACATCGCTGTGCATTCTGACTCACTTTCAGCGATCCGCGCAATCCATTCTCACACCCTAGGAAATAACCCCTTCCTTCTATCCTCCATTTTCCTGTGCGCCAGGAAAATTAAAGATCATGGAGGCACTATTTTCATACACTGGGTGCCGGGTCACGTAGGCCTACAGGGAAATGAGCGGGCAGATCAGGCTGCTAGAGATGCATGCAGCCTGCCCAACATCACCTTTAATCTTCCCGACTCCCCTCAAAAAATCCTGGCCCCAATCATCAAAGCGACATGGCAGTGGACTAGAGAAGAACACCTACTCCTCACTACAGAAGCCTCCCGCTCTGCCACATGGTACGGCAGGGCCACGGGTTGTGTGCCTCTTCCACTGCTCCCGCACACACCCAATTACGTCCTAGTCCGCCTACGTCGCTTGCGGCTTGGATTCCACTGTTATAATCAACTTGCCAACACCAATCCTAGCCCTTGTCATCACTGCCAGGACCAAGAACCCTCGCCACTACACCATTACATCCTAAGGTGTCCAGTCACACACCCTCTCAGAGCAAATCTACACAGAGGCTTCACCTGGACCCACATTGACGAAATTGATGCCCCTTCTATTATAGCCAACACGCCACTTCAAACCTTACTTACCACAGTTGAGAAATATCCCCCCCCACGTTAAAGGACAGCGCATTATGCACTACACCTAACCCTTTTATGACCAGGTATTGTACCTCCACAGCACCTCCTCAATTCACTTCACCTAATTATCCCAATTCCAGAGTTCTCCTCATTCATTTACTTGACAGTGCAGCCGCACGTCACTGAACGGGCTCACACGTTTGCCCGTGCCTCAGTATTGCACTGAGGCGAATATTCCACCACCACCACCTGTGCTTTGTGTGTGTGTGTGTGTGTGTGTGTGTGTGTGTGTGTGGTGGTTGTTGATGTAACCCCAGGCTTATTTGGTTGTGATCCCTGGTGGGCTGTAGGCTAAAGTTCTCTCTCTTCACCAGTCCACAACCATCAATTCGGTGGACAGGGAGGGAGTTGAAGTATGTCACTTACAACAGTTTATACATAAGACATAAACTGTTATATGTGACCCATCAGATGAATCATACCGTTGAGAATGATTATAATGGCGCTAAACACCAGAATAGAACACTGACTTTGAGTACTAGATTGATGATAGAGATTTGTTGCGTTGTTGCATGATACAAGATGTTCCAGTGACATGAGCAGACGTGATTCCAACATAAGAGAAAATCACATAGCCCGTCAACCCGGAAGTAGATTAAGATAATAGTATACAGTATGACAGGACGGAAAACATGCCTCTTCCTCGTCCCCCCCTCCCCTCTCTCTCTCTCTCTCACACACACACACACACACACACACACACACACACACACACACACACACACACACACACACACACACACACACACACACACACACACACACACACACAGAGCTGCAAAAAAAAAAAAAAAAAAAAAATCACAACACTACAGCACACTTCCACCCCGTCCCTAAACCATGATATGTGGGGCAGTTTATCCAAGGAGGCGCGACACTTGCACTGCACCAGTGCCACTATGTCAACACACTAAGCTACACCAGCACAACACTTGCACTGCACCAGTGCCACTATGTCAACACACTAAGCTACACCAGCACAACACTTGCACTGCAGCAGTGCCACTATGTCAACACACTAAGCTACACCAGCACAACACTTGCACTGCACCAGTGCCACTATGTCAACACACTAAGCTACACCAGCACAACACTTGCACTGCACCAGTGCCACTATGTCAATACTAAGTTACACTAGCACAACACTTGCACTGCACCAGTGCCACTATGTCAACACACTAAGCTACACCAGCACAACACTTGCACTGCACCAGTGCCACTATGTCAACACACTAAGCTACACCAGCACAACACTTGCACTGCACCAGTGCCACTATGTCAACACACTAAGCTACACCAGCACAACACTTGCACTGCACCAGTGCCACTATGTGAATACTAAGTTACACTAGCACAACAGTTGCACTGCACCAGTGCCACTATGTCAACACACTAAGCTACACCAGCACAACACTTGCACTGCACCAGTGCCACTATGTCAACACACTAAGCTACACCACCACAACACTTGCACTGCACCAGTGCCACTATGTCAACACACTAAGCTACACCACCACAACACTTGCACTGCACCAGTGCCACTATGTCAACACACTAAGCTACACCAGCACAACACTTGCACTGCATCAGTGCCACTATGTCAACACACTAAGCTACACCAGCACAACACTTGCACTGCACCTCTGCCAGCATACTGGTGCATCAACATACTAATATCACCATCACATCACTGGACTTTCTACATGCTCTTAGTGTGTTTTTAGCTGGTGTGGAATGTTAAGATCTCTATTTTTTTCGCCTGTTATATTTTCGCCATTTTCATCAATATTGTTATCATCGTCTTTATCTTCATTTATATACCGGGTACTTTATTACTGTCGTTTTCATCGCAAATTTTAAAACTGTCTTAATCATTTCTTTAAGCTGTACAATACGGTAGTTATAATGCAGCAGTATATTATTATTATTGTTATTATTATTATTATTATTATTATTATTATTATTTATTATTATTGTGGTCGATGGGGGCGCTTACTATCCACTCACTTAATGTAGTGCTGTTCTCAGGTGTCTGCCCTTTCCTCTCCTCCATCCTTCTTTCCTTCCATCCTCTTTTGTCTTTCCTTCATTCTTTTCTCGTCCTTCTGCCTACGGGTGACTTTACACTCCCTCTTTTGTCTTGTCTTTCTTTCCTTCATTCTTTCCTCTTCCTTCTGCCTGTGGGTGACTCTATACTGAGTGACAAGCCAAGTGGTTTCCTGTACACCAGGAAACCATTCACTACCCTGGGTGGTAACCTTATAACTGAATTTTGTCGCCTGTGGTTTAGTGGGTAATTATTGCACTCCAATCGGATTGAGCCGGTGAAGGTTTATATCCAAGGATTGGTTGGGGTTTATTGCTCACGTAGTGCCACTCAGGGAGGAGTGAGGCTGGTCACTCTCATCTTATATGTCAGGACCAACTTGCGTAGCCCCGGGCTCCTACGCTTCTCATGGGGCAATGTTGGATTGGATGATGATGATGATGATGATGATTAGCTTTATTATCATCATTAATATTACGGCAGTAGAAGGACTATGAAAACTGCATAGTAAATATTCCCGAATATATTTTACTCTAACCGACTGGTAATGTGTTTGACGTTAACTCCTGTGCTCCACTTTTCACTTACACCTTCAGCCTTAATAAACACACATTGCTTCCCTATTTACCTGCCAACCGTCCACGCGATGAATTAGTAATTAGTGCTTGCTTTACATATTCCTCTAAGTGTACACAATAGCGGTATTCATGTACGGTTCATTTAAATTTCATTGTTTTATCTGAGTTGGTCTCCTAAATTGGCACAGCATCGTTGGAAGTTAACACTGGTAAGAGATGTGGTGATAAAGTTGACTATTAATTTTGTGGAGATGAATGGATTGATTGCCTGACACAAAAAAGATAATGATAGTGATGTGGGTTACAGAAAGACCGAAAGACGTAGGATATCGAGAGAGAGAGAGAGAGAGAGAGAGAGAGAGAGAGAGACCAACATTCTTCTCTATCTCCTTTAGTAAAGAGGGCAACTAGAACAATATCAAAAAACATTTTTTTCCAGTCAGAATTGAAAGTTTTTTTTTTTTTTTTTTTTTTTTTTTTTTTTTTTTTTTAAAGTCTGGATGGCCGCTGGAACTGAGGCTCCTCTTTTTGCTTAACACCAATTAGTTAATTCGGATGCATCGAATTACTCCTTTTTTGGAACTGATTATGATATTTTCTGACGGAAAACGGGGCTAGTGGATAAATAGTTATGTTGATAATACTAGATAAAGAATTCGTGCATATAAATTACCAGATATTACTGCAGGATACTCACTTACGGCAAAGGATATGGACAGACAGAGACACAGACAGACTGAGAAACAGATAAATGGATAGATGGATGGACTGATGGAGAGAAGGGCTAAAAGAAAGAAAGTGAGAGATAAAAGAAAAGAGACAAAGAATACAGGCAGATAGAAAAAGAGCTTTTCGAGGGACGGGAGACAGTAGAGGAAAACCCTGTCACACAGACGGAGTGTGTGTGTGTGTGTATATATATATATATATATATATATATATATATATATATTGTGTGTGTGTGTGTGTGTATATATAAATATATATATATATATATATATATATATATATATATATATATATTGTGTGTGTGTGTGTGTGTATTAGTTTATTTATATTGTAACACGATTTTACTGATGCTCAGAGAGCGCTCTAGCAATGGAGGTGTTCGTGAAAATGATATCCAACCCTCTCCAGTTGGAAAAAGTCTCTTACATCTTCAATCAGTCAGCCTGGCAATAGCAGCAATAAAGTTTTTAACAGACGTCCTTGGGATGAAGTGGCCAAGTGATGATTATTATGATTTTCAGATGATTATAATAATGTTGATCATGATGATGGCTGAGGAGCAGAGAAGCTGAAGCAGACAGAAACACGACCCTTATTTTCTCGCGGCACAAGCCTAATGGAAGAAAAGATGACGACGACGACGATGATGTTGAGAGGTAAACGCAGACGGATGCAAAATCGTCATCTTTCATTCCACAGCCAAAATAGTGAACGGACATGGCTGTGGTGATGATAATGTCAGTGATAAAATGTTACACAGGAGAGATGAAGGCTGGGAATAAACACAGGATAGTGAAACAGTTGATGGCGATAGGGTGACAGTAATGATCATCAGTTGCTATCAAGAGAGGAAGAATGTTGAAAATGATGTTGGCGATAATGATGATGATAACAAAATGGAGCAGTCAGAGTGCAACACCAACACCCACACCCACCAATTGGCCTTAGCATCAAACATTTAATTTTGCCCTCTGACCTTGACCTTTGACTGATTATTCTCAAAATCTAATCCCTTTATTTTTACCAAGTTTGGTCCAAATATGATCCAAACTGTTCCAGTTGACCTTTCCGTGTGACCTTGACCTTTGACATATTCCTAAGACTTTTACCTTTGATTTCGGACTCTGATTCCTTTGTCTTTGTCTTACCCTGAAGCCTTCCACAGAAGCTGATCTAAATTGGATAAAAATTGTTTAAGTTTGTCCTTGTCATATGACCTTGAACTTGACTTCTTGTTCAAAAAATTAAAATAGGTCAACCCCTTGGCTGATCCTCAACACTTCCACCAAGTGTGATCCGAATCAGATCAAAGCTATGAACTATGTTTTGTTGACAGTCGTCTCAGTTGAAATTTAACCTTGTGACCTTGACCTTTGAGTAAGTGTTCTCAGACTGACGTCCGTCGTTTATGCCTTATCCTTAACCCCTTCCAACAAGCTGGGTCTGTGTGAGATAAAAACTGTTAAAGATGACTTTGCTTGGTCAGTCTTTAACCTGGGTCTGTGACCTTGACCTTCGATATGTTTTTCTCAAAACCATTGTGCGTCCTCATCGACTGACAGTCAGTTCTTCCACCAAGTTTGGCTAAAATCGAATAAAATCTTTTCACACACACACACACACACACACACACACACGGGGGGGGGGACAGACACGTCAGCGAAAACAATATCCTGCTCTTGCTTGTCGAACGTAGACATAACAGTAATAATGATAATAGTTTAAGCGAATCCGGTAAATACTGTCAATTTAAGTGGAACAAGATCTGGGTAGATTTTTTTTTTTTTAATAACTTTTCCTGTGTCAGTTAATGAGAAGTTGGTGGAAGACAAATCTTTGTTGTCCTCTAAACCCATAAGAATTATATACAGTACTGATTTATAGTTTTATGATATACAAGTAGGTATATTATGGATGAGTAGCTAGATGGTTAGGTAGATAAATAGACAGGTGAATGATAAGAACGATGAAACGATTTATAACTGAAGTAGCTGATGAAGAGTTAACTGGATACATTAATGGAGGAAGCGTTATATGGATGCACTGATGTATGGAATTGTAGTTGGATGGAAAGATGACTGGATTGACTGAATAAAGGTTGTAGCCTATAGGTACGGAAGATGTATAGATAAACAGATCGAGGTAAACACAGTCAGAATGATATGTCATTGTTCACTAGTAAAAAATATATATATATATATATATATATATATATATATATATATATATATATATATATATATATATATGAGAGAGAGAGAGAGTTTGCGTTTGCATAAAAAAGTTAAACTTGATCTGTGATCTTGTTATTGTGTTCATTAAGACCATGAGTATCTTCAGGTACAACTGATGACTTTTTTTCCTTCTTTCTAAAGGTACAAACATAGGCACGTGCATTTAATACACGAATAAATTAATTCTCTGCATGAGTAGATATAGGTAGATAGATAGGTAGACAGCAGATATAGTGCTACACATAAAACTAAGCCCCGGACCTTCAGTGAGTTTATGAGAATATTCCCTAGACAGACCAACATATGATGAATGCGTGAACGCTCAGGTACGGAGAGAAAGGTGGAAATAAGAGAAGGATAGACATAAAACTCGGCCTCGTACCGTCAGTCAGTCAGCAAGTGGAAGGGTGCTGGGACGCTAGGATGATTTGTGACCAAGTAACTCCTTTCTTTCTTGACACAATATTAACACTTCGGGTTCACCATATGTTCACCACTACAGAAAGATAAAAAAAAAAAAATAGTGTGCCGTCTTTTCTATGCCACACACTAGAGAGCGCAATCACGCATGGACGAACAGGCGCGCGCGCGCGCGCACGCACGCACGCACGCACACACACACACACACACACACACACACACACACACACACACACACACACACACACACACACACACACACACACACACACACACACACACACACACACACACACGGGTGGAATCGTGAGGGTGTGGGGTGGAGTGGGGCAAAACAGGAAGAAGCAGACTATTAAACACACACACACACACACACACACACACACACACACACACACACACGGTGGAGTGGGGCAAGACAGGAAGAAGCAGACTATGGACAGCGCGGAGCCACGGCCAGAGAGCCACTACCAACCCCACACTGCCAACCACACCACACACACCAGGGTTCATGCACCCCTCACGCACGCGCTGCACTGGTGTGTGTGTGTGTGTGTGTGTGTGTGTGTGTGTGTGTGTGTGTGGGTGTGGGTGTCAGTATGATGGGGGAGGGAGAAGAGAAAGAGCAGGGTAAAGATGAAGCCATAAACAAGAGTTTGGTGAAGGCATTTGCGTAAGTGAGAACGTCGGGAAGCATGCATACTGGCTGTTTATCGTGTGTGTGTGTGTGTGTGTGTGTGTGTGTGAGAGAGAGAGAGAGAGAGAGAGAGAGTTTAAGAGGGGAGGGGAGCGAGAGATTCATGTTCTTTACTCTCTTGGTGTAGGAATCTTTGTGGTGTTTTTCTTGATGCATAGTGGAATCAGTACACAGGCAGTCAGTTTCTGGTACAAACAGTAAGCTTGTCTGCTTCTCTCTCTCTCTCTCTCTCTCTCTCTCTCTCTTGAAATACACGTTGGCTATATTCAGGCCATAAATTTGGGATACCGCTTAATGTGTTTTTCCTTCGTGTAATTTTTGCTTACGTCGTAATACGTTAGGTACGTGAGAAAAACCTATTCTGAACTTCATGCCATTGTTGTCGGCTTTCTTGTTTTGAGGGAAACTTTTAATATTCATTATCGTTATATCCAGACTGCCGAACCTACAATGCCTATTTTCTCAACCTCACTCTGTCCCCGCCCACCATCGCCACCCCCACCCGTTCCCCCACCTGTCTAACCACACAACAATTTTTCTGTTTCCCTCAACACGGAATGTCCGAGAGAAAATTGTTGATATAACCATCGTAACACACAGACTGGCACACCTACATTTCCATTTACACACACCGTCATACTCCTCCCCGCTCCACTTCCTTGTCTGTCCCTACCGCCCACCCACCCCCATTCACTTCACAATCTATTCTTTGTTTCTCCTCGTCTTCCACACACACACACACACACACACACACACACACACACACACACACACACACACACACACACACACACACACACACACACACACACACACACACACACACACACACACACACACACACACACACACACACTGTCGGCGAACTTTAAGAAAAATTGGATCTCATCCTGTATGTCAGGTATCTTACAACCCTCATCTTCGTACCTATTCTTCCCTGCCCCACAAACTAACACCATCTTTGCCCATCCCACCAAACCCACCCAATCCTTTCCGCCCACACAGCCCATTATTTTTTTACCTCCTCACCTTTGACTTTTCCTCACCGCTGAATCGGTAGAGAGGCGGCCTGCAGTCCTAATGGACCCAGGATCGAATCCCGGCAGGGGCAGGGAACAGTTTAAGGATTTGAATTTCCTAAAAAGCAGACTTTCCTGATCTCCCAGGTGACCCGCCGACATGTCGTAAAAATACCCCCGCTAATACCAATACACCAGTCCTATATGAGACAGCCCTAGCATGTATTCAATATGGATAGTGGATGTTAGAGCCGAAGTGGTGACATGTGGAGGTGTAGGAGGACTACTGGGCCTTGGGATAGGCCACTGCCCCCGAGAAATAGGCCCTGAAGCCTTTGCCCAGAGTCGGACACGTAAAAAAAAAAAAAATCACCCTCCGTAGCAAACCCCGCCACTCATCACCATCACGGCCCATCCCATTAGCCTTCTCCACCCCCACACCCACTACCCTAACCCCTTCCATCCCACATTTTCTCCTCTGTGGTAAATATTAATTAAATGACTGCCTCGACTGCCAGGCGACCTACAGCGCGCATATTCACAAGGTATACTCATTCCATCGTGACCTCCTTGTGTCGCCACCACCACCACCACTATCACCACCATCATATCCCATCCCTCCATTACCTTTCCACCCAATCCCACCCATTGTCACCCACTCCCACCCATTTCTTGCAGCCCTACCCACGATTTTCACCTTACCGGCCTGGAGCACCACCCACCTCCACGACACACACTTCCCCTGGCATGACCCACTTCCCCTGGCATGACCTACTTCCCCTGGCATGACCCACTTCCCCTCACCAACCCAGGCCATCCAGCCCACACCCATCCACACACCCAACACATTATCCTGTCCCCACCCAGTCCTGGATAACCTGTAATGCCATGTCGCAAAAACCATCACACTAATTTTGGCACACACATTGGTAGGCATGAACTGAATCTATTTTTATTGTAAGTTGATATGATAGACTTGAAGTTGCCTAAAGTGGCTGAAAATAGACGTCAGTTGATTTAGTTCGGTCCAAACATTACCGAAATGAAGTAGAAGTAGAATGGGTAGAATAATGCCGGCTGATGGTAGTGTAACTGACGGTTAGGTCGGCAAGACGCAGGTACGCGGTCGACCAACACGCTTCTTCATTAAATACTTAACATTTACGGTACTTGACATGGAATAGATAAAAGATTTCTTATTTTAGGTTTTATAATGTTATCGCGTATCACGGTTTTTATCACTGATAGAGAGGACGTGATGGCTGATAGTCGCGTAATTTTCGTGTTTAATTTGGACTGAAACAGTGTGAGATTATTATTATTATTATTATTATTATTATTAATTTGTATGACTGCGTGCGTGAGTGCTTGTGTGTGTGTGTGTGTGTGTGTGTGTGTGTGTGTGTGTGTGTGTGTGTGTGTGTGTGTGCTTCACCTACACGTCTCATCCCTTTCCTCTCGTACAAAAACATAAAATCCAGCCTTGATATATGTTTGTTTTTACCGAGCCAGACAACTAGATAACGGTGACCAGCAGTTGACATGAACATACAACACAGCTTTGGTTACCCGTGCATACACTCGCCACCATAAACACTGACAGTCTCATGAAAGCTTTCCTGTATGCAAAGTGTACGAAATAATTGGCCTTTCATATGCATAACTTTCATGCATTTCACAGTCCATGCCGAGTAACTAGCAATTCAGTCAGCCAGGGTATAGAGCAAACATGATTTTTCCATCTGGTGTCATGATATTTCGGTGTGGACAGAGCTGGTGGCGTGGTGTGGTGTCATTTAGTGATGGTGTGGTGGTATGCTGTGCTGTGCTGTGGTGTCATTTTGTCATGGTGTGATGGTGTGTAGAGGAGTTTGGAAGGGTGTGTGAAAGGAGGAAATTGAGAGTAAATGAGAATAAGAGTAAAGTGATGAAGTGTACGAGGTTGATACATGGTAGGGGGATGAATAAAGTTTTGAATGGTGAGTTGTTTGAGGAGGTAGATTGTTTTAAATATCTAGGGTCACATGTTGCTGTGGATGAAAGAATAGATGCAGAAGTGAAGTTTAGAATAAATGAAGTAGGAAAGGTGCTGGGAGGAATAAAAAAAGTGTTTAAATGTCGTTTGCTTAGAATGGATGTAAAGAGAAGGCTGTCTGAGGGTGTTGTGGTACCGACTGCGTTATATGGGGCTGAAACATGGAATATGGGTGTAGCGGAGAGGAAAAGTTTGAATGTAATGGGGATGAGGTGTCTGAGGAGTATGTGTGGAGTGACGCGTATGGATCGGGTGCGAAATGATGAAGTGCGAAGGAGAACTGGAGTTGTTCGGGAGATGGCTGGTAGAGTTGTGCAGAGGGTGTTGCGATGGTTTGGGCATATGGAGAGAATGGATAATGAGCGATTGGTGAAAAAGATAACTAGATCTGATGTGAGAGGTGTAAGGCTGAGAGGAAGACCACGAATAGGATGGATGGACAGTGTGAAGAGAGCGCTGGATGCGAGAGGGATGTCTGTTGAGCAAGGAAGAGTGGCTGTGCGTGACAGAAATAAATGGAGAGAAATTGTGAATGAATAAGTGATGACGCAGCCCTGAGGGGGATATTCTCCCGCATTTGGTCTGATCAGCTAGTCAGGTCAGGTGCGGGTAAGAGGATGGGTCTGTTATGATGTGGCAGGGGTAAACCAGTTCTGTTGTCGGGCCCTGCTGCGGATGTCACTGATTGCATTGCGCAGTTGACTCTTGTGCGGTGTGGTGCGGTGAGGATCTGTCCGTTCTCCCCTTTGGGGCTAAGATGCGAATGAATGTGTTTGAATGGATGAGTAAATGGGGAGTGTGTCGTCCTGTCTCGGCTACCTCCCTTTCCTGGGGGGAAGCAGCCTAGGTATATAGATAGATAGATAGATAGTGATGGTATTAACGTGTGGGCAAGAAAGGTGCAGTGGTATGGTGTGTATTAACATGGTGGCCGGACTGGTGCAGTGATGTGGTGTAGTGTGTTGGTGTGATATTGTGATGGTATTAACGTGTGGGCAAGAAAGGTGCAGTGGTATGGTGTGTATTAACATGGTGGCCGGACTGATGCAGTGATGTGGTTTAGTGTGTTGATGTGATATTGTGATGGTATTAACGTGTGGGCAAGAAAGGTGCAGTGGTATGGTGTGTATTAACATGGTGGCCGGACTGATGCAGTGATGTGGTGTAGTGTGTTGTGGTTTGATGTGATATTGTGATGGTATTAACGTGTGGGCAACAAAGGTGCAGTGGTATGGTGTGTATTAACATGGTGGCCGGACTGGTGCAGTGGTGTGGTGTGGTGTGGTGTGATATTGTGATGGTATTAACGTGTGGGCAACAAAGGTGCAGTGGTATGGTGTGTATTAACATGGTGGCCGGACTGGTGCAGTGATGTGGTGTAGTGTGTTGATGTGATATTGTGATGGTATTAACGTGTGGACAACAAAGGTGCAGTGGTATGGTGTGTATTAACATGGTGGCCGGACTGGTGCAGTGATGTGGTGTGGTGTGGTGTGATATTGTGATGGTATTAACGTGTGGGCAACAAAGGTGCAGTGGTATGGTGTGTATTAACATGGTGGCCGGACTGGTGCAGTGATGTGGTGTAGTGTGGTGCCATGGCATTACCTACTGGGCCAGACTGGTATGGTGTGATGTGGTGTTGTGGTGGGGGGAGGGAGAAGTGATAGAACTTCCAGGCGTGGTGAACGCTGGGATGTGATGCAGAGAGAGAGAGACAGAGAGAGATCAAGCAGTGTCAGTTTGTTATCCTTTGTTTCGAAGGACGTTGTCATAGGATGGAGAAACAACTGATGGAAATGCAGATAGTGAAAGTTAATACGCATTGTAGTGGACAGATAACTATGGATTATATATATATATATATATATATATATATATATATATATATATATATATATATATATATATATATATGAGAAAAGACACCAGGCTCAAATTAATATACTTCAGTGAAGAAATTCAGTTTAACCTGACATCAGAGGTGCAGTTGACAGATATTCTGACACTGAAAAACAAAGCACAACTTTTGACAA
>NC_137050.1:52117170-52149670 GCF_032717465.1 Coenobita brevimanus
TTTCCCCTCCTTCCTTTACCGCATATTCACCATCTTTTCTTCCCTCTTTCTGTTTTCTGTTCTACCGCTTTCTCCCATCCTTGCTGTCTATTTTCTCTCCAGTCCAACATTTCTCTTCATTTCCCTCGCTTTTCTGTCATTACAGTCTCTTTACCCTTGTCCTTCCATTGTTCATCAATTATATCCCTTTCAGTTCTTTATATCTCATTTCCTTCATCTTTTAATCATTCCTCTGTTTTTCCCTGACCCTTCCAGTTTGCCTTTTTGTTATACTTTCCTCATTCCTCCTTTCCTTTCTGTTACCTCTCTTAAAGTCTTTCACCATAATTTCCTCCCATTCCTTATCCACCAGAATTCCCATACGTCTTTTATTCCTTTTTCATTCACTCTTTCATACCTAAATCTCTTCCCTCTTCTCATCCACATACTGGGATTTCCTCCATCTCCATGGTGATTCACTAGTTTTTCCTCTCCATTCTTCTTTTCCAGTTCCTTCTCATTTTTCCATTTTAATTCCCCGTTCGGAAAAGTTTCCCTTCTTCCTCACCATCCTTCTCCATCAACATATCGCATCAAAGACCAGCGTATTTCCAGTATAGTTACGGGCACTCAGCCTAAACCCCCATTAACCCCTGATATCAACGTAGGCATTAGCTACACTTATTACCTTTAAGCAGGTGTATATGACATGGATTAGGGTTGTTAGTGCATTTGATCTAAACCTTCCACTGGTGCTCTTTCACTCGTGGTCTGCTTGGGTGATTACTACTCTAAGCAGGTGTGTACAAGATGGCCCATAGGTAGCTCCTCCCTTGCCAGTTCTTGTGTGTTGTGGGGAAGTCGTTAGTGTTACTAATGTCTGGCCTGCATAAAAAATGATAATAATAATAATAATGTCAGTTGAGCAAGGAGGAGTGGCTGTGCGTGACAGAAATAAATGGAGAGAAATTGTGAATGAATAAGTGATGACGCAGCCCTGAGGGGATATTCTCTCGCATTTGGTCTGATCAGCTAGTCAGGTCAGGTGCGGGTAAGGGGATGGGTCTGTTATGATGTGGCAGGGGTAAACCAGTTCTGCTGTCGGGCCCTGCTGCGGATGTCACTGATTGCATTGCGCAGTTGACCCTTGTGCGGTGTGGTGCGGTGAGGATCTGTCCGTTCTACCCTTTGGGGCTAAGATGCGAATGAATGTGTTTGAATGGATGAGTAAATGGGGAGTGTGTCGTCCTGTCTCGGTTACCTCCCTTTCCTTGGGGGAAGCAGCCTAGGTATATAGATAATAATAATAATAATAATAATAGCAATAATAGTAGTCGTAGTCGTAGTAGTAGTAGTAGTAATAATAATAATAATAATAATAATAATAATAATAAATAATAATAATAATAATAATATTATTATTATTATTATTGTTACATTAATTGTAAGTAAAGATATACAGTCACTGGTTGCATCATCTTTACAAGCCTGGATAACCCACTCCCCCACCCACATCAGCAGACTGAGCTGTTCCCACAACATAAATCTGTCAAGGGGGTGCAATATATGGACCATTTTGTATGTATTGGATGCCAGGAATTTCGGTCATAAGTATATATGTATTGGCTTTGAACGTCAGGTGGTGTGTTGGTCTGTTATTAACCTTGAGTCTGGATAGTGACTTCCAACATCCCATAATATTTTCTTAAAATTTCATGGTGGTAGGTCCCCCCAAGCCCCCGAAGTGTAAAGGGTGACGTCGGGTGGCAGGCAGGGGAAATATATTGTTGATGTTGATGCTAGACATTAAATACAAGTCTTGGATAAGAATGTCGATAATAAGTCGTATTCTCATTGGCGTAAGAGACTTTGTAACATTTTTGGATGCTGACAAGCTTCAGAACATCGGTCTCGCACTGACTGATTATGAAAGTATGTGACCGAGTTGTAGTGTACTAGTATTCTCAACTAGTTTTGATCCAATTATGATCAAACTTGGTGAAAGGGTTGAGGATCAGTCAAGAGGCTGACATAATGTATACCAAAACAAAAGGTTAAGATCAGTGTCACATGGCAGTGACAACTTTTAGTTTTGATCAGATTTAGCCCAAACTTGGTGGAAGGGTTTAAGGTAAGGCATTATCGTAAAGAATCGGTTTTGGGAACAGTCACTCAAAGGTCAAGGTCACAGGTTAATGTCAAATTTCAACCCGTATGTGTCCTGGTGTGTGAATAAAACACCTAAAAAGTTGTGAACCTGATTTAGACTAAGCTTGGTGTAAGCATTGAGGGTCAGGCATGGAGTTCATCTATTGTTATTAAGAAATAGTTGGAGGTCAAGGTCACATGACAGTGTCAACTAGAAAGTTTTTATCCAACTGAGATCAAAGCTTGTGGAAATGTTCAGGGTACTGCAAGGATGAAGGGATTCGATTTGGAGGACGATATTGACATATGTCTAAGTCCCACGGTAAGGTCAGTGTTCGATTTCGCGCGTGTGTGTTGCAGTGTACATTGGTTAGTAGATGTTTGTCAGCATATATTGTGCATAAGCTGCTATTATTTAATGTTTTGCTTATTACATGTCCATGTTCCATTGTATGCTACCGACAGTGTACAGTATGGACTACATCTGCTCAACTACAATACAAGAGGATATGAAGGTGCTCCGAGTAATATAAATCCGAAAGAATTTTTAAAAAATATGCTTAAGCCAAGGAGATTACGGCGCAGTGTGTAGATTTAAGGGAAAGTCACTCATAATTTCTGTCCGTATTTATCTATCTGTCCATCTATCCATTTAGATGTCTACCTACCATTTTGTCAGTTGCCTGACGCCGCAGCCTGTAAGGTCTGGCCTCGGACAAAAGAACCTCCTGGTGTGTCCGCCCCTACTCAGTCACGACTCCTCTTCCCACGACCCACCACCCTTCCTGACACACACATTTCTATGCTTTTATTCACCAATCCCAAAATCTACCCTTCCTTTGTCCGCTCCACACACCTTTCCTCACCCCGCCCTAATTCATTCTCCATTACTTCCGTCCATACTTTCTTTTCTATTTCCCCTCACCTCTTTCCCCCTCACCTCTTTCCCCCCTCACCTCTTTCCCCCCTCACCTCTTTCCCCCTCACCTCTTTCCCCCTCACCTCTTTCCCCCTCACCTCTTCCCCCTCACCTCTTTCCCCCTCACCTCTTCCCCCCCCCTCACCTCTACATGTTCCCACCTCCACATCTCACCTTTCCACCTTCTCCACTTAATTCACCTCTCAACGTTTTCCACCTCTCCACCTTCCCCTCACGTCTCCACCTTCCCCACCTCTCAACCTGCCGCTCTCCCTCATCTCTTCATCTTCTCCATCACTCAACCTCTCCGTCCTCCCACTTCTCCATCTGCCCATCCACCCTCTCTCCACCCCCCAATGCACACACCTCCCCCACCTCTTCATCCCCCACCATTGTGCCAAGAGTTTCTCATTTCAACTTTTGTTAGTAAGCAACTCCTCTATAAATAATGTGTAAAATCCGTCCAGAAATTTTTGACACACACACACACACACACACACACACACACACACACACACACACACACACACACACACACAATTGAAAAAGTAATATTAAAAGGGAAAGTTTCAAGCAGTTCATTCCGTTGGGGTTTATAAAATGTTAAGACATTTATATTTTAGTTCTTGTATAAAAGGAATATCTCTCGTGTAAGGTACTCATGTTCCTTTGTTGCCTTTCTTTTTCCCTTAACACACTCTCTCTCTCTCTCTCTCTCTCTCTCTCTCTCTCTCTCTCTCTCTCTCTCTCTCTCACTTGGTGCACTGAAACAAAGTTCAGTAATATATATACGGATGATGTATATGGCGAGTGTAATATAACGTGGAACGCTGGATATGCCGATGTTCAACGCGTTACTGTGATGCTTATAATTTGGCAGGAAATTGCAGTGTTTTGTATTAGTTTTAGTATGTATATGCTTTTTGGTCTAATCGGTGTTGATATTTCTCTACATATTTACTACCAATACGCCGTACGACTTCAGTGGCCGACCCAGTCACGAAGTTTGATAATGATACAACAACTATACTTTCTCCATCAAAAACCTACTCCATAGCTGTGGTTTATGGTAAGTGGGGGCGGTTATCGTCTGCTCACTTGATGTACAGTAGTCCAGCCTTAAGACGACTCTACACCAAGTCATGCCAGATGGTTTCGTGCTGGTACCATTAACTACGCTAGGTGGTAACCATGTAACATAATGACACCTGGTGGTCTAGTGGGATAGGGCGCTCGAAGCGGATGGGCCCTCTAAGCGATTGCATTCGAGGGAGGGTTGTGGTTTATTGAATATAAAATGCCACTCATGGGCGAATGACTGTGGTGACCCTTGCCTTGATGTTGGGACATTAATTGACGGGATTAAGTGGCTTTGCCTAGAGCCTCTATGCTTTCACTGGGAAAAATGGAGGATGAATGAACCAAAACACTTCCTCAAAATATAAATAAATAAATCAAATAAATAAAAAGATGTCGATGCATACTGTACTCCTTAAAGTTCAAGTATGATGTGCTTCATTATATATAACCTGTATATTAATATTACTTTAGTCTTACGGTGTGCGAAAGTCTCTCTCTCTCTCTCTCTCTCTCTCTCTCTCTCTCTCTCTCTCTCTCATACTTAGCCATATTTAATCATCTCACCCTTTCCTTGTTGTTCCCCTCTCAAGTTCAGAGTCTTCTACTGTTTTTTTACCTCCTCTGTTTCTTCCGCTCTTATCACTTATTCACTCTTTCCATCTACCCTTTACACTCTAGTATCACTCTCCGGTTCCCTCACTTCTCGTGTTTGACTCTGTTCTGTTGTCTCTTGTCTCCAGTAATCAGTATTGTTCTCTGTCTTCCTTTCTCTTTTCACTTTTTGCCTCTACTGCATCGGTCCTCTTTTCTATCCTTTTGTCTCACACGTTGGTTTGATCTTATTAGAATTAGTCTTTTTTTCTCCCCAACAGATAACCTCGTCATGGGCCAACACACTTCCTGTTATTGTATCTGTACTTTCTATGTACGTCTGTATATTTCTCGATATCCTTGCCCTCTTATCCCTGTTCATTTCCCTCTCACTCTACGTCTCCTGATTTTTTTTTCCCTTGTATTTTACACACTTGGCTCGTACTTTCTCTCCTCTCTGTTCTGCTTCTGTATTTATTCTGTCAGTATTCCTGGACACAAGTGACGGCAGGTGGCAGCTCAGCTTACGTGTATTTACTGTAATTTGTAATAATTGGTGAATGAAAGTGAGCGTTTGTGACTTGATCATTGGTTGGTTAATTGGTTACTGGTTCAGGCTAAATAGTTTTGCAACATGGCTTTGAAATATAGCCTGTGTGTCTGTAATGTGATGCGTGATGTTGTGGCGTTTATGTATTATATTGGAAATGTATTAAGGTAAATGAAATCCAAAACTGGTGAGTGAAAAGTGATGGATATGTTGATCATAACATCCATCATAATTTGCTATGAATGGGTTGCCAGTAAAGTTGTACCGTAGGAATAAATGCAGTGTTATTTATGCAATGGAACCGACAGTATAGTGGAAATATATGGATAAATACACAGTGCATACCGCCATCTGAAATATTTGTGTGAGATGTCATTCCGCTTGATGTTTATTGTGCAGATTATAATGGAAGTTACAAAATGGTGAAGTATTATATCAGTTGGTCCCTTTATTGAATGGGTTCATCAAGGCCTGGTTCAGCCTTACTACATTACTCGTATTGTACCGGCGTAACAGATGAGTCGTGATGGATAAGGTAAGACGGGTGTAAGATTATGAGATGACAAAAGTGGTTCCTGGAGTGGCAGTGGATGTGCAGACCAAATACTTAACAGCAAGGCAAATAGGAGAAAATGCATATGAAAAGGGCTATATATTATCTGAAAAAAGCGTCTGATATTGTAGAGGGAAGATTGTGGAAGGTATTATGCATGTATGGTGTGGAAGGTAAGCTGATAAGTATTATAAAGAGGTATTATGATGGCAGCTGTGTGTATGCAAAAGTATAGTAGATGGATATTTCCGTGAGTTGCTTCATATCAGTAATGGAGTGATACACGGGTGTCTGATTGCACAAGCGTTGTTAAATATCAATTGGTGGTGTAACGTAAGAAGTAAAAGCAAATGTTGGGTAAAGGGTACGGCACTGAAGCTGTAATGCATGGAGCGAGGTGGAATATTTCGTATTTGGTGTATGCGGATGATGCTGTGCTGATTGTTAATTGTAAAGGGATATCTCTGTAGACTGGTTCAGAGTTTTGTTAATATGTATGAGAGACAAATTCTGATAGTGAATATAGATTGAGTAAAGTTGCTACATGGGGAGAGGCTTGATTTGGCGGAAGAGTTCATGTAATCTATACACAATGATAGATTATAGGTATTCGTTAAAGAAAGATGGGAATACTGTCAGCGGAAGTAAATTTGCTGATGTTATGAAGCCCTTGATGTAAAATAGAGTTTTGAGTGTGCAGGCTGTATCAGGACAGCAACAGGATATGTCAGCGACTTCTGTGTATGATTGTGATGTCATGGAATGGCAGGAGTAGCAGTCTCAAGGGTTAGATCAAAAGAGTTGGAACTGAGTGTGGTGTGTGTATGATGGATATGTTAGGAAATAACAAGCTCGTGAAACAGGGAAATCTGTTGATCTGTGGGTAGAGGGAATTGTGCTGTGATGGTATGATGTGCGGAATGCCAAGAAAAACGTCGATGGGGTTGGTAAGTGGTTGTGTGTATATGCAAGGTATGAACGTTGAGAAAGGAAAGAAGTTGACGAATGATCGCAGTGTTTAGGTAGAGTATGTTTGAAGATGCACATGACAATGACTGCACTTATATGTTAACTTGGCAATCGAGAAATTCTTTTCCCAGCAGACACTATAGATCCATTTCATTACAGTCTGTATAACGTTAAACCTGTGTTGTGAGGCCGACAGTGCTGCAGGCTTGAATGATAACGTGAATGGATGTGGGTCTTTTATCTGGCCACACTGTGGCTAATTTACATACCTCTGTGCTTTTATGATCTTGTTGGTGGATTCCTTTCGCCTCATGCATTACACTAAAACAGGGGTGGAATTTTATGTCAATCTATCTGTCTGTCAGTACCTCTATATATCTTTCTGTCTGTCTGTCTCCACCTCTCTAATATATGTTGTGTGTGTGGCCGCGCCTATGCCAGTATGTGGCCGTGTGCACGTACAGTACACGCGCTTGATGACCTCCAGCGCGGTATAATATTTAATGGATGGAGTCAGGCGTAACCCAACTCCAGTATAATAAAGCCAGTATATTATAACTTGTTGCCCGGAGCAGACAGGTGAAATGCTAGCATGCGTATAGATGCCTTTATTATAGCTTGGAATACTTAATTCTGATATATGTATTTGATTGTATTGGTCACATTTAATGGAGGAATTTCACACACACACACACACACACACACACACACACACACACAACTTTTGTCTTATTACGGGGATGAACGATATCAGAATTCCACGTTCTCTATATATTCAAGAAGACTAAGGAAAGGATATTGTGTGTGTGTGTGTGTGTGTGTGTGTGTGTGTGTGTGTTAAATCACCGCCCTTGCATCCTCATTCAGTAATTTCCCACCAGCTCCATAATTTCCCAGCACCAGTATTTCCTGTCTGTTTGCCTCAACGTATGTTTACTCAGAGTCAGGAAGGCAGCATACAGCTTCCCCCTTTCCATCTCTGCTTATTACAACAGAGAGATCTGGTCTAAACCCCTGTTCCATAAACACCCTTGTTTGTTTCCTGCTGTTCCCCTTGTTCTCTCACTCCTACGCTTTCATAATTATCCTGCAATATTCCTTTCCCGTGGCGCAAAGACAAACACTGTTATGACTGACACACAATCTACTTTCCCCATCCCGAGTCTGGGACAGGGGTTCATCTAATATATCACGTCATCTTCTCGCTTCTATCTACTCACTAATCATTCTTATCTGAGAGAGGATTGGTGTGATTCTTGCCCGTAGATGATTCTCGCTGATATGATGTGTCGGGGAGGAAAATGACATAGGGCCGTAGTCATAAATTGTGGGCAGGCGTTCACCTTGCACTATCCGTATCATTCGGCAGTCTTAACGCACGAAAGGGAGAGCGTTCCCCGGCGAACGGGATAGGATTACCACAGCAATGTACTGGAATCCACGGGGGAGTCTCATAGCACCCCTTCGCATGCCCCTTCGTCACAATATAGTAGCCTTATGCAAAGAAAACTATGTAGAATTTGTAGGACCATACGGTGTGTGTGATAAGTTTAATTTCATGATAAAAACATCGTGTAAACAAATAAAATAATAATAATAAGCATTTAATATTTTTATCGTTTTAAAAGACTTCTCCGCTTCTCCGGAGATGGTTAATTTAGAACGAGACGAACACAAAGGTGAAATGTAAATGTAGGCAACATGCGGACGTAGGTGTACACCGTGGGTGGATGTAGTGCAACATGCGGACGTAGGTGTACACCGTGGGTGGATGTAGTGCAACATGCGGACGTAGGTGTACACCATGGGTGGATGTAGTGCAACATGCGGACGTAGGTGTACACCGTGGGTGGATGTAGTGCAACATGCGGACGTAGGTGTACACCGTGGGTGGATGTAAAGTCTATTTGATTGACCTGTGCACTTGAGACGTATGGGGCAAGTAGGGTTTGTTTCGCGGCTGCTGATTGGCCGCCGATGATGTCAGTGAAGTAAATGCAGGCATGTATTGTATTGCAACATGCGGACGTGGGTGTACACCGTGGGTGGATATTATAGTGCAACATGCGGACGTACGTGTACACCGTGGGTGGATATTATAGTGCAACATGCGGACGTACGTGTACACCGTGGGTGGATATTATAATGCAACATGCGGACGTGGTTGTACACCGTGAGTGGCTGTAGTGCAACATGCGGACGTAGCTGTACACCGTGGGTGGATATTATAGTGCAACATGCGGACGTGGGTGTCCACCGTGGGTGGATATTATAGTGCAACATGCGGACGTAGGTGTATATCGTGGGTGGATAATATAGTGCAACATGCGGACGTAGGTGTACACCGTGGGTGGAAGCAGTGCAACGTGCGGACGTGGGTGTACACCGTGGGTGGATAATTTATTTCAAACGTCACTCAGTTTTATAAAACTTTATAATCAACTTGAATTTCTTAAATAACAGTAAACCTTTAAAGCTAATTTTAACCACTTTAGTTTCGGAAATTATTCCATATTTAAACTGGCTGCTTATATTGCAGGCATTTTAAAAATGTAAATAACGTATGTGTTAAAATACGAAGAGCTGTAGGTTTACATCATCGGCGGCCAATCAGCAGCCGCGTATCAAACACACCCCAACTGCTCCATACATCTCAGCTGCACAGGTCAGTCAAATAGGGTATAGTCTATTTGACTGACCTGTGCAGCTGAGCTGTATGGGGCGAGTAGGGTGTGTCTGATACGCGGCTGCTGATTGGCCGCCGATGATAGGATTCTACAGCTCTTCTTATTTTAACACATTTATATTTTAAAATTGCCTGCAATATAAGCAGTCTATTTAAATATGGAATAATTTCCGAAGCTAAAGAGGTCAAAATTAGCTTTAAATTAAAAGTTTATTGTTATCAAAGAAAATAAAAGTTGAGTATAAAGTTTTAAAAAACGATAAGTGACGTTTAAAGTAAATTAACCACCTACGGTGTACACCCACGTCTGCATGTTGCACTGCCTCCATCTACGGTGTACACCCGCGTCCGCATGTTGCACTGCATCCATCCACGGTGTACACCCGCGTCCGCATGTTGCACTGCATTCACCCACGGTGTACACCCACGTCCGCATGTTGCATTGCATTCACCCACGGTGTACACCCACGTCCGCATGTTGCATTGCATCCACCCACGGTGTACACCCACGTCCGCATGTTGCATTGCATCCACCCACGGTGTACACCCACGTCCGCATGTTGCACTGCAACCATCCACGGTGTACACCCACGTCCACATGTTGCACTGCATCCATCCACGGTGTACTCCCACGTCCGGATGTTGCACTGCATCCACCCACGGTGTACATCCACGTCCGCATGTTGCCCTGTAAAATCTGCCCATGGTGTTCACTTACGTCCGCATGTTGCACTACAATACATGCCTGCATTTACTTCAATGACATCACCGACCGCCAATCAGCAGCCGCGTATCAAACACACCCTACTCGCCCCATGCATCTCAGCGGCACAGGTCCATCAAACAGACTAAAGTCTTTAATGATAAAAGAGGTAAGAACTGCTAACAGTACGAGATTACACTGTATGTGAGTTTGAGAAACTGTCATACATGTTTTTTTTTAAATTGGATTTTAAATTTTCAAGTTAATCAGGGCGACCAACTGTTTGCGGCGCCTACCCACGCGCAGGGGTGCACTCTCACGCTTTCAAGATTACCACTTAAGTTGAAGGTGTGAGCTGCCACTTCCAGCGGGGTGCGGGAAGGGTAACCCTTGCCCTCAGTTTCAAGACTACGGGCGATAAAGTCTTTCATTGTAAAGTAGAGGCAGGTATACTTTTGTACCGGAGTATACAATGGAATTTGAGAATATTCTCAGTCTTGTAGTATTTTATCTTTCTCTCAGGACAGTCTGCAGATATTTGAGTCCCATTCAGCCACTGTCTCTCCCTTATATTTCATTTCCATTCAGCCACTGTCTCTCCCTTATATTTCAGGTCCATTCAGCCACTGTCTTCCATATATTTCAGTTCCATTCAGCCACTGTCTCTCACTTATATTTCAGGTCCATTCAGCCATTGTCGCTTATATTTCAGTACCATTCAGCCACTCCCTCTAACTTATATTTCAGGTCCATTCACCCACTCTCTCTCACTCATATTTCAGGTTCATTCAGCCACTGTCTCTCACTTATATTTCAGGGCCATTCAGCCACTGTCTCGCCCTTATATTTCAGGTCCATTCAGCCACTGTCGCTTATATTTCAGTATCATTCAGCCAATGTCTCTCACTTATATTTCGGTTCCATTCAGCCACTCTCACTCCTTTATATTTCATTTCCACTCATCCAGTGTTTCCTTCTTATATTTCAGTTCCATTCACTGTCTCTCCCTTATATTTCAGGTCCATTCCGCCACTGTCCCTTATATTTCAGGTCTTTTCAGCCAGTCTCCTTTACATTTCAGCAGCCCCTGATATGTGTTCTCCCTTTCACCACACACTTGACCCCTGATGCTTTCTCACATTTTAACCTTCTTTTCACAGTTCTGTCCTACTGATCACCCTTCTAGCCCTTCCTCTTCTCCAGTCATGCCACATCCAGTTATACCTGTACTGACTTTCATCTCTTCATTTCAGTACTGATAAAATCCTCTGTTTATCTTTTCACAGTTTTCTCTTCACTTTCATTCTGCCTTTCAATGCCCATCTCATCAAATCTTTTACGTATTCCAAAGCAGCTTCTGCACTCTCCAGAGTACACTCAAAACTTCCTCCAAACGATTCATCCACTCTTGTTTTTACTCTATCTCATCATTAATATATAATCAGATGTCGCCTGACTATATAATACGAAAAAATATCTTCACATAAAAATGACCTCGATGAAACAAGTCTTTTTTACTCTTTGTCCTGTATAACTTCACACAACAAACAGGTGTGAGTAATAACTGATTTGCCGTACAGTATGTCCACAGGTGTGTCCAAGGAATATTGAACATAATACATTTCCCCTGGTTGTCTCCCGTCTGTTCCGTCTCCACCTGCATTTCCCTCCACGTTCCGCTTTCTCTCCATTTCTCCCTTTCCCTCCTCTCCCCCTCCAGTTGTTCTTTCTCTTCTTTATTGGCAATATCTTCTTAATGTCATATTCAAGAGCTGTTTCAAATGCCCTTCCACGTCTATTACTTACCTCCCTGCCGTCCACCAATATAAAAGATTTCTCCCGCACACCATCACTTGTATTTTTCAGTCTCTCTCTCTCTCTCTCTCTCTCTAAGGTTTCTCACCATCAATCGTATTTTTCAATTTTCTCTCTCTCTCTCTCTCTCTCTCTCTCTCTCTTCAGAATTTGTGTATATATATTTCTTTTTCCTCACATCCCCTGGGGTTGCAAAAGTAATTTCTTTTGTTTTTTCTGAGTCAGCTCACTTTTGTTGGTCTTTTTATGTTTTCATTGTTTTACGACCATATGTTTTATTAATTTTTGTCTTCATTTTTTTTTTTCCGTCGCAGTGTATCGCTTCATCCTTTATTGCCCCATCTGGTGTGTTGGGGCCAAGGTTTAGACTGCTCATTCCAGTAACTAAATGCAAAAGTGACCAGTTGCCTTTCCCTGAGTGGCATTAGGTGACCAGTAAATCCAAACCATTCCAAAGCTTTAATCCCCGTACGGCTAAATCCAATTGGAGCGTCGTAATCCACTAAAACCAGGCGTTCATTTGTTAGATAATTATGGGATTACCACTCGGCATACTAGTCATTAGTGGTTGATGGTGCCGACCATCATCCACTCACTTGATGTAGTGCTGCCTACCTCTTCCTTAGCCTTTATCATTCTTTTTCTGTGCCCTGCCCTCCTCTCTTCCTATTTCTCCTATCTTTCCTGTCATATCTTATTGCTTTTCTTTTCTTTATAGGCGGCTTTACGTTGACAAGCCAAGAAACCATTTACAACGCTGGGCGGTAACCATATAACCAAACTATACGTGCTTCCTACGTGTTAGCAAGTGGGTTGGTGGAGGGTTAGTGCCCCTCCCCGTAAAACAACTAACTCGGGGACAAGAGGCCACCCTTTACTGGATTTTGGCATCTGGCAATAGACAGATAGAGATGTTAGTCATTCATTTGTGTGGTAGTGATGGATCCGTCTTGGGCACATCGCTGTGTATCTATTGGTGCTTTAGTGATGGGTCTTTCTCTTCCCCTCTCTCTCGCCCTCAATCTTCTTTTAATTCTTCATTCCTCCTCACCCTTTCTTCCCACTTTCCATCTCTCCATTACCAGACTTCACTTCCCTCCATTCCTGCATTTATACCGAACACTCAAATCATCTTTCTTGCCCCTCCTACTCATTGTCCATTCCTTCTGTTTTTCTTTCGCCTTCCCTCACTTTTTCCTCCCACAGTTCTTTTCCACCTACTCTAAGACTGCCTTTCTTTCCGTGTTCATTTTCGCATTTCTTACCTCCTTCTCATCTCTTCCTTGTTTTTCTCTCGTCTCCTCTTCTCTCCCTCCCTCTGTTGGTCCTTTCCATCTTTCGTGCTTTCCCTCACACCACCCTTTCCAATATTCCGTTCCTCCTGTTTTCCGAAACTATATGCTTTCTCTCACCTGTTCCTTCACATTATTCCTGCCCTTCGTCCTTCCCATTCGCTCTCCCGCTTTTCTCTTCACATATCCTTACCTCTTCTCTTCCCCTTCATCTCGTCTGTTCCACCACCCTAGGACCCTCAAGTCATCCCTTCCACCCTCTTTTCCAGTTTTATTTTGCCTCATCCATAATCGTCCCTTGTCCAGTGGAAAGGTTACTAGCCTACAAGACCATAATCCTGTATGTTTTATTTGGTCTGCTGTAGTTCCGGGAGTTCTTTCCGTGAACCTTTAAATATGTTTGTGAAAAAACTTAGGACCCATTGGACCGCATTCTTGTTGGTGGAAAAAAGAAATTAGTAGGACCTCTTCCTTAACAATTTATTGTATACTTTACACTTCAATATTCTCTTGTCGTTATTATATGGTTTTTATATCGGCAAAGACAACATGAATAACATACAGAACAACAACAGGTCGTGAATAGGTAAACGAGTAAAGAAATCCTAGAGAGCCTCGTTAGTTGGTGGCAATACTCGTCATTGCACGTGTTGATGTGTGCGAGGGAGGGTGGAGGCTATGTGTACGAGGGAGGGTGGAGGCGGTGGGGGAGATGTATAATGCATATTCGTCTTCATCCCTTCATTTCGTTGACGTATCTGTTCATGTCATCTACCAGTCTCTTTACTGAGCTTAGAAGAATCTGTACTTATAAGGTTCAGCTTTAGTCTTCATTAATCCTTCACTGCGAGAGATTTGTCCCACCTTGAACAAAATCGCTTGGCGGCAGCAACATTAAAGAACCAAACACAAAGTAAATGTGACATGCGGGGGCTGAAGGGGTTTATGTGCCACATCTCAAAATATTTTAAGTGTTCTGGGTAAGTTGATAAAAAAGTCTGTTCGTTACACAGCTTCATCGCGTAAGCAAATTATACAGCCAATCTAACTTTCAATAATAAAGTTATGTCGGTGCTCAGAGTTTGGAGACTGTGGCTTAAAATATGGAGAGAGAGAGAGAGAGAGAGAGAGAGGAGAGGAGAGGCAGTGACAGAGGGTGATATAGTGAATATGACTAACTGGCTTAACTGACTGAATGATTGACTTACTTGAGCCACGCTATTCCGACTGAGAGCGTGTCAACAGAGGCACCTGAAAGACCAATACAGACGGTGCTGTGCTGATGATTACAGTTCCTGACAGTGGTGGTGGTGGTGGCGGTGGTGGTGGTGGTGGTGGCGACATGTGTGTATGTGAGAGTACGTTTGACGTGTTTGTATTGTACTGGCAAGGGTAGTGTTGGAATGCTGTGTGTGTGTGTGTGTGTGTGTTTTAATTATTGTTGTTGTAACCCCAGGCTTATTTGGTTGTGACCACGATTGACTGCAGGCTAAAGTTCTCTCTCTTCTGTAGTCCACCATCATCAGTTCGGTGGACAGGGAGGGAGTTGAAGTATGTCACACACAACAGTTTATACATAAGACATAAACTGTTATGTGTGACCCATCAGATGAATCATGCCGTTGAGAATGATTATAATGGCGCTGAACACCGGAATAGAACACTGACTTTGAGTACTAGATTGATGATAGAGATTTGTTGCGTTGTTGCATGATACAAGATGTTACAGCGACATGACCAGACGTGATTCCTACATAAGAGAAAATCACATAGCCCGTCAACCCGGAAGTAGATAAAGATAATAGTATACAGTATGACAGGACGGAAAACATGCCTCTTCCTCGTCCCCCCCCCTCCCCTCTCTCTCTCTCTCTCTCTCTCTCTCTCTCTCTCTCTCTCACACACACACACACACACACACACACACACACACACACACACACACACACACACACACACACACACACACACACACAGCTGCAACAAAACACAGCACACAAAACACAACACGCAACAAAAACACACACACACACACACACACACACACACACACACACACACACACACACACACACACACACACACACACACACACACACACACACACACACACACACACACACACAACAAATCACAACACTACAGCACACTTCCACCCCGTCCCTAAACCATGATATGTGGGGCAGTTTATCCAAGGAGGCGCGACACTTACACTGCAGCAGTGCCACTATGTCAACACACTAAGCTACACCAGCACAACACTTGCACTGCACCAGTGCCACTATGTCAACACACTAAGCTACACCACCACAACACTTGCACTGCACCAGTGCCACTATGTCAACACACTAAGCTACACCACCACAACACTTGCACTGCACCAGTGCCACCATGTCAACACTAAGCTACACCACCACAACACTTGCACTGCACCAGTGCCACTATGTCAACACACTAAGCTACACCACCACAACACTTGCACTGCACCAGTGCCACTGTGTCAACACTAAGCTACACCACCACAACACTTGCACTGCACCAGTGCCAGCATACTGGTGCATCAACATGCTAATATCACCATCACATCACTGGACTTTCTACATGCTCTTGGTGTGTTTTTAGCTGGTGTGGAATGTTAAGATCTCTGTTTTTTTCGCCTGTTATATTTTCGCCATTTTCATCAATATTGTTATCATCGTCTTTATCTTCATTTATATACCGGGTACTTTATTACTGTTGTTTTCATCGCAAATTTTAAGACTGTCTTAATTATTTCTTTAAGTTGTACAATACGGTAGTTGTAATGCAACAGTATATTATTATTATTATTATTATTTATTATTATTGTGGTCGATGGGGGCGCTTACCATCCACTCACTTGATGTAGTGCTGTTCTCAGGTGTCTGCCCTTTCCTCTCCTCCATCCTTCTTTCCTTCCATCCTCTTTTGTCTTTCCTTCATTCTTTTCTCGTCCTTCTGCCAACGGGTGACTTTACACTCCCTCTTTTGTCTTGTCTTTCTTTCCTTCATTCTTTCCTCTTCCTTCTGCCTGTGGGTGACTCTATACTGAGTGACAAGCCAATTGGTTTCCTGTACACCAGGAAACCATTCACTACGCTGGGTGGTAACCTTATAACTAAATTTTGGCGCTTGGTGGTTTAGTGGGTAATTATTGCGCTCCAGTCGGATTGAGCCGGTGAAGGTTTATATCCAAGGATTGGTTGGGGTTTATTGCTCACGTAATGCCACTCAGGGATGAGTGAGGCTGGTCACTCTCATCTTATATGTCAGGACCAACTTGCGTAGCCCCGGGCTCCTACACTTCTCATGGGGCAATGTAGGATTGGATGATGATGATGATGATGATTATTATTATTAACAGTAATATTATTTTCATTACCGTAACTATCATCATCGTCGTCGTCACCGTCGTCGTCGTCATCAGTAGAAGAACTAGGAAAACTGCATAGTAAATATTCCCGAATATATTTTACTCTAACCGACTGGTAATGTGTTTGACGTTAACTCCTGTGCTCCACTTTTCACTTACACCTTCAGCCTTAATAAACACACATTGCTTCCCTATTTACCTGCCAACCGTCCACGCGATGAATTAGCAATTAGTGCTTGCTTTACGTATTGCTCTAAGTGCACACAATAGCAGTATTCATGTACGGTTCATTTAAATTTCATTGTTTTATCTGAGTTGGTCTCCTAAATTGGCACAGCATCGTTGGAAGTTAACATTGGTAAGAGATGTGGTGATAAAGTTGGCTATTAATTTTGTGGAGATAGATGGATTGATTGCCTGACACAAAAAAAGATAATGATAGTGATGTGGGGTACAGAAAGACCGAAAGACGTAGGATATCGAGAGAGAGAGAGAGAGAGAGAGAGAGAGAGAGAGAGAGAGAGAGAGAGACTCCAACATTCTTCTCTATCTCCTTTGTTAAGGAGGGCAACTAGAACAATAGCAAAAAACATTTTTTTTCCAGTCAGAATTATCAGTTTTTTTTTTTTCTTTTTCTTTTTCTTTTTCCAGTCTGGATGGCCGCTGGAACTGAGGCTCTTCTTTTTGCTTAACACCAATTAGTTAATTCGGATGCATCGAATTACTTCTTTTTTGGACTGGTTATGATTATTATTTCTGGCGGAAAACTGAGCTAGTGGATAAACAGTTATGTTGATAATACTAGATAAAGAATTCGTGCATATAAATTACCAGATATTACTGCAGGATACTCACTGCAAAGGATATGGACGGAAGAGAGACACGGACAGACAGAGTAACAGATAAATGGATAGATTGGTGGACTGATGGAGAGAAGGGCTAAAAGAAAGAAAGTGAGAGATAAAAGAAAAGAGACAAAGAATACAGGCAGATAGAAAAATAGCTTTTCGAGGGGCGGAAGACAAAAGAGGAAAACCCTGTCACACAGACGGAGTGTGTGTGTGTGTGTGTGTGTGTGTGTGTGTGTGTGTGTGTCTATATATATATATATATATATATATATATATATATATATATATATATATATATATATATATATTTGTTTATTTATATTGTAACACGATTTTACTGATGCTCAGAGAGCGCTCTAGCAATGGAGGTGTTCGTGAAAATGATATCCAACCCTCTCCATTTCGAAAAAGTCTCTTATATCCTCAGTCAGTCAGCCTGGCAATAGCAGCAATAACATTTTTAAAAGACGTCCTCGGGATGAAGTTGCCAAGTGATGATTATTATGATTTTCAGATGATTATAATAATGTTGATCATGATGATGGCTGAGGAGTAGAGAAGCTGAAGCAGACAGAAACACGACCCTTATTTTCTCGCGGCACAAGCCTAATGGAAGAAAAGATGACGACGACGACGATGATGTTGAGAGGTAAACGCAGACGGATGCAAAATCGTCATCTTTCATTCCACAGCCAAAATAGTGAACGGACATGGCTGTGGTGATGATAATGTCAGTGATAAAATGTTACACAGGAGAGATGAAGGCTGGGAATAAACACAGGATAGTGAAACAGTTGATGGCGATAGGGTGACAGTAATGATCATCAGTTGCTATCAAGAGAGGAAGAATGTTGAAAATGATGTTGGCGATAATGATGATGATAACAAAATGGAGCAGTCAGAGTGCAACACCAACACCCACACCCACCAATTGGCCTTAGCATCAAACATTTAATTTTGCCCTCTGACCTTGACCTTCGACTGATTATTCTCAAAATCTAATCCCTTTATTTTTACCTCATATTTAACCCTTCCACCAAGTTTGGTCCAAATATGATCCAAACTGTTCGAGTTGACCTTTCCGTGTGACCTTGACCTGTGACTTATTCCTAAGACTTTGACCTTTGATTTCGGACTCTGATTCCTTTGTCTTTGTCTTACCCTGAAGCCTTCCACAAAATTTGGTCTAAATTGGATAAAACTTGTGTAAGTTTGGCCTTGTCATATGACCTTGAACTTTGACTTCTTGTTCTAAAAATTTAAATAAGTCAACCCCTTGGCTGATCCTGAACACTGCCACCAAGTTTGATCTGAATCAGATCAAAGCTGAAATATGTTTTGTTGACAGTCATCTGAGTTGAAATTTAACCTTGTGACCTTGACCTTTGAGTAATTGTTCTCAGACTGACGTCCTTCGTTTATGCCTTATCCTTAACCCCTTCCAACAAGCTGGGTCTGTGTGAGATAAAAACTGTTAAAGATGACTTTGCTTGGTCAGTCTTTGACTTTGGTCTGTGACCTTGACCTTCGATATATTGTTCTCAAAAACATTGTGCGTCCTCATCGACTGACAGTCAGTTCTTACACCAAATTTGACTAAAGCGGATCAAAACTTACACACACACACACACACACACACACACACACACACACACACACACACACACACACACACACACACACAGAAAGAGAGAGAGAGAGAGAGAGAGAGAGGGAGGGACGGACACGCCAACCCAAACTATACCCTGCTCTTGCTTGGCAAACGTACATATATCAGTAATAATGATAATAGTAAAGCGAATCCAATAAAAACTGTCAGTTTAAGTAGAACAATGTCTGGGTAGATTTTTTTTTAATAGTTTTTCCTCTTTCAGTTAAATGAGAAGTTGGTGGAAGAGAAATTTTTGTTGTCCTCTGAACCTATAAGAATTTTATACATCACTCACTGACAGTTTTATTGATAGATATACAAGTAGATATATTATGGATGAGTAGCTAGATGGTTAGGTAGATAAATAGACAGATGAATGATAAGAACGATGAAACGATTTACAACTGAAGTAGCTGATGAAGAGTTAACTGGATACATTAATGGAGGAAGCGTTATATGGATGCACTGATGTGTGAAATTGTAGATGGATGGAAAGATGACTGGATTGACATTAAAGGTTGTATGGGTACAGAAGATATATAGGTAAACAGATCGAGAGATAAACACAGTCAGAATGGTATGTAAGTGTTCAGTAGTTTAAATAAATAGAACGAAAGAAAATAATTGAATCACAGCCAAGGAATAGGCCAATAAGTATATGTTTGATAGAAATGAGTAGACAGACAGACAGGATAGCCACTTCGTCCAGTTTCCTATTGCAAGAATTAACAGATGTCGTACTATCTTTCCTTCATGCAAGCAGTAGGTCAACAGCGAAACTTATTCAGTCTGTGTTTCTTTCTGCCAACAGAGTCCAATCATTTAAACGCAGTATAGGCTACGCTGGCATCGCAGAATGAACGGAACATTAATTTGACTTTTTTTTTTTTCTTTTACAACTGGCATGCTTCAAACCTGTAGTTCTTTCTCCCATTCATTATGTTGTGTGTGTGTGTGTGTGTGTGTGTGTGTGTATATATATATATATATATATATATATATATATATATATATATATATATATATATATATACATATATATATATATATGCATTTAATACACGAATAAATAAATTCCGTGCATGAATAGACAGATAGAATAGATATCCTAGTGCTACACAAAACTGGGCCCCATACCTTCAGTGAGTGGATGAGAATATTCCCTAGGCAAACCAACATATGATGAATGCGTGAACGCTCAGGTACGGAGAGAAAGGTAGATATAAGAGAAGGATAGACATAAAACTCAGCCTCGTACCGTCAGTCAGTCAGCAAGTGGAGGGATGCTGGGACGCTAGGATGATTTGTGACCAAGTAACTCCTTTGTTTCTTGACACAGTATAAACACTTCGGGTTCAGCCTATGTTCACCACTACAAAAAAAAAAAAAAGTCAGTGTGCCGTGTTTTCTATGCCACACACGAGGACAAAATCACGCGCGCGCGCACACGCAAATACACACACACACACACACACACACACACACACACACACACACACACACACACACACACACACACACACGGGTGGAATCGTGAGGGTGTGGGGTGGAGTGGGGCAAGACAGGAAGAAGCAGACTATTACACACACACACACACACACACACACACACACACACACACACACACACATACACACGGTGGAGTGGGGCAAGACAGGAAGAAGCAGACTATTACACACACACACACACACACACACACACACACACACACACACACACACACGGGTGGAATCGCGAGGGTGTGGGGTGGAGTGGGGCAAGACAGGAAGCAGCAGACTATTACACACACACACACACACACACACACACACACACACACACACACACGGTGGAGTGGGGCAAGACAGGAAGAAGCAGACTATGGACAGCTCGGAGCCACGGCCAGAGAGCCACTACCAACCCCACACTGCCAACCACACCACACACACCAGCACACCAGGGTTCATGCACCCCTCACGCACGCGCTGCCCTGGTGTGTGTGTGTGTGTGTGTGTGTGTGTGTGTGTGTGTGTGTGTGTGTGGATTGGAGAAGAGGAAGAGCAGGTTAAAGATGAAGCCATAAACAAGAGTTTGGTGAAGGCATGTGTGTAAGTGAGAATGTCAGGAAGCATGCATACAGGCTGTTTATCGTGTGTGTGTGCGTGTGTGTGTGTGTGCGTGTGTGTGTGTGCGTGTGTGTGTGTGTAAGAGGGGAGGAGGGCGAGAGATTCATGTTCTTTACTCCCTTGGTGTAGGAATGTGTGTGGGGTTTTTCATGAAGCATAGTGGAATCAGTACACAGCCAGTAAGTTTCTGGTACAAACATTTATTAAGCTTGTCTATTACTTTTTTTTCTGTCCAGAAATACGCGTCGGCTATATTCATGCTATTAACTTAGGCTGCCTTCTTTTTTTTTCTTTCCTTCGTGCAATTTTTGCTTAAGTCGTAATACGTTAGGTACGTGAGAAAAACGTATGCCGAACTTCATGCCATTGTTGTCGGTTTTCTTTCTTCATGGAGGAACTTTTAAACTTCACAAATGTTATATCCAAACTGCCTAACCTACAATGCCTATTTCTCAACCCCACTCTGCCCCCGCCCACCATCACCATCCCCACCCGTTCCTCCACCTGTCTAACCACAGCACACTTTTTCTGTTTCCCTCAACACGGAATGTCCGGGAGAAAATTGTTGATATAACCATCGTAACACACAAACTGGCACACCTACGCTTCCCATTTACACAGATTGTCATACCAATCTCCGCTCCACTTCCTTGTCTCTCCCTCCCTCCCCGCCGCCACTCACTTCACAATTTTTTCTTTGCCTTTCCCTCTCTTCCACACACACACACACACACACACACACACACACACACACACACACACACACACACACACACACACACACACACACACACACACACACACACACACACACACACACACAGACTGGCTCTAAACTTTTAAGAAAAATCTAATCTCATCGTATGTGTCAGGTCTCATACAACCCTCATCATCGTTGAGTGTACCAATTCTTCCCTGCCCCACAAACTACCACATCTTTGCCCAGCCCACCTAACCCACCCATTCCTTTCCGCCCACTCAGCTCGTTATATTTTTCCTCCTCACCTTTGACTTTTCCTCACCGCCCTACCTTCAGCATCCATGTCCTCATCATGCACCCTCCCTTGCAAACCCCACCACTCATCACCATCACGGCCCATCCCATTAGTCCTCTCCGCCCCCACATCCACTACTCTTCCCCTTCCCTCCTTCACTTTCTCCTCTGTGGTGAATACTAATAAAATGATTGTCTCAGCTACCAGGCCTCCTATAGCGCCCTATTTACAAGGTATTCTTACACCATCGTGGCCTGCTAGTGTCGCCACCACCACCATCATATCCCATCCCCCCATCCCTTTTCCACCCAATCCCACGCACCCCTTCCAGCCACTGTCAGCCACTCCCACCCATTTCCTTCAGTCCCACCCACGATTTTCACCTTACCGGCATACCAGCACCACCCACCTCCACGACACACACTTCCCCTGGCATGACCCACTTCCCCTCACCAACCCAGCCCATCCAGCCCACACCCATCCACCCACCCAACACATTTATGCTGTCCCCACCCAGTCCTGGATAACCTGTAATGTCATGTCGCAAAAACCATCACACTGCTTGCTCTGAACTCTGGCACACACATTGGTAGGCATGAACTGAATCGATTTTTATTGTAAGTTGATATGATAGACTTGAAGGTAATTATATTGGCTGAAAATAGACGTAGGTTGATTTAGTTCGATCAAAACATTACCGAAATGAAGTAGAAGTAGAATGGGTAGAATAATGCCGGCTGATGGTAGTGTAACTGACGGTTAGGTCGGCAAGACGCAGGTACGCGGTCGACCAACACGCTTCTTCATTAAATACTTAACATTTACGGTACTTGACATGGAATAGATAAAGGATTTCTTATTTTATGTTTTATAATGTTATCGCGTATCACGGATTTTATCACTGATGGAGAGGACGTGATGGCTGATAGTCGCGTAATTTTCGTGTTTAATTTGGATGGAAGCAGTGTGTGAATTATTATTATTATTATTATTATTTTGGATGACTGCGTGCGTGAGTGCTTGTGTGCGTGCCTGCTTTGTGTGTGTGTGTGTGTGTGTGTGTGTGTGTGTGTGTGTGTGTGTGTGTGTGTGTGTTTGCGCTTCACCTACACGTCTCATCCCTTTCAAAAACATAAAATCCAGCCTTTCTATATGTTTGTTTTTACCGAGCCTGACAACTAGATAACGGTGACCAGCAGTTGACATGAACATACAACACAGCTTTGGTTACCCGTGCATACACTCGCCACCATAAACACTGACAGTCTCATGTAAAGCTTTCCTCTATGCAAAGTGTACGAAATAATTGGCCTTTCATATGCATAACTTTCAGGCATTTCACAGTCCATGCCGAGTAACTAGTACATCAGTGAGCCAGGGTATAGAGCAAACATGATGATTTTTCCATCTGGTGTGATGATATTACGGTGTGGTGTGGTGTGGTGTGGTGTCATTTAGTGATGGTGTGGTGGTATGCTGTGCTGTGCTGTGGTGTCATCTTGTCATGGTGTGATGATATTAACGTGTGGGCAACAAAGGTGCAGTGGTATGGTGTGTATTAACATGGTGGCCGGACTGGTGCAGTGATGTGGTGTGGTGTGTTGTGGTGTGGTGTGATATTGTGATGGTATTAACGTGTGGGCAACAAAGGTGCAGTGGTATGGTGTGTATTAACATGGTGGCCAGACTGGTGCAGTGATGTGGTGTGGTGTGGTGTGGTGTGGTGTGATATTGTGATGGTATTAACGTGTGGACAACAAAGGTGCAGTGGTATGGTGTGTATTAACATGGTGGCCGGACTGGTGCAGTGATGTGGTGTAGTGTGTTGATATGATATTGTGATGGTATTAACGTGTGGGCAACAAAGGTGCAGTGGTATGGTGTGTATTAACATGGTGGCCGGACTGGTGCAGTGATGTGGTGTAGTGTGTTGATATGATATTGTGATGGTATTAACGTGTGGGCAACAAAGGTGCAGTGGTATGGTGTGTATTAACATGGTGGCCGGACTGGTGCAGTGATGTGGTGTAGTGTGTTGATATGATATTGTGATGGTATTAACGTGTGGGCAACAAAGGTGCAGTAGTATGGTGTGTATTAACATGGTGGCCGGACTGGTGCAGTGATGTGGTGTAGTGTGGTGCCATGGCATTACATACTGGGCCAGACTGGTATGGTGTGATGTGGTGTTGTGGTGGTGGGGGGGAGAAGTGATAATACTTCCAGGCGTGGTGGACGCTGAGATGTGCTGAAATGCAGAGAGAGAGAGAGAGAGAGAGAAATTAAGCATTGTCAGTGTATCATAGTTATGAAAGACGTAGTCATCGTAAGGAGAAACAACTGATGAGAAAGAAATGCAGATGGTGAGGCAGTTAAAATGCGCTTTGTGGTAGGCAGGTAGTCAGATTAAAAGATACCGGTAAGGAGTAAAAAGGTAAAAATGGAAGGACGCCAAGCGTCAGAAATAAACAAATAGTTCAGCGAAGAAAGTCAGTGGCACATTTAACCTGACATCAAAGGTCGAGTTTAACAGACACCCTGACACTGAAAAGCGAGGCACAACAATTAAAAGAAATATATCGGACTGACATTCAGACAAGGCGAGCCAGCGAGACGTGAAAGCCAAGCGGAAATAAAAAGAGAAAAGAAAAAGTCGCCGTGAAAAAGGCCGGCTAAGATTGAACCTTTTGAAAGCGACAGTGGGTCAAAAAATATTAGGGAAAAAATGACGAGGGTTACAATTAAATTCCTGCGTCACTTTTGTATAGGTGTAGACATCATTAGAGGTTTTCAGGCACTGATGGTGTTGGAGAGGGACGCCTTCATGTGGTGGCACATATAAACAGGCTGTGGATATACAAGCGTCCCACATCAGCCTTTCTATCCCCAAAAGGAGGATGGTAGACTGCAGGAGAAGGAAAGTCAGCCGGCAGTCCACTGGGTTCACGATCAGATGACCCTGGGGCCACAACCTCAGCAGCAAGCACTCTTACGCTGGAGATCGTTTCTGTTAACCTCGTTATTCATGCGTCTGGTGGATGATGTGCTGTGTTACCCTTGGCCTCATTTAATACCTTAAATTCGGTAACGTATTTTCTCTTTATTCTTGCTTTTACCGGATAATTTACTTTTGTTTCCCTTGGCCTCCTTTTAGCCCTTCAGTATGTTGGCGTGATTTTATTTTTGCTCATGTTTTCACTCTAACGCATTTAGTTAACTTTAAGAAAACCCATAGAAGTGAAGGGATCTGAATCGATCTCCATTAAACTGCACCACAATGAAAGGTTTCCCGAAAGCAAATTACACTTGTCATATTGTGGCCAGAGTGGAAATACAAAGAAGCGTCATCGTAGTGAAGATGTTAATGTTAGTCAGGTTTTTAATGTGGTGAAGAACGGAGAGTCGGAAGCCAGGAATATAATCTACTTTATCAGTACAATATCGTTTTTGTTGCGATTTTTTCTTTTTGAGGGGCTTTAATTCTTCATAGGGGAGACATGTTGCACTGAATGGCTTAATACCTCTCAAGTTCGGCAAGTTTCTCGTAATGTAAGTAAAATTGTTTCACGGTACCAATAATAAAACATGACAGCCGTACTGCAAAGGTCAGTAGGTAAGGCCGAGAGGCAGAACATACCAGCACATTGGTGGGATCTGTTTCACTGTATAAAAGACGAGGGTTATGAGAGTTGATTTTTTTTTTTTTTTTTTTTTTTTTTTTTTTACGCCAGGTGTCCCCGAAGGCTTAAGGCGTTGCCCCTGGATGGGGACTTTTGGACTGGAGCGTGTAGCATTTTATGACCGGATGCCCTTCCTGATGTCTACCAATGACCCTTGGGTGGATTCGATCCTCCGACCCTTCTGTCAGAACGGAGCGCTCTAACCCACTGAGCCACGGCTGCAAAATGGAAACACATTTACTATCTTCAGCCCGAGATTTTCATTGTTTGACTGTTTACTCTCGCTGCCTGCACGCGATTTTTTCATCTTAGTAAGGTCCTCCATTTGTGATGTGATTAGTAAAGACTTCATCAAACCCGTGCAGATCCAAACGTCTCCTAGCTTCTTATGTTAGGAAGAATATAGGAGAGAAAGAAAAAATCGAAGCCAAACAGTTAACAGACTTAAAACAAGGAAATTTAGGGAATATAATTAGGCAACGGGGATAAATTGACATGTATACAGAAAGACAAAGACAGATGGCATCATTTATTAGTGAGGGTATAAACACAGGCACCTTCCCTCTCGTGTCACCCCTGGTAAAAGTAACACTCAGAACGTCACATGTTGGTGAGGAGTAGGCGTGGAGTGGGAGAGGGGACTGGTTGAGAAGTGTGGGAGAGGGAGGTAGAGTGGTGGGGAGAGGAGTTTGGGAGGGTGGGAGTGGGAATGTGAAGTGGGGGAGGGGACGGGTTGGGGACGTGTAAGTGACGGATGTCGAGTGGTAAGGGAGGAGAGCTGGAAAGAGGGGAAGTGGGGATGTGAAGTGGGGCAGGGAACGGATTGGGAAGGTGTAAGAGAGGGATGTGCAGTGGTGGGGAGGGGGAGATGAGGAGCATGGGGATGGAGATGTGGAATGGGGGAGGGGACAGGTTGGAAATGTGTGGGAGGGGGATGTAGAATGGTGGGGAGGAGAGTTAGGGAGAGTGGGAGTGGAAGTGTGGCGTGTGGGAGGGAACGAGTTGGAAGTGTGGAAGTGATGTGAAGTTAGGGTGAAGGGACAGGTGAAAAAGATAAGGTTGGGAGATGGAATATGAAGAAGAGATGGATGTGGAGTGGAAGCAAGGAGCCAATAGGGGAATGTCGGAGTGGTAATGGGATGTGAAGGTAAGAGGTGAAGGGGGGGAAGGGATGAATTAAGTAATAATGGGGAAGAAAGAAGGAACATAGTCGGACGTGGTGTGGGGAAGGGGCCTAGTTGGGTAATGTCGGAGATGTGGGAAGCAGATGAAAAATGAGAGGATTTGCGGGAGGGAGGAAGAAGGGAGACACTGATTTGACATGAAGAAATAAACTGGTAATGATATGTGAATTTAAAGGGAGAAAAGAAAAAAAAAAGACTTGTTTAGTTTGGTTTACGAATGAAGGAGGGATGAGTTTGATTTTAAAAGAAAGAAAAAAAAAAGATTTGTTTAGTTTGGTTTACGAATGAAGGAGGGATGAGTTTGATAAGGATGGGGAAAAAGGAGAGAGATTGGCTTGACGTAGGGCAAGAGAACTGATAATTATAATAAAAGGCGAGATAAGTAATAAAAGGGTGTCTTGAGTTTAGGTTAAATAAGGTAACGATGGGGTAGGGATTGGGAAGGTCAGAGGAGAGACTAATTTTGGTCTGAGCGAGAAAACTGATAATGGGGGACTTGGAATGAACATAAAATTAGATAGGGGGCGTGAGAGAAGTTGGAATGAAAGATAAAAGATAAAGGAGTATGAAGTGAGAATGAAGGAGAGAGGCTAAAATGAAGAAAAGAGGCTGATATGTGGAGCGAAAGATCAATTAATTCATATAGTCTCGATATAGCGTCAAAAATAAATGATTCCTGAATAACCAACCGATAATATTTAGGCGGGATGGAAAGAATGTAACCTCGCTTCATTATTTCGGAAGCCTATGTGTGTAAATGAGCTACTGACATGAATATACCCAAGTGTATGGTGTGTGGAGTGTGTGGGAAGCTAACTTCAGTAAGAGCCTGGGTGTATGCAAGATGGATGGTTGTGTGTGTGTGTGTGTGTGTGTGTACAGTAGAGTGGAGGTGTATGTAGCAGAAGGAGGTGGACGACTGTGATGTGTGTGCGAGGGATGGGTGGATGTGCTTTAATTTTGGTAAAGGGAAAGTATTGTGACTGAGAGAGGAGGGCAGGCATCACTTATTCAGTACCCAGCAAAGCCCCTCCAGGCCTTGGTATTCCACGTTCAGGATCAAAACAGTCAGCTGGTAAACAGTAAACAGACCATTGCTAAATTATAAACAGTCGTCAGGTAGAGTAAACAGTCAGTCAGCAAAAAAACACTATATATTCTCCCAATTAACTTTTAACCCATTCAGCCTGAGGATTTTACCTATTTTCTTGCTACCACTAGAGGGTTTTATTCAGGGATTTTATTCAAGTACAGGAGGTAAAGAGTGAAATAAGGCCACATCTAACCCCTGCCCTCCTGTGCTGGCCTCGGCTCTGAACCAGCTACTGCCAGAATACAATCCAGGTCTGCCCCTTAACCCCTGCCCTCCTGTGCTGGCCTCGGCTCTGAACCAGCTACTGCCAGAATACAATCCAGGTCTGCCCCTTAACCCCTGCCCTCCTGTGCTGGCCTCGGCTCTGAACCAGCTACTGCCAGAATACAATCCAGGTCTGTCCCTTAACCCCTGCCCTCCTGTGCTGGCCTCGGCTCTGAACCAGCTACTGCCAGAATACAATCCAGGTCTGCCCCTTAACCCCTGCCCTCCTGTGCTGGCCTCGGCTCTGAACCAGCTACTGCCAGAATACAATCCAGGTCTGTCCCTTAACCCCGCTGCCCTCTTACCTGCCTTGCCTCTCCCCACCCTTACTACCTCCCCTCCTTCCCCTCTCCCCACCCTTACTACCTGCCCTCCTTCCCCTCTCCCCACCCTTACTACCTGCCCTTCTTCCCCTCTCCCCACCCTTACTACCTGCCCTCCTTCCCCTCTCCCCACCCTTACTACCTCCCCTCCTTCCCCTCTCCCCACCCATACTACCTCCCCTCCTTCCCCTCTCCCCACCCATGCTACCTGCCCTCTTTCTCCACTCCCCACCCATGCTACCTGCCCTCCTTCCCCTCTCCCCACCCATGCTACCTGCCCTCCTTCCCCTCTCCCCACCCATGCTACCTGCCCTCCTTCCCCACTCCCCACCCATGCTACCTGCCCTCTTTCCCCTCTCCCCACCCATACTACCTCCGCTCCCATCCCTCTTCCCATCCTTACTACATACCCTCCCCCAATCCCCACCCATACTACCTCCCCTCCTTCCCCTCTCCCCACCCATGATACCTCCCCTCCTTCCCCTCTCCCCACCCATGATACCTCCCCTCCCCCCCTCTCCCCAGACCTCCTACCTCCCCTCACCTTCTCCCTCACCAGGCTATACTACACACGCATATGGTCTGTTCTGTTTATATGTAGAGAGGGTCCAAGTCGGGCCAAACTGTCGCACCTTCACATTAAACCCAATATCAGCGAGTGGGATTAATTCAGCAATAGCGCACCAATGTATTAGGCAGTGGCTGCTTTGTGTGCTGGTAACCCCTTCAGCACGATGACGCCTTTGTTGTTGGTGACGCCAGACGGTTTGGTTCATCACAGGAGAGACGCCTCGTACTGACGGGGTAAGACAGTCTGCATAACCCCTTCAGCAGGATGATGTCTTCCCTGCTGTTACCTGCTGCTCTGCCACCATAGGATTTACTGCAAACACCCCTCGTTGTATAGGGGATTAACAGACTAACAAACAGTAAGAAATATCGAATAACGAAATGAAAGAAAGTTGTAGCAAGTATACTCCAAAATCCAAAAATACAGAGGTGGATGAGTGTAATTTGCATTTCGTATAATTCGGTCATGTGAGTGGACGTAATCTGTTGATGTAACTAAGTCAGATTTAAAGTCAAGAAAACTATTCAAAACATAAAACGAAAATGTTTAGAGTAACAAGGGCACAGTAATGGATTTTGACAGATGGCCGTCTTTACTTCACTGTTAAATCTGATACAGCCGTCATGCACTACAAAGAAAATAACTTCAGATCTACAAGGACACGTTTAGACTTACTGCTCCAACCGATCACCGGGAACTAGATTCGCCACACAAAGGTGCAGTATGTACACATTTAGCCTAACCGAGCTTGGCTTTCCACTAATTCGGTCAGTCAACTTAAAATTCCAGGTTTATAAACTTCCTATCGTCCTGAAGTCTCCGTTTTCCACTCATAAATACACCCACACAACTCCCAATATAATATGTTCTCTAAGTGTAGTCACAGCCAAAATGTTCATCTTTCTGTTTATCCATCTGCCTGCCAGTCTGTCTGTTACCTTAGGATAAGAACACAAACAAAGCAGGTCACCGTCATGCCGATGTCCAAACCAACCCACCCGGGCAGTCACCGCTGGGAGGCGGACGCAGACGACGCAGGTTTGTGTGTGATGTGGTGACATTGTCTTACAGTGAGGATGCTACCTCGGTATCAGGCGATTTTGTTAAATTATTTAATTTTGTTCAATAACGCTTATGTACCAGTGAGGAGGAAAAGAGCTGGAAGATATGAAAACAGATGCAGTGGAGAACATTACGATGAAAATCATCTGTTACTGAGTCATTGGAAATATTTTTGTCCTCGACATGAAAATGGCTTCAAGTTTCGATTGTACTTTGAGGAACATTGAACACCGTTTGACAAAAGGCATGATGTAGCTGGTAGAAACAGCCTGTTCTCCCGGAGGAATTATTGTTATTCTGGCGGTAGCTCAATTATAATTCTAAAATTACAGCGTGACATTTGCCGGAAGTAATATATTTGACTTTTGTACGACTGTGCGCCACAGATATCCAGTGCAATAGGATTGAACAGCAAGTCCAGCCGCACCTGGAAAAAAAATACAATATTCATTTTGATAAAGTATAACGGCTGTGGTTGGTCGCTCCGACAGGCTTAAAAATGCATCCAGTTTCCCTGTGTGTGGCTGCACTTATAGCAAGGTGACATTCATAGCACCTGACATCCCCGTCAGCGGTGGTTGGACACACCCACTTGCCCTGTGTGAGGCTGCACTTTGATATCATGGTGACATTCATAGCACCTGACATCCCCGTCAGCGGTGGTTGGACACACCCACTTGCCCTGTGTGAGGCTGCACTTTGATATCATGGTGACATTCATAGCGCCTGATATCCCCGTCAGCGGTGGTTGGACACACCCACTTGCCCTGTGTGAGGGAGCACTTTGATATCATGGTGACATACATGACTCTTGACATCGCTGGTCACGTTGGTGCTGTACCTGTAGGCGGGTAACCTGTTTTCTTGGTGTTCATATTTTTACGTTGTTAACTGGTAGTAGGAGCGGTACCAGGAAGAAATGTTATTTGTGTACATTCTCAGCCTACTCCTCTTAACGTCACACAACGGCAAATGCATCTTGAAAAAAAATGTAACTGTATTCTTTACAATCGAATCATTTACTCGTTGCAGGCCAAGATGTCACTGAATAATATTATATTGGCTGTTGCCAAGTGATGACATTCAGCTGACGGAAATTTCCACTGCACAAGGAGGTAGTATATTCTCTTTGTTCAGAGAGCAAGGTTCCTTTACAACAATGATATAGGAAAGCCGACAGGAAGAGTCTAATTGGTTATTCACTGTGTCATACTGTACCATTGGTCTACCTGATATTTGATGAGTCTCTCTCAGTCACTCTTGTCGATATTAAGAAAAATGAAATTACTGCAAAATTATACTGCTTAAATATGCATTCACCTATTGTTTCAACTGCTACTCATTCATTGAGTGCACTCTTTAATCATTAGTCTCGTACATATCTATCCTGTGCATGGCACCAAAACAGCCACATGCCTGTAAGAAATACAGTCTATTGCACTCTCCATTACGAAATTTTAGACAATTCAGAGTAAGCTAAAATGTCAACCCGTATTGCTTTGAGTTGTACCGTATATGAACGCAGTAAAGACACTTGCAAACTAACCTTCCAGATATCAAGCCAGCCTGGGTTCTAAACGCTACACATTATGACTGACGTGAAGGTCTCGCCACATTCTTTGTCTTCAGCTCAGACGCCAGACCAGAGTCGATTGAGGCGAGAAACCTGAGCCAGAACCTGGACTGTCAACACCAGAGCTGCCGGGAGACGGATGACGGGGATGAGGAGGATGGGAGGGAGAGGAGAGTGGACAGGAAAAATGATGGGAGAGACAAGGAGTGGGTGCAGCATCCCTCTGAAGCGGCGTAAAGTGACTTCCATCTCTCTTCTCACACGTAAATCTTAGGTTATCCCCTCCAGCTAATTGAACGTTTGGCAGACGTTTTTCTTCTTTTCGTTTTCTTTTTTGTGCTCGAAGTATGTGAATGACTCCACTCACTACCCTGGTATAATTTCCTCAAGCATTCTGTACTCTGTGATTTGCCCTCGAAGTGCCTGTAGAGCAGTATTGAGGTATCTTTAGTAATGAATGAACGGAAGCAGC
>NC_137050.1:52159670-52188693 GCF_032717465.1 Coenobita brevimanus
TGTGCACGAGGTATGTGGATTGTGTCTGTTGGAGCTTTCAGTGTGACTTTTGATACGAATCCCCACAGCAGCCTCTCTTGCCCACAGAAGACAATGGTGATGAACTTGGACATATTGTGTAACAAAAACCTGTTTATTCATTTTTTCTCGTTAGACTCAGTTTTCCACGCTGATTCCAGTGATGTACGTTTTGTTTGTCTATCTCTAGGTTTTTGTCAACAATTGGCAATTGTTTATTTCAGTCTTGTTACCGAGCGCCGATTTAATGGCTGACGTATAGCTTACACACACACACACACACACACACACACACACACACACACACACACACACACACACACACACACACACACACACACACACACACACACACACACACACACACACATTGGTAGAGTGAGTTGGATAGGCAGTGGGATTTAATAATAGACATACAGTTTAATGAAAATATTTTTGGTGGATGGACTGATATGAGGCAGGTGGAAGGAAATATGGAAGGATTAATAGACAAGCTGTTGGACAGATAGATAGATAGATAGACAGGTAGAAAGATAGACAGGTAGAAAGATAGACTGATGAATAGATTGATACACAGACAGCAAGCCAGCCAGCCAGGTAGTTATAGCTAATGATGTCCTGTTGATAACATTACTTGATTACTCACAAGAAAATCACATTACTGGATACTCACCTGTTCCTCCCCACCGCTGATCACTCACCTGCACAGATAAAACAAAATGACAGATGCACATTTTGGTATTGAAATATTCCCAGTCACCGCTGATCACCCACTTGTAAAAATATATTCTTTTACACCACTGATCACAGTTTTATAAATTTAAGCACAGTGATATATAACTGGGTACTGAAATATTCCTGTTCACTGATAGTCACGTTGTTTAAAAATATATTTATAAAGTCATCTTTGTCGATCATACCCTCTTACCACTGATCTTTCACTTAGAAATAAATATTAATGAAGGTTACAAGCGAATACGCATTCATGTTTACAACGCATCACTCCCTTGCCAAGATAGTACTGGTAAAGGTAATGGTATTATCCCACGTGAAAACTAAAATATCCCTGTACAACTTAATACCTGCATACTAATGAAATAATGTGAAGTACATGGATAAACACACATGTTATGTTCACCACTGGTTACTCATTTGCTGGAATAAAATGTAACGATAGTGCCATATACCATTGGGGGGGAAAAAGGATGATGATATGTGTGGATACTTATTTTTTCTGTTTAACAATGACCATAAAACACTGGTTGTCGCTGGTCGGATGTAAGTCACAGCGAATATCTGAAACCAGGAGAACATTTTGGCTGCTACTGTAGCGAGGATTCAGGGACACCATGTGTGTGAGAGGCAGGCTGGTGATGCAGGCTTGATAAAAGATGGTGAAGCAGTGTAGAGGAACTCTGGTGAGGCAGGATGAGAGGTGGTTAGTGGCAGACTTGTGAGGCAGTGTTGAGGCAGAAAGATGAGGTAGTGGGAGGCAGGATGATGAGGCAGAGTAGAGGGAGGATAATGTGGTGATAGGAGGCATGATAATGATGATGATGATGGTGATGTTGATGATGATGATGATGATATTGGTGGTGGTGGTGGTGTTGTTCCTGTGTTAGTGGAAGACAGAATGCTGTGGTGGTTGTGGTGAAGGTAGGCAGGATGGGAGTGTTAGTGGTGGTCGTCGTGGTTGAGAGGCAGGCTGGGATGGTGGTGATGGTGATGGTTGTCGTGCTGATGGATGGATGCAAAATGGTGTGGTGGTGGTTGTGGTGGGGGCAGGATGGTGGTGGTGATGGGGGCAGGATGGTTGTGGTGGTGAGAGAGAGGTTCGTTGTGGTGGTGGGAGACAGGATGGTTATGGTGGTGGGAGAGAGGATGGTGATGGTGGTGATGGTGGGAGGCATGATGATGGTGGTGGTGATGGTGATCGTTGTCGCGTTGATGTATGGATGCAGGATGGTGTGGTGGTGAGAAATAGGCTGGTTTGGTGGTGATGGTGGAGGAAGGCAGGTGAGGCAGAGTGGAGGCAGGATGATGAGGGATTTGTGTGCGGGGCGCGGGGCGTAGGAAGGCTGGAAAATGTTTTTCGTGTAAGAGGATGAAAAGAATTTTGGAGAGTGTGAAAACAGGCAAGGACGTACAGACAGACCCAGAGACTAACACGTAGAGATAACAGGCGTGGGAGTAGGTAGATCACAGGTGTATGTTGTGAAGGTATCGTGATGGTTGAGTTAGTAAGAATATACAGATAAAGTGAAGTAAAGGTAGTGAGAGACCTTTAGATGTTAACAGCCTATGGGGACCTACTCCTCATTGTGGTCTAAAGTACTCCTGCATCTCGTGCAAAAAGCAGGATTTCATGCATGTTATGGCTGAAAGTTACGAAAGTGTAGCTTCTCGTGCCTTTATCAGAAAACCGCTTGTGTGGGGAGGTAATGCGCTTGTGGGTGGTCTGGCCAACATGAACTCGAGGACAAGTTTCCAAACACACACACACACACACACACACACACACACACACACACACACACACACACACACACACACACACACACACACACACACACACACACACACACACACACACACACACACACACACACACACACACACACACACACACACACACACACACACACACACACACACAGACCTTGTTTTAGTTTTCTGTTATTAAATTATTTAGTGCCTTAATACGTCTACTTCCCTCAAGCATTTACTCCCATTAACCGTTACATCATGAAGCATTAACTCTCATCAAGCGTTTGCTTCGTTCAGGCATTTACTCCCTTCAGGCATTTACTCCCTTCAGGCATTTACTCCCTTCAGGCATTTACTCTCCTCAAGCATTTACTCCCCTGAGGCATTTTCTCCCTTCAAGCATTTACTCCCTCAGTTATTCACGCTGTATTAATTATTCTTGTAACATATGCTATTCTGATTCTCTCAGCACCTGAGTCACACAGGCCTCTTATTCAGTCACGTAAACACTGAGTATACCTGATGTCTGTTAATATAATCAGAATAAATTATGTTAAAGTTCTGGCACAGATTCACTAAACCTTAAAGTTTGTTTATTTCAATTACTTTTTGTCAGCTGCTAATTTTTTTTTCCTCCTGTCTGTTGAATTCCCCTCCACTTTCTTTTTGTCATTTCTTCTCTTCCTTTTTTCGCTCCTCTCGCTCCATTGTTCCCAGCAGACCCGTTTCGCAGTTATGTCTTTCCGTGAGCCAAGGGGAAGTGCGACTTTTACACTTTTTTTTTTTTTTTTTTTAATAAAGATAACCTAATATTGTCATGAGCGTCAGTGAGTTGCCTGATACTGTGTCGCCGCGTCCAAGTTGCCCCATTGCTTCACTGCAGACTCCTTGTTTCATTAGCCTGGCCGGTTTTCTCGTGAAGTGTTTATTATTTTATTCCTGTTACGTGAAAATTTTATTCATTTCGTACTGTCAGTGTGTGTGTAATTGTTTTTTTAAGCCCACGTAGGCTGTGATTTTCTGTGACATTTATATTTTATCATTCTCACTTTTCCAATGTGTTAATGATACCCTTACCCTCAATACGTAATCCTCACCTTTAATACGTTATTCTCTGTACGTTTATATCAACAATACTTCCTGCTCTTGCTCCCTGTCCTGTTACTTATATTCTTGTTCTCTCCTCGGCTGCTTCATTTTCCCTCATGTTTAATATATCATGTCTGTGTCCCTCACCAAGTCTTTACCAATTTTCGTTAACTTTGTTACTTTTCTGTTCTCTCATTTTCCTTTTTTCCATATTTTTCTTCACCCCCCCCCCCTGCAATATGCCAAATTCCTTTCTTCGCTGCTTTTAAATGTCCTTCCTTTTCTCCTTCTTTATTACTTTCTATTCAATATCTTTTCTCCCTCGGTATTTCAAGTTTCTTCTCTCTTTGATATTTTAGAAATAATCTTTATCCCTTTCAGTGGATAAATCCTCAAGAATATTATTGTCTTCATGTTTTTTTTTTATCACATTCTGGGAACATCACACGACCACAGAAGTTTATATCAATCTCGTTTGGTTTCCTGCATTGCTAGTCAGTCCTCTGTGTTCACCCCATCAACCCGTGGGTGTTGTGTGTGTTGTATTCCTGCTGTGTTGTATTCCTGCTGTGTTGTATTCCTGCTGTGTTGTATTCCTGCTGTGTTGTCTGTGTTGTATTCCTGCTGTGTTGTCTGTGTTGTAGTCCTGCTGTGTTGTCTGTGGTGTATTCCTGCTGTGTTGTCTGTGTTGTAGTCCTGCTGTGTTGTCTGTGTTGTAGTCCTGCTGTGTTGTCTGTGGTGTAGTCCTGCTGTGTTGTCTGTGTTGTATTCCTGCTGTGTTGTCTGTGGTGTAGTCCTGCTGTGGGTGTTGTCTGTGGTGTAGTCCTGCTGTGGGTGTTGTCTGTGGTGTAGTCCTGCTGTGGGTGTTGTCTGTGGTGTAGTCCTGCTGTGGGTGTTGTCTGTGGTGTAGTCCTGCTGTGGGTGTTGTCTGTGGTGTAGTCCTGCTGTGGGTGTTGTCTGTGGTGTAGTCCTGCTGTGGGTGTTGTCTGTGGTGTAGTCCTGCTGTGGGTGTTGTCTGTGGTGTAGTCCTGCTGTGGGTGTTGTCTGTGTTGTATTCCTGCTGTGTTGTGTGTGTTGTAGTCCTGCTGTGGGTGTTGTCTGTGGTGTAGTCCTGCTGTGGGTGTTGTCTGTGGTGTAGTCCTGCTGTGGGTGTTGTCTGTGGTGTAGTCCTGCTGTCCCAGAACGTTTTGATCGGTTTGGCGTTGGCTTCTGGAACTGGATGGCGTATTTATATTTAGTCCCTTCAATAATAATGTTCCGTACTAAGTTGAATATAATATCCTAGAGGCAACCGGGTTATTAAGAGGTTAATCTGACTTCAGTTCCACTTATTTTCTCTATATTTATCACTGACATTCTTCCCTCACTTTCAATCTTCCTTCGCCTTTACTCTTCCTCTGTCCTTCCTTCAGTCTTAATATCCCTCTGTCCTTCTTTTACTCTTACCATTCCTCTGTCCGTCCGTCACTACTCTCAGCCCTTCATCCTTCCTTCACTCCCGTCATCCCTCTAGCCTCCTTCACTCCCATCATCCCTTTATCCTCCTTCACTCCCACCATCCCTCTGTCCCTAATTTACTCTTATCATCCATCTAGTCTTCCTTTCCCATCATCCCCTTGTTGCTTCTTTCCTTCACTCCAATTATCCTATTGTTCTTCCATCCTTCAATCCCACCTTCCCTCTGACCATCCATCTCTCCCAACCTTCCTTCACTCTCTCACGCTTCCTTTCCTCCCTCTCGTCTCGGTCACACTCCCTTGATTGCCATGCTTCTCATCCCTCATTTTTCCCTCGCCTTTTTCTCTCTCTTTCCTGATTCTTTCTCTCTTCCTCTTTCATTTTTCAGACGACCTTCATCCCAGCACCTCTCATCCACCTCCATCCTCTCTACCTCTCCTCTCACCTCTCATCTTCTCCCCCCCTCACTCCCCCACCTCTCACCCTCTGCCCCCCACCTTTCACCCTCTCCCATCGCCTCTCCCCCTCTCGCCCCCCACCTCTCACCATCTCCAATCACCTTTACCTCTCTCCCCCCACATCTCACCCTCTGCCCCCCACCTTTCACCCTCTTCCATCGCCTCTCACCCTCACCTTTCCCCCCTCCCCCCTCAGGGTGGGAGATTACTTCACATTTCCAGTTTTCAAAATGGATAAATTACGGTATATACGCGACAGTCAGGTGAGATACACTGGCACACAATAATATCGCTTCACTCTTTCGAAAAGCATTATGAAGCTCTTGCAACATATCCTGAAATGTTTGTTGAGCTCAGAAAATCACATCACGGGTTTTGCGTCATTGCTCAACGTCAGGATCTGTGTTCACAGCAGTACATGTTGCGAGAAGAGTTTCCGATTTTGCCGCCGATGTTATCTTAGGTGAAGGCATTCTTTGTAATTTTTTTTTGTAACTCTCTGGATTTATTTATTTATCTGTTTTAGCTGTTTACTTTTGTGTTTGTCGTAGACGGGTTTAGACTGTTGATTGAAGGACATCGCTTTATTAGTCAGTACTAGATACATCAAGTAACCAACTCCTACTCGAGTGATCCCTGACATGTTAGTCCTGTTTCACACCAAACATTAGGTTATCATTACCCTCACCTCCCCAAGTCAGAGGACACTGTTTATATTTGTTATTGCTGACGCTACATTATTTTACTCTGTGTAGAATGGCCTTTGTGAGTGAAGGGGTTAATAACATATTCATTTAACTATTGTAGCCAAAGAACGCTGTTGTTGTTGTTGTTGTGCAGTTCAAGTCCAATTGTTATAGATCTTTAATGAATGGATGACACTGTAATTTGCTGTTTGAAATAATTATTTTTATTTATTTTTTCCTTTCTCAATATATTTTCTTAAGAAAAAAAAAAGACACACACACACTGCCGGCGATTTAAAACAGGAAAGGCGTCTCTTCCCTTTAGGTTATGTAAGGCACTGGCGTCTCTCTCTGCTGCCCGGCACTTTTTCAAGGTTTACACATCTTGTTGCTGGGTGAGTTTCCTTCTTCAGTTTCTGTTCCACCTGCTGCGTCACATGTTTATTGTCTTAGTTTGTAATTTCTGTGGCCGGGTATGTAGTTGATACGTTATTGTTATCACCAGACGATTTTTGTTTCTTGCTGAGATCCGATTGTAGTGAAGGGGTTAATGAAAGCATTGGATTGACACCTTCCAATTCCATACGTTTCTCTTGAACTGAGCAAAATTTACTGGCAGTTACGTGAGTGGAAAAAAATGCGTCATCTTAGGGAATATTTTTCCCATTCCTGTTTTTCTTATACTGCTACTTTTTATAGTCCTTTGCCTTTGTCCATTTCTCTTCGCCTCATTTTCTTTCTCATTCAGGTTCATTTCTCATCTTGGCCCTTCATGTTCTGCTAACTACATTTCTTTTCCCCATTCTTCCTTATTTCTCATTCTCCTTTTCCCATTCTCCTTCACCTCTTCCCTCTCTCCTATGCATATTGTTCACTTCCTTCTCCGCACTTCCCTGGCTCACCATCTTTCATCTTTTCTCCTTCCTTGTTTGTTTTCCTCCTCTTGTACTCCTCTGCCCATCCTCCTCCTCCTGTTCTCTTTAGTCCTGTTCTTACTTCCACTTCCTCCTCCTCCTCCTCCTATTGCTTCTGCTCCACGTCCTCTGGGTAGGATTAGACAGGCCTTAGCAACTTGCGGTCTCTTCACTAATTAGTTCTTTTCACAGTAACTTCCCTGTCCTCTCCCTCCACCTCACTAACTCTTCTTTCTCCCATATTTATCGTCGTTCTTCCTCTTTCCTGTTCCTTGTTCTGTTCTGTTTCGTTTTCCATGTTTTTTGTTGTTCAGTCTAACCGTGTCTTGCTGTTTCATTTTCTACTTTTTCTTTCCCTCTACGCCTTTTATTTTGGTCCGGATTCTACGTCCGTCTTTATTTCTTTTTTTTTTCCCCTTTGTTTTCCCCTGGTAATTCCCTCGTTCTGCTCTGCTAATCCACTTCTTAATGCTCTTGTTCCCTCTGTGTTGTGTCCTTCCTCCTACGCCTCTTATCTGCTCCTCCTTCGCAATAACCTCCCCTGTCATTTTACTTCACCTCCCCAGTTCTTGTTTTTCCTTTGTATGTTATCCTTAATTCTCCGCCTCTCTTCCTTTCCTTCCTATCCAGTTATTGTCGCATTTTTATTCTTTGTGTGTGTGTGTGTGTGTGTGTGTGTGTGTGTGTGTGTGTGTGTGTGTGTGTGTGTGTGTGTGTGTGTGTGTGTGCTTTCTATGGCTTTTTCATTCCTTCTCCAAACCAGCCACTCCCTTTTTTTATATCCTCTATGTATTTTATATTCTTTCACTACCTTTCATTCTTACCGCTACTTCTACATTTCAGTCTTTCTTCTGTTATTATTCATTAGCCTTTTTTTTTTTTTTTAATCATCATTCATACTATCATACGCGCATCTTTCATTCTTTTTTTCTCAAATTATTCTTCGTTTTCCCTCGTTGGTTGTCTTTCCTTCGCCTCTCCTTCGTTGTAGGCTTCGCTGCCCCTTCCTTCAGTTATTCTCCCTTTACCTTTACTTATTATCCTTCCATCTGTGCCTCTCTTGCTATTATTTTACTATTATTTGTTCTTCTTAGCATCACCATTTCTTTTACTGAACCTTTTATTTTTTTTATTGTCCATCCTACCAGACTTCTTTCGTTCTGTCTTCACCGTAACGTCTCCTTCTCTTCTGTTTATTTTCCTGTTGCCTTTATTAACTGTCCTGCCTCTTACGCTTGTTTTCCGCTCCTTATTCGTTTTGAACCTCATCACTTCTCTAATTCTTCCTTTCCCTGTATATAATGTTACTTTCTTCTACGTCTCTCTTCTGTTCCTTCTTCTCAGTACCCTTCCCCTCTCTCTCATTCTCCCATATCCCGTGTTTATTTTCTTTCTCTCAGGCCCGTCCTCCTTTCCTTCCTTGTAATAGCCTCCCCTGCTTCATCTTCCGCTTCTCTGATTTTTTTTGTCGTTCATCTTTTTGTTCATTTCTTCTGCTTTTTTTTTCTTTTTCAGTTTGTTCTTTCTCCATTTTTACTCCATTTTTCATCCCCTCCGCCTCGATCTGTTATTTGCTTTTTCAATTCTCTCTCTCTCTGTCACACACACACACACACACACACACACACACACACACACACACACATCATCCTGTTTTCCCTCCTCATCCATCTCTTACTCTCTCTTTTCAATCTAAAAATACTTTTCTCCTCTTCCTTCTGTCCTGCTACAACCCTTTCTGTCATTTTAATCCATAATCTTTGTTTTTTCTTTCCTTTGCGGTCATCATTGTGTTGTTGTTTCTTCATCCAGTCTTATACCTTCTTTTCTCTTTCCCACCCCCCATCTACTTATTTTTTAACTCTTTTTCGTAGGACTCGATCTCACCTGAATAGAATATAATACCAAAGTTGTTCTGAAAACGAGTGTATTAATGTTGACTGTATTAACTCCTCCATTCTCCTATGACACTCCCTGGTGTGAATATTATCATCTGGTGCGAGGGGGTATAGGAAACTGGAGTTGTATAAATAATGAGAGGATTACATTTACATCCATTTTTTATCATCACTAGTCCACTTTGCGTTCGGTTATTTCTCTCATCCTCTCCTTTTATCCGTCTTCATCCACTCATACCTCCTTGTCTTCCTGCTCCTCCTCCTTCTCCTCCTTCTTGCTACCTTTTCCTCCTCCATCCACATCTTCCTCCTTCACTTTCTTCTCCCTTTCTGTCTCCACCTTCTTTTTTCTTTTCCTTTTTCTTACCCACTCCTTCCTCCCTGTTTTCCTCATCCTTTCCGTCGTTTTTTATCTTTCCTGTGTCTTCCTCTTCATCCATTCCTGCCACCCTCTCTTCCTGTTCCTCCTCCAGCTTCCCTCTTCCTTTTTCCCTCCATTTCTCCCTTATTTATCTTTCTCTACCTTCATGTCTCCCCCTCCCTCCTTTTTCCTCCTTTTTCCCCTCTATTTCTTCCTTATCTTCCCGTACCGTCGTCTCTTCCAACTCCTTCCTATTCCTTCCATCCTTCCTCCATTTTTCCCTCCCCCAACACCACTCTCGCCGTCCTGTCACAGGCTTTATGACGTTATGATGCTATATTAAGTGTTTTCTGCCTCGGTGTTCCGCCACCTCTCCTGCCACGCCCGCCATCCACTTAATCCACGCTTTTGTCTCACACGGATTTCATGTTAATGGGTTTCTGTGTCAAGTGTATCTGTAGCGCACAAAATTAATATTTCCCGATTAATGCTCAAGTTTCAAGTAGTATAAACTTTATTAAGATTAAATTAGTTCGCTTTCCAAATAATTAAATTACTTTCTTTATTGAATACAGTTCCAGTAAAATTCGTCAGTATATTGCACTGTAAATAAGTTCGTTGTGATCAAATTTTCACTCGCCCTTAAAAATATAGACATGTATCTCTCATACTAGGAAATTTATTTATGTATTTGTGAAGGGAAAATTGCCTGTCTAGATAAGCAATATAATTCCTTTAGTGTAGATTGGTTATACTGTCGGCGTTAATACTGTGGGTTTGGTATTATTGTAAACTGATTATATTACCGGTGTTATTACCTTTGGTCTGATATTCTTATGGACTGTTTGTGTTACCGGTGTTAATGCCCAGGATTTGGTATTATTATAGACTGATATTATTACTCAGGATCTGTGATTATTTTAGACTGGTAAAATTACCGGTATTAAAACTTGGGATTATTATGAACTTATCGGTGTTAATAATAAGGATTATTTTCTGCTTGCATTAAAATATTGTAAAAATATCATGTCATTATCAAAGAATCGCCTAATAAGAAAGCAAAAACATTATTGAAGATGAAACTGGCAGATATATTCCACACCTTTCCCCACCTTAAACGCCATAAAATATTTCATGGCTCAAAATTTATACAAAAACCTGATGTGGGAGGGAGAGGGCAGCGAGGTGTTGCGAAATAGTATATGAACATTTTCACATGTAAAAATCCAGAATGTAATTAATTTTACTTCAGTGAAAAATATGGGAAACTTAAATCTCTTCTTCCTTTTCAAAAACCGTTCTATATCCAAAGACATTTTCCTGAACATAAACTCGATCAACAATGTATCCAGCAGATGTGGGAAGGATTTCGATTTGCTGTAGTGTTTACGGTTTAATACAGGTAGTCTTAACCAGGCAGATTTTTGCTGTAGTTAATTCACGATAACTTGGCCCAAATTTTCATCCTTTTTGCGGCTTATTTCACGTCGCTCAGTTGCAGAAAAAGGCAGTACTGTGGCTTGACATCCTCTCCTTGGCGCTTCTTCGTGACTAGCATCATATTCCAGTGTTAATTTATCGTTACAACTGAGCATTTATGATGGAGAGATGGCAATAGTAGGTGAAGTTCAAGGAGGGTGTAGGGTGTAGCGACCATGGCAGGATAATAACATACAGGTGGACTGGAGAGGTTAAGGTGTACTGTGCATAACATATCGCTTAGGATGAGGTGATAACAGGACCCCTACGCTGACGAGAATATGGCACACACACACACACACACACACACACACACACACACACACACACACACACACACACACACACACACACACACACACACACACACACACACACACACACACACACACACACACACACACACACACACACACACACACACACACACACACACACACACACACACACACACACACACACACACACACGAGAGGGTTGTAGTACCAGTCGAACAAGTCAGTGTTCCCTAGGCGGATGGAAGCCTGATGATAGGGACAGCTGGGGCTCCGTTCCAACAGCACTCAGGATGCAACTCCTGCTGGTCTTCCGCTGCTGACTTGTTTCTCCGACTCATTAGTATGGAGAGAAGGTCAGCATACTTCTCTGAGCACATTCCTGTAAATACTGTATAAACATAGAAGTACATTCATATTACACGATACTTTGTCCTTTGGAAATAAATGGCGTGTAGTTGCTCGGTGTTGGTGTGTCCAGGGAAGCAGACCCAACATTTTCCCATCCGTGGCCCCTGTTCTGGTGACGACCAATCCACATGTCCTGCATCATTGCCTGACTCACTTCTCATCAGTTCCTGCAACATTCCTGTCCCTTCCTCTAATTTCTTTTTTGTTTAACGCCACCTCTCTTTCTCTCCCTGCGTCACCTTTAATCACCGAGAGTCACGTGACTGTGTCCAGTGACAGCAGCCTTTGTTTTGTATCCTCTTACTTCTTCTATACTCATTTAAAACCAAAAGTTGGTTGTACGGGTTATTAATTATCCCATTAACTCCTGTTAATCCGGATATGTACCAGTATTTTCATCTTATTCTTGCCATCGTCTAATGAATATGTTCAGCTTCAGTAAGATGTCCTCACTTAGTAGCGGTTAAACACATTGTGTCCAGGCGTCTCGGAGTGGATGAATCTTTATTTCCTTTCATTTCAATTTCTTTGGAAAGGAAAAGTTTTACAGGCTTTAGTTTCAAGCTTTCTTTTATCTATACACAAACTCACATACACAATACGAAACAGGTACCGCGTTCAGTAGCCTCATGCATATTTCTCCTCAGGAAATTATATTTTCTTGAATTAATAGCCAACTCAGGTGTACGGAATCCAGGAGAAAATGGAAGGGAGGGAGTCGGCAAAAAGGTGAGAATGGGTAATTGAGAAGAAGGGTCGGTAAGAGGAAGATTAAACGGAATAGAGAGACAGGGAAGAGGCAGGGAGGATGAGAGACGAGGCTGGGATGAAGGAGAGGGGAATGTAGGGTGAGAGGGGAGGAGAAAGTATGAGAGTGTGATGGAATGAGAGGTGGAAGGGAGGGTGAGAGGGAGACACAGGAGGGAGAAAAGGTGAAAATGAAAACAGGAGAAAAAGCGAGAAAACGAAGGAATGATGGAAGCGTTGGAGGGGGTGAGAGTGAGTGGATGATGGGAAGGACGGAAGGGTTAAGGGAGGGGATATAGAGTGGGAGGAGAGGAGGGTCTAGGAAGAAGAGAAAATGATTTGAGAGAGAAAAAAGTAAGAGACATGGGGGCGAGAGTGCGAGGGAGGGCTAAAGAAAATAAGGGGCATAATAAAGGAAAGAGGTGAGGGAAAATTGTTAGCGGAGGGAGAGGGAGAGGGGGGGAGATAATAGAAGAAACTAAGATGTAAGAAGACCCCAAAAATCACCTTCTAATTAAACACGTGTAAACCCCAAATATATACCCAGCAAGTCACCTCCCTGCCTCACTCGCCAGGCCTCTCTCTCTCTCTCTCTCTGCCAAAACCAGCAGTAAATCACAAATAAATACCTACCAAGCCGTCTCCCTGCCTAACCCGCCAAGCCCCCTGTCGCTAAGCAGAAGCCAGCAGTAAATCACAAATATATACTCAGCAAGCCACCTCTCTGGGTCAATCGCCAAGCCCCCTCTCCGTAAGCCCAAGCCAGCAGTAAACGATGCCTTTATACTGCACGACCACGACCCTTGCGTTGTGAAGGGGAGAGGGTGAGAGGAAAGAGAAGAATGTTATGATGGTGGATGTATGGGGTGAGGGGAGGCGTTTGTTTAACACTACTTCAGAGAGAGAGAGAGAGAGAGAGAGAGAGAGAGACACACACACACACACACACACACACACACACACACACACACACACACACACACACACACACACACACACACACACACACACACACACACACACACACACACACACAGTTAATGAGGTCTTATGTTTTTGTGTAGTGTTTGTTGCTGGTGTCCACCAACACGAATTTTTTTGTCATTCCTGATATTGTTAATAAATTCTAACCAGAGTATAGTTATCAAGTTCACATATGTTTATTGAGATATTTTGTGTATACTATATTTGTGCACCATGTCTGCCTTATGTATGAGGGAAAACGTCATTGAACATATTTCTCTTCTTATTTCCTATCAAAATTGTGGAAGTAATTCATTGACTATATTGACCTAGCTCCAGCTTTGATGTCAGTGTTTGTTTGATCGACATATATGCCTAGTGCCCAAGAAGGTCCATTTGATTCAGCGTTCTGGATTTCCAGTGTTATAAAATATATCTTGAACAGCAATATTTCCAAACCCCTTTCTTATTATAACCATCTTTCTGATAGTTTGTATGGATGCCGTTAGACGCACTGCAGTGGCTGTCATTCAGTTTTTTTTATTCTTGGTCGTCCATCCTGCCTTGTCATACTGTGCTTCGCTACGGACAGTCACTTGTCTTCTACCGATGTCAACACTAGTTTCCTTTAGAGTTTTTGCCCGCTGGTTTCATGTTATCAATGCTTTCCTGAGCTGCGTATGTAATTCTTTCTACTTCCACGCTGGTGAGTCTACCAATCTCTCTTCCACTCGCATCTCGCAGCGCTCGTCTTTATAGCCACCAGAACACACCCGGGGGGCAGCAGTACCACACCTAACTTGTTATTTATAATTCTTTGTGTGTGTGTGTGTGTGTGTGTGTGTGTGTGAGAGAGAGAGAGAGAGAGAGAGAGAGAGAGAGAGCACCTTCAGACAGGATGCGTGGAGTCAAACGCCCGTAGTATTGAAACTGAGGGCAAGGGTTACCCTTCCCGCACCCCACTGGAAGTGGAAGCTCACACCTTCAACTTAAGTGGTAATCTTGAAAGCGTGAGTGCGCATTCCTTCGTGTGGGTAGGCGTGGCAAGCAGTTGATAGCCCTGATTATTTTAAAAATTTAACATTAATAAAAAAAAGACATGTATGACAGTTTCTAAAATTCAGATACAGTATAATCTCGTATTGTTAGTAGTTCTTACCTCATTTATCATTAAAGACTATACCCTGTTTGATTGACCTGTGCAGCTGAGATGTATGGGGCGAGTAGGGTGTGTTTGTTTCGCGGCTGCTGATTGGCCGCCGATGATGTAAATCCACAGCTCTTCTTATTATAGCACATAGATATTTAAATTCCTTGCAATATAAACTGCCTCTTTAAATGTGGAATAATTCCCGAAGCTAAAAGGGTTAAAATTAGCTTGAAAAGTTTACCGTTATAAAAAAAATTAAAGTTGATTATAAAGTTTTATAAAACGTCTTGTGAGGTAAATTATCCACCCATGGTGTACACCCACGTCCGCATATTGCACTACATCCACCCACGATGTACGCCCACGTCCGCATGTTGCAGTACATCCACCCACGATGTACACCCACGTCCTCATATTGCACTACATCCACCCACAATGTACACCCACGTCCGCATGTTGCAGTACATCCACCCATGATGTACACCCACGTCCGCATGTTGCAATACATCCACCCACGATGTACACCCACGTCCGCATGTTGCACTACATCCACCCACGGTTTACACCCACGTCCGCATGTTGCCTGCATTTACTTTTCACCTTTGTTTTCGTCTCGTTGTACATTAACCATCTCCGGAGAAGCGGTGAAGTCTTTTAAAACGATAAAAATATTAAGTGCTTTTTTTTTTTTTTTTCTTTACGCGGTTTTTATCATTAAATTAAACTTTTCATCACACACACCACACGGTCCTACAAATTCTACATAGTTTTCTTTGCATAAGGCTGCTATATTGTGATGAAGGGGCATGCGAAGGGGTGCTATGAGACTCCCCGTGGATTCCAGTACTTTGCTGTGGTAATCCTTTCCCGTTCGCCGGGGAACGCTCTCCCTTTCTTGCGTTAAGATTACCAAATGATGCGAATAGTGCAAGGTGAACGCCTGCCCACAGTTTAAGACTACGGTCCAAAGGTTTTTCGTCACATCTCCGTTCTTCTCAACAGATCCTTTCAGGTTGTGTCTCTTTGCAGTAATGTTGCATTATTCTTTATTATCATTTTCCATATAATAGCAGAAGCAAAAAATGGTTTCACGATTCCTCAGTAAGTGGCCTGGTATACAGACATACTGGCCAATCAGTGACCGAGAAATCCACATCCCTCTCGTCATCAGAAGGACAAAATAACAAAACAGCTGAAACGCTGCAATCCTCTCGTCTGGCGGCGGAAACTGCTGTGGACATCAGACCAGTTTTTCGCGTCTCAGATCCTTATCGAAAACATTTATTTCTCATATACCGATAAGACCACCATTGACGAAGGTCGATGAAGGTTGGACGAGAGAAAATGGAGAGTAGGAGGAGGGAGAAAGATGAAGGACAGCGAAAGAGGAGGAGAAAGAGAGGGTAATAGAAGACGAAGGGAAGATGGTATGAGACAGAGATAGAAAAGTGACGAGGAAAGACAAGGAGGATATGTGTAAGGGAGAGACTGGCACTGCGATTATTATGGAGAGAGAGAGAGAGAGAGAGAGAGAGAGAGAGAGAGAGAGAGAGAATTGAAGCAAGAATGGATCCCAGAAATGAATGTAAAAGACTGTCTGTCGTAAGGAAAATGTGCTCATAAAGGTAATTGTGTGTGTGTGTGTGTGTGTGTGTGTGTGTGTGTATAATGAGGTGTTCAGCGAGAGTAAAGGAAGAATTAGAGCATCGGATAATGCGTGTATTAAACCCATTCCTTTGGCAGTAAAGAAAATAGTTGGTGTTATTCGACTTATCGTCTGTTTTCTTTACCAAAATATTTGCATCGTACACTGAGACTATAAAGGATATGCATGAAGGTGTCTTGGTGCCGACTGTTATGTGTGGTTGTGACTTGTGTTTTGGACTGAGTCTTTAAAGTGGAAATGGGTCAGTTAAAGAGAATGTGTGGATTATGTAGATTGGATAAGATGAAAAGTGATATAGCGAAAACAAAAATTCGGGAGAGACAAGTGATAAAGGAGTAGGGCAGTGAGCGTAGAAGTATAAAAATTGTTGCAAGACAGTAGTGTGATCCTCACTCTAACACATGGAAGTGAAGCTTGCACTTTGTTGGGAGGACACAAGTTAAGAGGGAGAGGAGTGGAAAAGAGTTGTTTGATACGAGCGTGTGAGGTTGTGAGGAGAGAGAGATGGACAAATGAGAAAGAAAAGGAGCGTCGTAGTATTGAGTGGAAGGTGAGAAGTAGAAATGAGTGTTTGAGAAGGGCTTGTGAGGTTATGAGGAGAGAGAGGTGGACAAATGAGAACGTAAAGGATCGTTGTAGTATTGAGTGGATGTGCTGAAAATCATTACTAGAAGAGTCTTAGATATGGGTTTGTCATGTGAAGAGAATGGAGTATGAGATATTTACCTGAAAGAGTGCGTTTGAGATGGAGGGGGGAAGGAGAAAGAGGAGTCCAAGAATGAGATGAAGGAATTGGGTGGAGGGAGTTATGAGTGAGGGGGATGTGAGTTGGAGGGAGGGCAGCCTGATGGCGGACGACATGGTGACATGGACGTAATTTGTTTGTAATCACCTTAGCGTCTGTAAATAGTTTAAGATGCGCAGTAAGGAATTCAGTTGATCGAACAGTAGAAGAGAGTGTACTTTGATGGTGTGGTCACTCAGAGAGGCTGGGTATGAAGACGATGGTATAAAGGGTACCTGTGAGTGACTGTGAATGTGGGTGGAGGCGTGGTAGGCCAAGAATATGGATGCATATGGTGATTGGATGTGTAAGGAAATGAAGTATGGAATTTGCGAAGGTTAAGGAATGACGAATGACCCGGATGAATGGATGAATTACGTTTGCGAAAGTACTTGACAAAGAATCCCTTCCATCGTTTATTTTCTAGGTTATGGAATGATTGTACCATAGATGGATGTGCCGCGTACCAAAAATGAAAAAATGTAAGATAATGATAAGTGCAGATAGTTTTTAGTTGTGAAGTAAACCAAAATTTTGAAAGCTTTGGCGATAAATGTATAACAGTGTAGGCCAGTTCACGGTTCTCTCTCGAAAAATTCTGTTATGGGATTCTTTAGTTTGGGTCTTATATTGACATCGCTTATGAAAGAAGTGGGGTTGGGATGATGATGATGATGATGATGATGATGATGATGGTAGAAGCTGAAATGTTAAAGACTGAGACATGGAAGATCATTAACAAGACATTTTGAAAGCACATAGATAGATTGACATAGTTATTTTATTGACCACAGTTACATTGTCTTTACATTAAGAAAAAAATATATCAACATATATAGTAAATAAAATGTGAACAATTAAAACGAAAATGTATTTTGCAGTCCACAAAATAACATGAACAAGAAACAAAGAAAATGAAAATGGTTGGTCATCACACACACACACACACACACACACACACACACACACACACACACACACACACACACACACACACACACACACACACACACACACACACACACACACACACACACACACACACACACACACACACACACACACACACACACACACACACACACACACACACACACACACAGGATTAACGGTATGACACATAATTACTAGCTTTGCATATTGTTCAGGCTGTTACCAGGCTACTCTATTCAGCACAAGAAAAACTACCACAGGGGACGTTTTTTTTTTTTTTTATTTAATTATTGGTACCTTCTAGCAGTTTAACTGAGCTATAGAGCGACCTTTAGGTTTTAATGAGTTTAATGGAAATCGTCTCTTATCTTTTCCATGCAAAAGGATTCCCGTTCGTTAAATTTAATCCTGTCTAGGATGAACCATTTAACAAGGATTTTCAGCAGAACCACAGTACCACACCACACCTAATGTGAACTGGGTCCTGAGTAAGTACCACATGACACCACACCATATCACACCTGACGTGAACTGAGTCCTGGCCAACCACCACACCACATCTTTCGTGAACTGGGTCCAGTACCACACCATACCTGACCTAAGCTGTTTCCTGGTCAACCACGACACCATACGTGATGTGAACTGAGTCTTGAGTAAGGTACATACCACACCACATTACACTGTGCCTGATGATGAGCTGCGTCCTGAACAAACTCCTCACCGCATCGCACCATACCACACCACACCGCACCACTCGATGTGAGCTGGGCTCTGAGCATCCACCACACCACACATTATGTGAGGCGGGTCCTGGGCAACCAGCACATACTGTAGATCTCTACAGTACCGCACCACAGCACACCTGATGAACAGGGCCGGAGGCAACTACCACACCATACCACATCATACCACATTACCACTCCATGCACCACACATTACCACACCACTTTAACACACCACACCTGACGTCAGCAGCGTCTTGCGCAACCACAGCACCACACATTATGGGAACCCGATCTAGTGGAACCACCACATAACCATCTTAAAGTGGCCTGGTCATCGGCAATGCTGTTAGTGGTGCGCACATTCCACCAGAGCTCAGTGGGGGAATGTGTTTTTGATGTTTCACTTTTATCCTACGCCACTCTTTCTCTGAGTAAAATCTGAATCGTTTGATATTATCTGGAATAGAATAATAGAGTTATCACGACCACAGAAGGTTAATAGTAATAGTATTAATATTGTTACGTTTGTGACACACTCAGCTGAATAAAATTGCCTGGTATTTCATGGAATAAGTGATTAGAAAAGACGTGACGATAAGGGGTTAATGTGGTGTTTTAGGTGGAGGGCGTGCAGGTGGTGTGGCGTGGTATACCGTGCCGTGACATGCCTTGGCGTGGAGTGGTGTGTGGCTTGCAGGGCGTGCCTTGGCGTGGAGTGGTGTGTGGCTTGCAGATGCAGTGGCGTGCCGTGGCGTGCAGTCGGCGTGCCTTGGCGTGGCGTGTAGGTGTGGTGTGTGTGGGTGATGTGTGGCAATTATGGTGATGGCAGACAGGGATGTGAAGGCTGGAGGCTGACTTCAACCACGTCATCACCACCCGACTCATTAACTTGTTAAAATAAACTTGCGACACGTAACTAGTAATGAAGTAACATCATCTTGTGACAGGTAATTTATTTTTCTAATTTGTGCTGACGACACCTGTACCTAATAATGAAATGCTTTCCTTTTGTGATCTTCATTTTATATATTAATGTGAGCTTACAATATTTTTGCCGAATAATGAACTCTATAATATTTTTAGTCTTGTGCTGTTTTCTTTATATTTTTAATAAACATGAAACTCATGAGTAAAATATGATAATTAGTGTGTTATAGACATAAACCCGCCGCTGTTTAGTTACCAGACCACAGATCACAGTGGTAGGTGGTGGCGATCATCATCCACTCACTTGATGTGGTGCTACCTACTTCTTCCGTCACCTTTATCATTCTATTTCTTTGTTTGCCCTCCTCGCTTCCTACTTCTCTCTTTCCGTCCTGTCACTTTTAGTTACCCTTTGTTTCCACATCATTTGGCTCGACATTGAGTTACCAATCTATGGTTTCCTGTAATCAGGAAAACCACTTATAACGCAGGGCGGTAACCATATAATCAGATCATGGGATGAAGTGAAACTGCTATGGTTCCCCTGTTAACTGGGTGGAGACGCAAATGCGGCATCCACCCAGGAATCAGACCTCCACACTTTTCCCCGCCAATAACAAGGGGACATCGGTCACTGCACGGGATGGCCCTGCAGGGTCGGTTGCTTGCCTGTGGTTGTTGGGTCTGGTCGGCGAGACAGCCTGGGGTTTATCAACAACAATAACTGCAGATCACATCTCTGATCAAATCATTACACTACTCTTACACAGTCACTTTAAATTCTCATGTTAAAATTACCTACAGTATCAGTTGCCTCCGACGCAGAGCCAACAATGTCTGCACAGATATGTGAAGGGAAAAATAAAGCACAACTCTGTAATTAAACTCCTGTGGCTTGATATTGTACACTACGAGATCTAAAAAACAGCCGATAATTTAATTGCTATAATAACTGTTAATGCGAGATAACTGATAATTTCAGCCCATCTGTCAAATTTAAGGTTAATTAAGATATTTAACAGGAAAAATATAACAGATTATCCCCGAACAGTGAAGTATGTTGTGGTGGTGGTGGTGGTGGTTGTAGTGGAGGTGGTGGTGGTGGTGTTGGTAGTGGTGTTGGTGGTGGTCGTAGTTGTACTAGTGGTGGTGGTGGTGGTGAGTGTCAGAGTGGCTCTCCTTTTATAACACCACCGTCCAATTACCCAGGTCTTATGGTATTGCGTATATTACACTGCAGAGTTATTAAGCAACGAACCTATTGCTGTTGAGCTTATTTGGTAAGATAATTGAGACGAGAACTGTCTATAAGCCAGTTGATATTACACACAAAACCATGCCTGCACCAGCCGTAAAATGGTGCTGCGTGTAAGTGTGAATGTGTCTTTTTTTTTTTTTTAACTCCCATCATTGTCGGTGTGTGTGACAACGACGAGGACGAAGACGACGACGACGACGACGACGACAGTACTGATAATAATGGCGACGACGACGACAACAGTAATGATAATAATGACGACGACGGTGACGCTAAACTCTCACGGCAACAGTTCGGTAACCTGCAGAGTCTATGGAATTTGACATATCCAGGCCTCTGAAGGAACGGAGGGCGGACTGGACGTAGACAGACACGGTGCTGCCGGGGAAAGGAAGAGTGTGGGGGAAAATTTACATCCATTTTCGTCCACTGCAGTACCAGACTTACCACTTGGGAATGTTCAGTTATATTTCTTTACGTCGTCTTATCTTGGGTTAGTGAGGAAGGTAACGTAACAGAAGAACGTTCATCTTTCCCCACAACGTCAAGACATGGTATATACAACAAAGGTCTTTACAGATAAATACATTTACAGTTAATAGTACGGTAATCTGTAGTGATTAAGAAAAGACCGCTTTGGTGTTGTATTTACATTCACTTGCGAGTTTTCACTGCGATAGTTGAACCTCTCGCATAACCACGGCTGTCATTATGGCGGATGAATAAATTACATTAATTACACAGTTATCTTAACACCATCATTGACCATACCGAAAACTTAATGAGGAAGCGCCATACAACACAGTTTTCCAGGGAACTGAAAGTATTTATTTGTTATGGCACAGCTGCTCCACAGAGTTAGACTAGACGTTATATGCTTATTACATCATCCCTCTAGACATCCTGAGAAAATGTTTCACAAGGATAAAATAAAGCGTCCGGTATAATGTCAAGCAAAAGCAAACAGTAGTTTTGAGAGCAAGATAACCCAAAGACTAATATAACTCAATATACTGTAAATAGGTAGAAATCTTATTTTTTTTATATATTAGTATACAGACTTGAAAACTTTGGGTTATTGATATAGAGAATATCTGTGTATCTATAGCCAGACGCCATAATCCCATAAGGGGTGGCCATTTGTCTTTGAGTTAGTTGTTTTACGGGGAGAGGCACTAACCCCCACCAAGCTTCGGTGGTGCAGCTGGCAGCGCATGAGTATAATCTCAGGGTCGTGAGTTCGACTCTCACTGGAGGCATTACCTTTACTAACCACCACGGGCATCCCAGGTAGATAAATGAGTCGGGTTATTAAGGCCCGGGATGGGAACCAACGATAGAGAATATAAAGGTTATAATAATTGACTCGTTAGTAAGTAACCGATGCATGTTCGGCGAGTGTTATTGATCAACTTCTGGTGTCGTTGTATATTAAGTGCCATCAGGCTGAAGTTGTAATGAAGGTAAACCCGAAGCCGGCTGAATGCAGCGCCATGGGACAGGTTGGTGACGGGATCCCGGCTGAGGGCAGTGCCTTGGGACAGTTTTGTGACAGGGTCCCAGCTGAGGGCAGTGCCTTGAGGCAGGCTGGTGACGGAGCCACGGCTGAGGGCAGTGCCTTGAGGCAGGCTGGTGACGGGGGCCACGGCTGAGGGCAGTGCCTTGAGGCAGGCTGGTGACGGGGGCCACGGCTGAGGCAGTGACACAATTACCGCCGAGCTGCCACAAAAGGCCAAATGAGCGGTGGTCGTGCTGAGGGCCAGGTCAGTTAAAAGGCAGCCATTCGCGTCTGGAACAAAAGACCCGGTTAACGAAGCTGCCTCGCCCGCCATCACGCCAGTGGCCACACCAGCCTTCTTACTACATATTTTTACTCTGCACTTTATATTTTGGTTTTTAACGCTCGTTTACGTTCATAACAGAAAGATAAGAAAACACTGCAAAGGGAAATGACTCCAGCAGTAATTTCTCTCCTCCTCACTTGTCTGCTGATAATACTCTGACAATATTGATGCAGGTGACTGTCACACGTGTACTAATGAGGTGTTTTAAGAAGGTCACGAGCATAAACTAAGACATACCTTTTTTCCTATTTATATGTCTATAGCAAGAGCTTACGTTTCTAGATTAGAGATGTGGTGCAGTGGTGCGTGTATCTGTGTTCTCTCTCTCTCTCTCTCTCTCTTGAGATATGGTGCATTGGTGTGTGTATCTGTGTTCTCTCTCTCTCTCTCTCTCTCTCTCTCTCTCTCTCTCTCTCTCTCTCTCTCACTCTCGAGATATGGTGCATTGGTGTGTGTATCTGTGTTCTCTCTCTCTCTCTCTCTCTCTCTCTCTCTCTCACACACACACACACACACACACACACACACACACACACGATATTCGTCGTACATCCAGATCGTTGGGCGGGACTGCGCCGTTTCCGCAATTACGCTGATGTAAACTGCACTTCCTTTCCCACTCCTGCTTCACCCTCACAAAACCCTCCCGCTGGGCCTGTAATTTTTAACCCAACTGCCTGGCTTAGTCTGGAATTTGCCGATGTTTTACAGATACCATAAGTATGAATGGATTTACGCCTTTCACACGAGGTCGTCATTTTTATTTCTGTCGTTATTTCTCTGATCGTTTTTAATACGTTCCAGAGACACTGTTTATACTGTAGGGGTTGGCTATAGTGTTTATTAACCCGTTCAGTACCAAAGGCGTTTTCAACGGGGTGTTAGTACAAGAGGTTGATTTTCAGGCGTTATCTCCTCCAACGTACTGCTTCAATGTATGTTCGTCTGTTTTCTTTTGCCATCGGCCAACAGTGCGTGTGAGGTTGTTCAGCAAAAGTTAGCCTGGTTCTGGCACTACACATACTGCTATACATGGTGGAATTGGGGGAAGGGGTAGACCTAGAACCTTGCAAATCAGCACGCTTGACCTTTGCCATCTGTCAGTCATCTGTGCAGCGTAGTACAACTAAGGATGGCCTAGCGATACAATATCCACAAACTGCCATGTGTTGGGGTATGGGGCAGGGAGGGACAGGAGGGAACGAGGACCAAAAAATTGAAAATCGATAGTTTTTTCCTTTACCTTTGGCATTATATTTTTTTTAAATTACACAATTAAATTTGTTATGTTTATTAACACTTGTAAAACACAAACACAACGAGAAGGGGGAGTGGGGGGGGGACATGGGGTAAAAGAAAGTACCGGGAAACATGAAAACTGATTGCCTTTTTTATTATGTCCACGTGGAAGTTGCAAGCCAGTGTGGTACAGCTTACCAGAGATACCGTAAATCCACACACTGTGTAGAAAGCGTGGGGGGAACTTGCTGTTCAACTCTCTGATAATCGATTGGCTTTGTGTTCTGCCTAAAGATTAATGTATGTGTAACATAGCAAACCAAAAGTGGCCCACGAATTAAGGATATGACCTCCACAGGTTTTGGATGTCTGGAGAGAAGGTGAAGCGGAACCTAGGATCTTGGAGAATCGATATGTGTTTGCCTTTACCATAGGCGAATAGTGTGTGCAGGAGTATCACAAACGAAGGTGTCCCGGTTACTGAGTGGTATCATGTCCACAGCAGCAGTACATCCAGTACCATGTCATCAAAGCCATAACATCCCTCTGTACTCAGGGGGTTACAGTACAAAGTGTGAAGTGGTGGGTAGATAACCCAAAGCTTGGATAGGAAGAGAGGGCGAGAGGCAGAAAGGGAAGTTGGGACAGGGACAGGAATGATAGACGTAGGTAAAAATGGGGAGAGGGAGGAAGGATGGACATGTGGACTGTGTCGCTCGTCAATAAGGAAGGAGTAGGAGAACAGAAAGGAGGGAAGGATAGTAGGACGCAGACTGGAGTGGTCGGAGGAAGAGACAAGGAAATAACCGCGAGTACAATAGTGGCGGAGAATGTACAAATGGAGGAAGTGAATAGTTTAGGGCCTTAATAACCAGGAGCTGGGGCGGAAGGAGAAGCAGTGTAAAGAGGTGAAATATAGACGGCGGGAACGTGCTTACACCCTCAACTACTAAACTTGGCAGTATAAGAATCCGAACAACTGGGTAGCATGGAATTCAGGGTGAATAGTATGTACTTTGTTGTCAAGGCAGAGTTGGTCTGTCTGGTTATGTGGATGCATTTCCTAAATAATTTTTAACTCTGAAGTCAGTACTCATATTTCATGTATTAACTCAGTACTTTTTTTTACATACTCAAATGGCTATTTTTACACATCTCGTTCTCTGTAGCATATTGTAGAATCTCGTGTAATTATTTATTCATTTTATTTATTTGCCGATTGTAATTCAACGCTTTGCCTTTCACTACGTGGACGTCGTATGTTTAGCTTACTTTTCGCCGCTCCCGGACGACATTATTCAACCTCAGGAGGAATCTCTAGTTGTGAGGGGTTAGTAAAGCCAATATTGAACCCTCTTGTTCCAAAATTCTCCCATAAACTGAGTAAATCGCCTGTGGTGGTGCTAGAGAATAAAGTCAAAAGCTTTCGTCATTGTAGTGGTGTGGTAAAAATAAAACTGTGAAGGAATAGAAGAAGCGCGACCAGCTAAATCTCTGGTTATTGTGGTGCTCGGAATTTCGTTCTGCAGTAATAATATGTACCCAGAAAATGTTCGCCTGTGGTTTTACTCACTATTTTTATATATACCTGATATTATGAACGTTTTCGTATTTTTGTAACAATATTGTGTTGGGGATGTAGAGCAGGTGAGAGCAAAATAAACTTAAAGCAAATAATGGGGCCTGTATTTTTTTTTTATTTGGTTAGCCTGCGAAGAAAATGGCATTGATAAGTAGCCTATTTTCATTTTCATTTTCCGTGTCTATTGCGTGTCAAGAGGCTTCATTGGAGTGGTCGCATTATTAGTTAGCCTTTAAAGGCAGTCATTTTGTGATGCTGTCCTGATAAAAAGGGCCTGTAGTATTTTTTATTTTCAACACCAACACCTCTTTCTGGCAACACGCCCACACCATATTCTTTATTATATCCCTATGACCTGCTTTGACGCTTCCTTTCTGGTATACTGCATTGATTGGCTACGTGGTGTATGCCAAACAGCCTTTCTGTATACTTATTTCCTTTTTCTTATGTTACCGTATGTGTTAATCCACTCCATTTTCTTTAGGCACTCTTCTAGTCAATTTCTTGTTTTCCATTCACTCCTTTAAGACGTCTGTACCTGAAAGTGCTTCTCTTTATATTTCTCATCACATCAGCCTCCACATCATACTTATTCCGTAGCCGTCCATTCGTCCATCTCTCTTTCATGTCAATACGACAAATGCACTACCAAGGTACCTTGGCCTATTGTCCCCTACTCTCGACCTGTGTCGGTCAAGCATCGTTCAGCGTTTACTGAGGTGTTCGTACAGTGATAGATCAAGGAAACTGTTATACATTAAAACTCCTCATTGTAATATCTCGTCACTCTTCTCTGTACTATCCACAGTGACTTTTTTCTTTGCTATACCCTTTCACTCCGTTCATCGTTCATGTTGCCAGGCTATTCTTTTCTACATTGGGAACTTAATATTGGCAAAAGAAAACTCATCTTGAAACGAACCACTTATGTGAGACAACATTTCCTGCCTTGGTGTGTTATAATTAAGTCACTGCCAGACACATGTAAAACACAGACATAAAGCAACCTCTCCCCCCGATGCACAAGGTAAGTAACAGGAAAGAGAATGCAGGTGTGAGTGGTGGGTGTCTTACCTTTGCCCTGTCTCGCTGGGCCGGACGAAGGTAATAACCACTTCACTCCGATTGCAGCTTGTATTATTCCGTTTTGCTACCTGCGGGACTCGAACTTGAACCAGATCGTCAGGGCGGCAGCAAGAACAGAACAGAAAAGACATCCTCGTGCAGTTTCACAGGGTTAATAGGAATTGTCTGCATTCCTTGCATAAGTAACACAGTACCTACTGTATGTGCCTGAATAATCTTGCATTTCCACATTATGTATCCTAACATCACAGTCCTTTTCAGAACCCATCCATACACCATCACTTTGTTGTCTACACTCACAAAGATTCCACTTTACTCATACTTAACCCCTTCATCCCTTGTACCTTATTTTTAGTTTTTGCCATCACTAGACAGTTTCAATTCCAGCTTAGGAACAGTACTCCAGATAGGAGAAGATAATAAAGCCCTACCCAGGTCCTCAAGTTCCAGCTGTCTGTCTTAAGCTTAATAAATCATCTACTGTACTAACACCAGATAAAATACACAGTACGTTATCGGATACGAGGCTTATAGCATTTTCGTCTTTCTGCTCTCTCCTCTTTCTTCTTGCACCTCGTTCTTCTTTCTTCTTTCTTCTCTTTCTTCTTTCACCATTCTTCTTTCATTTTTTCTCCTCTTTTTTCCTCCTCGTTCTTCTTTCTCCTCTTTCTCCTTAGCCTCAAGTTCATCCTTTCTCTCTCTCATACAGCTTTCCCTGCCTTTCCTCTCTCCTTGTATTTTCAGTGCCAGATTCCTCTTCATTTTGCCACTCCTCTCTTTTCTCTTCCCGGTAACTTTTTCCTTCCTTTTCTTCTTCCCCACATTTTCTCCATTCCCCCGTCCCCCCCTTCTCTCTCTCTCTCTCTCTCTCTCTCTCTCTCTCTCTCAGTTCTCAGTGTCTGTTTTCACTGTCTTTTTTTCAATTCTTTTTATTTTATTCACCCACGCCTTCCCTCAGTTCCTCCTTCCCCACATCCTTATTGCCCCGTGTTTCCCTTCTCTCTTTCCCTTCTTCTTTCCCACCTTCCTTCCCCCAGATATCGTTTCCTCCTTCCTGCAGCCTTCACCACGTCTCTCACCCTAAATCACAATATCATATTCTCTGCCTTTTTCTCACCGCTCTTCCTTGCCCCACCATTTTACCTTCTCATTATCTAGTTATCTTCTTTTCATATAAAGTTTCTTGTATTCCCACGCAATTTATTATTATTTACGTAACACTTTCTCGTTTAAGATTTATACTCATTCACGAGTAATCTGTTTTCCCTCACAATTTTCTTTTACTATTTTTTTTCACGTATATTTTCCCCTGGTCTTCCATTTTGTTTCCTTTTCCCAGATAATTTCCATCTAAGCTACATATATTTCCCTCGAAGCTTTTATTGTCCTCAGGTAATTTCCTGTTCTCCCACACAATTGTCTCCTTTTCCTACGTATCTTTTATCGACGTCCAACGGTGAAGGAAGCACTCACAGATGTGCAGAGCTGAAATCAGTGGAAGAATAAAAAAGAAATGGCTGAGGAGAGATAAAAGGTAATTTGTTTGATAATGGAGAGAGGATGAGATGCTGGAGAAGTGGTGATGAGTGTTGATGATGAGATGCTGGAGAAGTGGTGATGAGTGTTGATGATGAGATGCTGGAGAAGTGGTGATGAGTGTTGATGATGAGATGCTGGAGAAGTGGTGATGAGTGTTGATGATGAGATGCTGGAGAAGTGGTGATGAGTGTTGATGATGAGATGCTGGAGAAGTGGTGATGAAGTGATGATGATGAGATGCTTGAATAGTGTTGATGATGAGATGCTGGAGAAGTGGTGATGAGTGTTGATGATGAGATGCTGGAGAAGTGGTGATGATGAGATGCTGGAGAAGTGGTGATGAGTGTTTAAGATGTGATACTGGAGAAGGGGTTAAGAGTGTTGTGGATGAGATGCTGGAGAGGTAGTGATGAGTGTTGATGATGAGATGCTGGAGAAGTGGTGATGAGTGTTGATGATGAGATGCTGGAAGAAGTGGTGTTGAGTGGTGATGATGAGATGCTGGAGAAGTGGTGATGATGAGATGCTGGAGAAGTGGTGATGATGAGATGCTGGAGAAGTGGTGATGATGAGATGCTGGAGAAGTATGGTTGATGATGAGATGCTGGAGAAGTGGTGATGAGTGTTGATGATGAGATGCTGGAGGAGTGGTGATGAGTGTTGAGGATGAGATGCTGGAGAAGTGGTGATGGGTGTTGATGATGAGATGCTGGAGTAGTGGTGATGAGAGTGTTGATTATGAGATGCTGGAGAAGTGGTGATGAGTGTTGATGATGAGATGCTGGAGAAGTGGTGATGAGTGTTGAGGATGAGATGCTGGAGAAGTGGTGATGAGTGTTGATGATGAGATGCTGGAGAAGTGGTGATGAGTGTTGATGATGAGATGCTGGAGAAGTGGTGATGAGTGTTGATGATGAGATGCTGGAGAAGTGGTGATGAGTGTTGATGATGAGATGCTGGAGAAGTGCTGATGAGTGTTGATGATGAGATGCTGGAGAAGTGGTGATGAGTGTTGATGATGAGATGCTGGAGAAGTGGTGATGAGT